>NC_069786.1:29202070-29506217 GCF_027406575.1 Nycticebus coucang
GGGCTTGGGGTTGGAATGTTCTTCCTTTTCCAGTTGCTTGAGCTGTCCCATCAAGTTGTTGATTTCCTTTCTTCCTGTTTTCATGAGGATGGCTTGTAATGCTATAAATTTCCCTCTTAGGACTGCCTCTGCAGTATCCCAGAGGTCCTGGTAGTTCAAGTCTTCATTATCATTTTTCTCTAAAAATTTGATTATTTCTTTCTTAATCTCATCTATGACCCAGCTATCATTTAGCATAAGATTATTTAGTTTCCATCTCTTTGTGTGAGTTTGCACATTCCTGTTGTTACTGAGTTCAACTTTTATACCATGATGATCCGAGAAGATACAAGGAATAATTTCTTTCTTTTTTTCTTTTTCTTTTTTTTTTTGCAGTTCTTCGCCAAGGCTGAGTTTGAACCCAATAATTTCTATTTTTTTAAATTTGCTGAGGTTAGCCTTGTGACCTAAGATGTGATCAATTTTGGACAATGTTCCATGCACTGATGAGAAGAATCTGTTTTCAGTTTTGTTAGGATGAAATGTTCTGTATATGTATGTTAAATCCAATTGTGAAATGGTTAAGTTTAAGTCTAAAATTTATTTGCTTAGCTTCTTATTGGAGGATCTATCCAACACTACCAAAGGGTATTAAAATCTCTGGCTATTATAGTGCTGGAGGAAATCAAGTTGCTCATGTCAGTTAGAATCTTTCTTATAAATTGAGGAGATTCCGGTTGGGTCCATAAATATTAATAATTGAAATCTCATCATTTTGAGTGTTTCCCTTAACAAACGTGAAGTGACCATCCTTATCTTTCCTTACTTTTGTTGGTTTAAAGCCTATTGAATCTGCGAATAAAATTGCAACACCTCTTTTTTTCTGATTTCCATTTGCCTGAATTGTAGATGACCATCCCTTCACCCTGAGTCTATATTTATCTTTTAGGTTAAGACGAGATTATTGTATGCAGATATTATTGTATCTGGCCTGAGTTTGGGAATCCAGTCAGCCACCTTGTGCCTCTTTATAGGGCAATTAAGCCATTAATTGAGAGTAGTGATAAACCTGGTATTATTTTGGGTGTCAAATTTATCAAAAGTCCAGTGGACATTTTTAATCCTTTGGCCACTGTGGAAGTTGGATTTTGATCTAAAATTTCTAAGTGAGTTTACTTAGGTGGTAAAGCATTGTAGTGGTCATTGTGGAGGATGGGTCTGAGAATATCCTGGAGAACTGGTTTAGTTATGGCAAATTTCTTCAGCATGTGAATATCATTAAAGTATTTAATTTCTCCATCATGAATGAAACTCAGTTTAGCTGGATACAGGATCCTAGGGTGAAAATTGTTTTGTTTTAGGAGGTTGAAGGTAGATGACCATCCTCTTTTAGCTTGAAAAGTTTCAGCAGAGAGATCTGCAGTCATTCTAATATTCTTCCCCTTGTAGGTTATGGTTTTCCTACGTCTGGCTGCTTGCAGTATTTTCTCAAAGTATTTACTTTGGTGAAATTAATTAGAGTATATCTGGGAGATGCTTTATTTGAGTTGAGTCGTGCTGGGGTTCTGAAACTCTCTGCTATCTGAATTTCAGCATCTCTTGCAATGTTTGGGAAGTTTTTCTCAATTATCTCTTGAAGAAGAGCATCTAAACCTTTTGAAGCAACCTTATAGCCTTCAGGGATTCCTATAAAGCGAATATGAGTTTTCTTGGAATTATCCCAGAGGTCTCTGAGAGACTGATCCATTTTTGCTCTCCACTTCTCTTCCTCTTTGTGCATTTGGGAGCCTTCAAAGGCTTTGTCTTCAATGTCTGAAAACCTTTCTTCTGCCTGCTCCATTCTGTTACTGAGGGATTCTACTGTATTTCTCATATCTTGGAAGGCTGCAACTTCTTTTCTCAATGCGTCAATATCTTTGGTGATTTCGTCTTTGAATTCATTGAATTATTGAGACAACATTTGAATTATTCCTAGAATTTCTAATTCAACTTTACTTCTATTCTGCTAATCTTATTTGCCATCCAAATTCTAAATTTGATTTCTGACATCTCAGCCATCTGTTTATAAATGGGATTCTCTGGTGTGGTTTGTTTTCCATTCCTTGGGGGAGTTGATCTGTTCTGATTATTTGTATTGCCAGAGTTTTTCCACTGATTCTGCCCTATGATTGTTTTTTGCCATTTGGCTAGATGAGCAGGTAGGGTGAAATTGTATTGGGGGCTTCTGTGGTTATGGTTGACCAGCCCTTTACTAAAGAGCTGGGGCTGGTGACTGCCACTTTTCCTCTACAGCTTTGCAAAGGGCCTGTATAGCACTAAAGCCTGAGAATCTGGAGACTTACTTGGTGTGGTGGGGCTTAGGTGGCTCTGTCTTGTATTCAGCTGATCTCTGTCCAATCCTAGTGAATCAGTCAGTGACTCTGGGTTGAAGTCTCAGCTGAAATTTGTTTCCTTGGAATCACCACTTGCTTGGCAGAGAAGATGTACGATTATCTATTCTCTCAGCTCAGCTCTCGCCCTTTGGCTTTGTTGGGTTCTTTCTGGCCGTTATCTCCCCCACTGGACTGGAGCTTCTGCTATTCTGGGAGAGCTGAGCTAGCCATCTATCCCGTCCACCACCATGCTCCGCCTCCTCACAAGGCATCTTTCTAAGCACTTTACACATATATTCATTCAGAACTTTACCAAAGCACTTTTAACACATTGGTTCTTCATTTAAATCTTAGTGAGCAGATGAATAGAAATTATTAGTTAGAGGAACATACTCAAGGAAGTTCACTTCTTTACCCACACCATAATTACATGATTTGTAAATAGCAAAGTTGGGACTTTACCCCACTTATTTTGACCACTAGCCCACTGCTGGCAGATCACCCTCAACATTTTACCATTACCACATCTGCAGTGAGTGAAAACTGAAGGGAAGCTTTGGCTATTCTGAGAAGCTGTTTAAGGAAACAAACACATTTTCATATGTTAAAAACCAATGTTGGAAGTATCCTAGTTAGCTATTGCTTCAAGAGTGCTGCATAACAAATAGCCCTAAGACTCAGTGCCTAAAGAAACACTACAGGTTGGCTTGAAATTGGCTGACCAGGTTGGCTTGGTTGGGCACCTTTGCTGAACTTGGGCTCAATTCCTCACAGTAATTTGGGCTCAGAGCTATTCCACAGGTGTTCATTCTGGAACCCCAAGCTGTTTCTTGAAAACACTGTCACAGGAGAAATATAAGAATTCTAGTCCAAGTATGCAAATTCAATTCAATCTTACATCATATCTGTTAAGATCCCATAGGCCAAAGCAGTTCACCTGGCCAAACCCAATTCAATGGGGGATGAACACTCTACCTGCCATAGAGACAAATCAAGTCACTTGACCAAGTCAAATATTAATGAGTGGGTAATTGAATTCCACCATTGAAGATGGAGGAAGAGTTAGGCATGAATATTTTTTGAATAATAATCTAATTGACCATAAGAAGTTTCCAAATACGGTTGCCAAATTCAGCAAATAAAGATCTATGTGTATATGACTTAATAAAGAAAAAAAAAGCGTAGGAGGAACTGATTTTCTAAGACGATTGCCAGATAATTTCAAATAAACATCAAGTAGCTTTTAGCATAGGCATACCCCAAATATGGCATTAAACACCCACTAAAAAATATTTGTTGGTTCTCTGAGATTTGGATTTAACTGGGTATTCTGTATTTTATCTGTCAATCCTAGTTTTAGGTGAACTAGTTGCTCATCACAAGATTAGATTAATAGTAAGATTGTCTAATTGACCAGATTGTACAAAAAGCATGAAATGTCAATTTCTCTGATAACCTCCATCTGCCAGGATTGGCGTTGCTCTCAGAGAAAAAGCAGTAGACTTCTTGAAAATATCACTAATTATTTTACAAGGAAAGAGAAAAGGAATTCTCCAGGCCAGTTAGCCACTGGCCTTATTGTTAAGCTGTCAATGAAGGAGTCAGTAGAAGACACTGGAAACTTCTGTAATTTTAAATGATGTGAGGGAGCAATTCTGGTCAGGCTGTCCTTGAAATTTCTCCCTGCAGAAAGATTCCAGGCTTCCTAACTATATAATCTGAGAGTAAATAGAAGTGTTTGTCTTTATTATGATTTTTGCTTCTTCCACTCTCAGTAGATTGGGAAAATATTGGTGTCCTTAGTATGAGTTGAAGAATGGGATGTCCGTTCACTGACCACAAAAGCAAAAGCAGATTAATTTTCGTTTGGTGGCCACTGATGTTGCAGTGGTATAAAATCTTTGTTTGGAATGGTTCCTCCCTTCATTTCTCTTTTGTCTCTCACCCTCAAATAATTATTTATGGCCTACATACCCCTGCCATGGCTACTAAAATAGAAGGACAAAGAATACACCTGTGAATTGCTCTAGCTGGCTATTTGAAAAGGATTTGTTGGAGCAGATTACTTGGTTCGGTGTTTGATTGCTGTGGTGCCAGTAGTTTTTTGAACCAGTACAAAGGATCTTAAATTGTTGTGTGTATGCCTGTTTTTAAAGGTTGAGAAGGAGGAGCAGAGATAAATAAGATGTGAGAAGTTTGGTATTCTTTTCTTCGTGCCTTGCTTTTCAACCAGAAATATTTATATTCAAATATGAGGCCTGGTTTTTGTAGATGAATGACAACACCATAAACTCAGGATGTTAATTTTCATTTCTGCAGGGACTGGAAATGATTCATGGTTTGCAGGCGTTAGAGACACCAAAGCATTTTCTATTAACACCTGCAGCTGACTGCAGAGGTGAAAGGCAGGTCTTGTAGAAGAAAGATGGTCTCTGGGGAAGAAAAATGTTAGTTTTGTAGGTTTTTTCTTTCTTTTGTTTGTATGTGAAGATAAGAATTTTCTTTTCCTTAAGAAATAATTTTTATCTTGTTCCAAAATGTCACTGTAAAAGTCTTTTTGAGAAAATACTGAATCATACTCTGTTGATTTTTTTTTTTTGCTGTGTTCATGAAAATATCACCTTAAGTATGTGGTGAAAATTAAGAAAAAATTAGCCATTTCACCTGGTTTTATAAATAATCACATTCTTTATACTCTCAGTTCTGTGAAAGTAACAAAGGAAAATTTCCCTGGACTAGCTGATTAAATAAATGTCTAATTATTTTCTAGAAGTTGAGAGAACAGGAAAAAAAATCTGGCAAAATAAATAGGCACTTAAGTCTAATCATTTCTGTGGATGGCAACCACAGAAATGTGGGTGGCAATCCTGGGATATCCAGAATCACAAGGGCAAAATTTACTCTTCTAGGGTATAGATCTTTCTTTCTTGTTTCCGTCCCTTTTGACTGTGAACTCTAACCAGTTTTCAAGGAGCCCTGACAATTATCAAGTGTGTAATAATGATAATGATATATATATTGAAAAAGTATTCATACTAGTAATTATAGCTATTATTACTTAATAGTGAACTATGATGAAGACACTATGCTAAATGTTTTTTATACTTTATCCCATTTTTATTTCTCTAAAATCCCTATCATGAAGATGATATTCGGATCACATATCATGGCTGAGGAAGTGAGGTGTAAGAAAGCTAAATAACTCTCTTAGGGTTCGTTGGCTATTATGTGGTATAGCAATAATTTGAATGTAGATATTAAAGCCAAGTTTTTTTTAAGAGATGGGGTGTCACTATGTTGCCCCATTTGGAGTATAGTGGCTATTCATAGATGCAATCATAGCTCAACCCAGCCTCTAACTCTTGGACTCAATTAATCATCCTGCCTCAGCTTCCCAAGTAGATGGGACTACAGACAGGTACATGCCATTGCACTTGGCCAAGGCCAAGAGTTTTAACATCTAAATTCTCTGATGGGTTGTCATATTGACATAATGTCAGAGACAATCTAGCCCTGCCTCCACTATTGGATTCTGCCTTTGTTTGGTGTACTACTTTTCAGGATTATGTATATTTCAAGCCTTGCTCTCCAGGTCTTGGCAAGCCAAGTGAGATGGCAATTAAGGAATTAATGCTAGGAAAATTTCCCAGTACCAGGGATTGAGAAGTAAGGTGGTCATGAAGGGCTAAGAAAGGCAGGTGGGAAAAAGAGCGTATTGCATCTGAAGTGTATTAAGGGACAAAAGCACAGACACATGAGCTATGAGGAAAAAAGATAGAGGAAAGATTGATGGTGTTTACCAAGTAGAGACAGTCTGCCTTCTAGGGTGTGTGTCAGGTGCTTGGGTCAGCCCTGTTAGCAAACAGGTAAGGCAAAAGTCAACAAACTTTACATTAGCCTCAAAGAGGGGTGTGTTTGACTTTTCCAAACTCTGTGATCATTACTCTTTGCGTATGGGAGGTAGTAGATGTGGCTGTAAACATGGGAGGTATTGCTAATGCGCATTAGTTACTTCTGGCTCAACAAATAGATTTCCTCTTGGGGGAGTATTAAGTTAAGATTTTGCATCTCAAGAATATTTTTGTTGACTTTAGACCTCATAGGACAACATCTTTACCATTTTTACATTAGCATGGATTACTCAGACACAGAGATAAATTTTGATGGTAGAGAAGGTCAGGGCAGAAAAACATCAAGTCCATTAACCTTTTGAGTCAGTGTGGGCCTGGCTGGTTCCTGCAGAGTTGAGATTCAGGCTGGCATGACAGCATTTTCTGGATAGGCCCTGTCAATTTCTCATGGCTCCTCTCTGCCAGGAGCAATGCAGCCTTGGGCCTATCAGGTCTATGGTAGGTAGGTCAATAGAAGTGTGGGAGTCCCTGTTGCACCCCTAGGAAAAATCTCCCCCAACCTCTAAAGGCTCAAAAAGGAACACCATGGAGGCCTAAGGAATTTTAAACCACTATGTGCTGTCAGGAGCATGTTTTTCCCTGTGTGCCTCTTTAGGAATGTGCATATATACAGAAGATCTCATCCTCAGCTGGAGCTCCATAAAGAGGGTGATGTGGCTAGTGAGCTGGCCACATGCCTGCAGGGTGCTTGGTGATAGGCTCTGACTCTGCAGCATGTCTGGACTTGCTCCCTTTTTCATTAGTGCTGAGTTTCCACTATGCCTACAGGGGGTGAGAAGGCAACATTCTGTTGCTCAGAGGTGTGGTGCCTACTCTACCGAAGGGCATGTGGTTTGAAACCAGTGCTGTCAGAGCCCAGAAGTCTTGGCTCTGGGTATCCTGCCACCATCCAGATGGGTCTGCATTCTTAGTTGGATGGAAGCTTCAAGGAGAAAAATTCCTGTATGTCTGCCCAATGGAGAATAGCCTCAAAGAATTCAAGACATTACATTTGCCCCTCTCCCCCATCCCCACCTTATCTTTCTTGGCATCAGGCAATAATATAGAAAAGCAATATCATTCAATCAAATATTCTGTGATGATGGAAAGTTCTGGATCTGTGTCATCCAACAACACGGTAGCCACTAGCTGCATGTGGCTTTTGAGCACTTGAGATGTGGTTTGTGTGATTGAGGAATTGAATTTGTAATTCTATTTAATTTTAATTTGTGTAAATGTAAATAACTACATGTGGCTAGGAGCTACTGTATTGTATATGTGCTTTAGAATAAGTTTTTTATAGATTGGAGAAGGTTCGGTAAAAACAAAAAGAACGTGTGTACACACATACGCATTTAACATTTTTGTAGAATTTCTATCTACTAATGCCACACATCCATCATCTCTTAACATGCCGAAAAGGTGACATTTCATTTTTCACATTTTATAGATGAGAAAACTGTGTTTTGTCTGAGGTTACTCAGTAAGCAAGCAGTTTGGCTAGGGCTCTAGCCGAGGTCTGTTTCTGAATCCCAGGGACAGTAGATAGTGAATCTCTCAGGAAAGAGCCAACTTCATGCTTTCTTGTTAATTCACTGGCCATGTGACTGGAGCAGCCTTAATGTGGCTCATTGGAAAAGCAGAGCCTGAGACAAGGGCTTGCTTCGTTCATGTAATTTAGTTTGGGAAGAGATCCTGTTGAACAGAACTGAGGGGCTGGGAAATGAAATGGGGAAGGACAGAAAGCCAAGCCAAGAGCGTGTTGTGAAGGCATTGATGTAGGCAGTGGGGCTCAATCCTGTGGGGCCTCTCAGGAACTGAGTAATGTGCTCCTTAGAAGTGTCCACCACACTCACTGCAGAGGGGAGTATTCATCAACTAGCTCTGTCCCCTATTGGTCAATGACCCCTAAGAGAGTCTTAGCCCCCTTGCAGTTCTGGGTGTGCTCATGTGTCAGCACAGCAAGGGGCTTCCACAGGCTTCCTCCATAGTGGTGCAGAGGAAGCCTGGTGAGAAAGAAGAGACACCTGTGGTAACTGAAGCAAGGTGCTGTCGGGTTCCACCTATGTACATCTTGCTGCCACAGCAAGAGCAAGAGCTAAGAAAGTGGGCTGAAAGGATGCAAGATATGGCACAAAAGATGGCCACAGATCAAGGGGAGGAACTAAATAGCATAGCCGAGAGGAAGAAGAAATGACAATTAGAAGAATCAGTAAGGATCTGAGAATGGATTCTTCTAACAAATTTCAAACAAATGGCCCTTTGACAATTGTTGGTGAACTTTGGCCTACTTGGTTGTTAGCACCGTGCTATTGCTTTTGCACAGCTTGTGTTGCTTTCTTTTAATGTCAGGCTTGATTCTACCAATTGCCTCATCTCTTCCTGGTTGACTTCATTATTCCACTTAGATGGACTGAGTTCAGGGAAAGCAAATGGATTTAAAATCAGCTTTGTCAAATTTATAGCATGCAAATACTTTCCCCCATTCTGGGGGCTGTCTATTTGTTCTTTTGACTGTGCCCTTGACTGTTCAGAAGCTTTTCAATTTTATTAGGTCCCATTTTATTTATTTTTGTTGTGCTGTGATTGCTTTTTGGGTCTTCTTCATAAATTCTTTGCCTAGGTAGCTATCTGTGAGAGTTTTTCCAATATTTTCTTCTAGGATTCTTATAATTTTCTGCCTTATTTCCATAG
Source organism: Nycticebus coucang (assembly GCF_027406575.1). Classification (NCBI taxonomy): domain Eukaryota; kingdom Metazoa; phylum Chordata; class Mammalia; order Primates; family Lorisidae; genus Nycticebus; species Nycticebus coucang. Next base: position 29,211,006 of record NC_069786.1, read on the forward strand.
TGAGTTAATTTTTGTGAGTGGTGAGTGGTGAAGATCCTGTTTCAGTCTTTTCCATGAGGCTATCCAGTTTTCCCAGCAACATTTATTGAACAAGGATTCTTTTCCCTAGTGTATGATTTATCTGCTTTGTTGAAAATCAAATGAGAATATCAGAATGATTTAATGTCTGGGTTCTCTATTTTGCTTCATAGGTGTATGTGTCTATTTTTGTGCCAGTACCATGCTATTTTGGTTACTATAGCCTTGTAGTACAGCTTGAAGTCTGGTAAAGTGATACCTCTCATTTTGTTCTTATTATGTTAGGTTTCATTGGCTATTTGTGGTCTTTTCTAGTTCCATAAGAATGAGTAAACTAATTTTTCTACATCTGCAAAAGATGGCATTGCTTTTTTTTATGTTTGTTTGTTTGTTTGTTTGTTTATTTTTGCAGTTTCTGGCCAGGGCTGGGTTTGAACCCATCACCTCCAGCATATGGGGCCGGAACCACAGGCACGGCCTGACATTGGCATTTTTTAATGGGAATTGCTTTGAATCTGTAAATCACTTTGGGTAGTACAGCCATTTTAACAACATTGATTCTACCAATCCATGAGGATGGTATATTTTTCCATCTGTTTATATCCTCTGTAATTTCTTTCCTCAGTGTTTCATAATTCTCCCTGTAGAAGTTTTTCGTCTCCTTTGTTAAGTATATTTCTAGGTATTTTATTTTTGTGCTGCTACTGTGAAAGGTATTGCATCTTTAAATGTTGTTGGCATATATGAAAGCTATTGATTTGTATACATTGATTTTTTAACCTAAGACTTTGCTCAATTTATTAATCAATTCCATGAGTCTCTTAGTTGAATCTTAGTTTGATGGGTTCTTTCACCATTTAGACCGCTTTGATTTCTTGCTCCTGCTAGATTGCTCTGGTGAGAATGTCCAGCACTACCTTGTCTGGTTCCAGTTCTAAGCAAGAATGTTTTCAATTTTCCCCTGTTCAATATGACCTTGGCTGTAGTTTTGTCATACATGGCCTTTATAACTTTGAGGAATGTCTCATCTCTACCAATTTTGTTGAGCATTCTTATCATGAAAAGGTGCAGAATTTTGTCAAATATTTTTTTCTACATTGATTGAAAGGATCATACAGTCTTTGTTTCTGTATCTATTTATGTGGTGAATTGTATTTATAGATTTATGTTAAACTATCCTTGCATCTCTGGGATGAAGTCCATTTGGTCATGGTTATTATTTTTTTGATGTGCTATTTAATTCAGCTTGCTAAAATTTTATTGAGAATTTTTACATCTATATTCATAAGGAATATTTGTTTTTATTTTCTTTTTTAGTTGTGTCTTTTTCTGGTTTTGGTATCCAGGTAATATTAGCTTTGTAGAATGTATTGGGGAGAATCCCTTCCTTCTCAATATTATGGAATAATTTCTGCAGTATAGGTACAAGTTCCTCTTTGTATGTTTGGTAAAAGTCACACATAAAACTATCTAGTCCAGGATTTTTTTTTAGTTGGAAGATTTTTTGTTGTTTCTTTAATTTTGGTGTTTGACATTGATCTCTTAAGGAGTTCTATTTCTTTCTTACTGAGTCTTAGAAGGTTGTGAGATTCCAGTAATTATCTATTTCCTCTACATTTTCAAGTTTATGGGCATAAGTATTTTTGTAGTTTTCCAAAATGCACAAAGAACTCAACCAGATCAGCAAGAACAACCAAACAACCTTATTAAAAAGTGGCAAAAGACAGCAACAGAACTTTTCAAATGAAGATATACAAGTGGCCAAGAAACTAATGAAAAAATGTTCACCATCTTTTATCATTAGGTAAATGCAAATCAAAACAATAATGAGTTATCACCTAAAGCCTAAAAGAATGGCTCGTATTGGGGGGCAGAGGCAAGACAGCTGACTCGAGCCAGCTTTCCACAGAGGCTCCCATCCAGAAGGAGAGTTAAAGGACAGTAGTTTAGCAAGTAAGCACATGGATTGGAGCTGAGCCAAGAGAGAAGCTTGAATAACACACATCAAACCTGCTAAAGCGAGTTGCAACCCCAAGGATACAAACAAAAGGTACAAAATCCATCACCAAGTGGATGTGAGTCCCCTCTCTCATGAGAATGGCTTGCAGTCCTCCGTACAAACAAGCAAGTAGAGTTCAAAAGTCCTTCCATTTTATCCCATGGGAGAAACCCTCTAAAAACCGGACCTCCTTCCCCTACTAAGGTGCCATGGCACTCTCCTGCTAGGCATAAAACTGTATAAAACTGTATATATTCTCTACCTGCAATTCTGAACTCCCAGCACTCCCCTCCACTCTCACCCTGAGGTCTGAAAGCCTGTCCCCCATGGAATCCAGATTCTTGGGTGTTTTCCTGAGAGGTGTGGACAGGGCATGGACTGCTGCTGGTCAGTGCTAATTCTGTGGCACAGGAGTAAGGAGAGGATGGTCAGCTGAGAGGGAACCATACATGAGTGGCAGTGCCCCGAGGCACAAAGCAGCAGCCACAGTAGCAACAATAGGGCTTATACCCTTGGATATTCTGGAGTCACATCCCCTGTCTCTCTGGGCAACCAGAGGAGGCCCAGCATCTTCTCTGGTGGCAGCCACTGGTGTAACAAAACTGGGATGGAAATGCAGGCCTGGTGAGTAAAAAGTTTGCCTGAGGTGGTACCAGCCTGGGCGAAGTGTAGGGACTAGAATATGCATGTGCAGAGTCAGCAACTCCCAGGGCAGGGCTGACCTATAGGACCGTTTTACTGAGCCTAAGATGCACCCGACCCTCAGGGGATCATAGCTGAGACAAAGGCAGGCAGGCAGAGGCTGGAACTGACAGCTAACTGTGCCATAACAATTCAAACTGCAGCTGAGACATAAATAGACAGGGCAGCAGCACAGATCAGGGCTGAGTCACAGTTTCTGTGAATTCAAGCAGCATCTGAACCACATGGGAATATAGCTGGGACAGAAACAAATTCTGCAAAGTTGTTCTGTTCTGTCAGCAACATCAATCAGGGGTGGGGCTAGAACTGAGTGAACAGCCTCAGCCTCCATTAAGCACCTGAGGTTGTCAGGTCTCACCTCCCCCTGCTGGATAGTGGCAGAGAGTGGCAGCCTGTCTGAGGAGACATAGATCTCCCTGTGACTCAGGCAGGCACGAATCCCTGGAGCATCTGCTCATTGGAGGGAACTGAGTCACAGCCCTGCAGGGTTACCAGTGACTGTGTGTGACAGAGGTGCAAGGTGGGGAAGGAGGCATCAACCTTCCTGACTAATTTATTTTCTGGGTGGGTCCTTCTGATGACACAGAGCACCAGAGTAAGTCATACTTGAGCTGCCAGCAGACCCCTGTGATCTAGTTACCGGAGACCTTTTGAACTCTCCCACCTGAGACAGGAGCTGACTGAGACAATTGATTTAGACCTCTTGGACTGGGCCAACCACCTTAGGACTATCCAAGTGGTACCCTGGGTGTGTGGTTGTGGGAAGGTTTGATTTTCCTTTTTCAATTGTTGCCTCTTGGGGTGGGGGGGTGACTTAATTGCTGGTATTTCTCCACAGCTGAGAATTAAATCCAGAGTAACTGATTCACTAGAGTAGGACAGAGACCAGCTGAAAACAAAACAGAGCCACTTAGCCCCACCACACCAAGCAGGTCCCAAATTTCTCAGGCCATAATACTGTACAAATCCTTGGCAAAGCTCTAGGGGAAAAGGTACAGACACAAGTCCCAGCTTTTGGGAAAAGGGCTGGTTAACCCAACTTCTCTTTATCTGCTCATCTAGTCAAATGGTATAAAATAATCATGGGGTGGAATCAATGGAAAAACTCTGGTAACATGAATAACCAGGGTAGATCAACCCCCTGCCCCCTCCCAAAGGAAAAATATGGAAAACACAACTGAAGATCCCATTCACAAACAGATGGCTGAGATGTCAGAAATTGAATTCAGAATTTGGATTGCCAACAAGATTAACAAAATGAAAGTAAAGTTGGAATTAAAAATTCCAGGAGCATTTCAAAAGTTGTCTCAAGAATTCAACGAATTCAAAGACAAAATCACCAAAGATTTTGACACATCGAGACAAGAATTTGCAGCCCTCAAAGATCTGAAAAAGTACAGTAGAATCCCTCAGTAACAGAATGGAGCAGGCAGAAGAAAGGATTTCTGACATTGAAGACAAAGCTTTTGAACACTCCCAAACTCTCAAAGAGGAAGAGAAATCAAGAGCAAAAACAGATCATTCTCTCAGAGAGCTCTGGGATAATTCAAAGAAAACTAATATTCTCCTCATAGGAATCCATGAAAGCGACAAAGTGGCTTAGCAAGGCACAGAGGCAGTTCTTCATGAAATTATGAAAGAGAACTTTCCAGACATACCAAGAGATTCTGAAATTCAGATAGCAAACAGTTTCAGAACCCCCGCACAACTCAACCCAAATAAGACATCCCCCAGGCACATCATAACCAACTCAACCCAAATAAGACATCCCCCAGGCACATCATAACCAACTTCACTAAAGTTAATACAAAGGAAAAAATTCTGAAAGCAGCCAAATGTAAGAAAACCATAAGCTACAAGGGGAAGAATATTAGAATGACTGCAGATCTCTCTGCTGAAACATTTCAAGCTAGAAGAGGGTGGTCATCAACATTTAATCTCCCAGAACAAAATAACTTTCAACCAAGAGTCCTGTATCCAGCAAAATTGAGTTTCATTTATAATGGAGAAATTAAACACTTTAATGACATTCACATCTTGAAGAAATTTGCCATAACTAAAAAAGCTCTCCAGGATATTCTCAGACCTATCCTCCATAATGTCCAGCACAATCCTCCATCACAAAAATAAACTCACTCAGAAACTTTTGATCAAATTTCAATTTCCACAGTGGTGAAAGGATTAAAAATGTTCACTGAAATTTTGAACACTCAATACCCACGATTCTACCAGGCTTATCAATGTTCTCAATTAATGTGAAGGGCTTAAATTGTCCTCTAAGGAGGCAAAGGTTGGCTGACTGGATACAAAAACTCAGGCCAGATATTTGCTGTATACAAGAATCTCATCTTAGCATAAAAGATAAATATAGACTCAGGGTAAAGGGATGCAAAGAAATTTTAGATTTAAATTTAACCATTAAACATTTGGACTTAACAGACATCTACAGACCATTTCATCCCCAAAAAAGTGAATACACATTCTTCACATCAGCCCACAGAACATACTACAAAATCGATCACATCTTAGGTTACAAGTCTAACCTCAGTAAATTTAAAAGAATAGAAATTATTCCTTGCATCTTCTCAGACCATTGTGAAATAAAAGTTGAGCTCAGCAACAACAACATACTCATACAAAAATATGGAACCCAAATAACCTTATGTTGAATGATAGCTGGGTCATAGACAACATTAAGAAGGAAATTACCAAATTTTTAAAACAAAATGATAATGAAGACACAAATTATCAGAACCTCTGGGATAGCACAAAGGCAGTCCTAAGAGGGAAATTTATAGCACTGCAAGCCTTCCTGAAGAGAACAGAAAGAGAGAAAGTTAGCAACTGAATGGGACATCTCAAGCAACTGGAAAAAAGAACATTCCAACCTCAAACACACGAGTAGAAAAGAGATAATCAAAATTTGAGCAGGATTAAATGAAATTGAAAACAATAGAATTATACAACAGATGAATAAATCAAAAAGTTGGTTTTTGAAAAGGTCAATAAAATAGATAAAACTTTGGCTAACCTAACCAGGAAAAAAGACTAAAATCTCTAATTTCATTAATCAGAAACGACAAAGATAAAATAACAATAGACTCCTCGGAAATTCAAAAAATTCTTAATGAATATTACAAGAAACTTTATTCTCAGAGATATGAAAATCAGAAGGAAAATGACCAATACTTGAAAGCATGCCACCTTTCAAGACTTAGCCAGAATCAAGTGGAAATGTTGAACAGACCTATATCAAGTTCTAAAATAGCATCAACTATGCAAAATCTCCTGAAAAAGAAAAGCCCAGGACCAGATGGCTTCATGTCAGAATTCTGCCAAACTATAAAGAGGAACTAGTACCTGTATTAGTCAACCTTCTCCAAGATACAAAAAAAGAAGGAATATTACCCAACACATTCTATGAAGCATCACCCTGATCCCCAAACCAGGAAAAGACCCAACAAGAAAAGAAAATTATAGACCAATATCACTAATGAATATTGATGCAAAAATATTCAACAAGATTCTACCAAACAGAATCCAGCAACACATCAAACAAATTATACACCACAACCATGTAGGTTTTATCCCAGGGTCTCAAGATTCGTTCAATATACATAAACCTATAAATATAATTTAGCACATAAACAAATTTTTTAAAAAAGACCATATGATTCTTTCAATTGATGCAGAAAAAGCTTTTGATAATATCCAGCATCTCTTCATATTCAGAACACTTAAGAAAATTGGTATAGAAGTGACATTTCTTAAACAGATAGAGGCCATATACAGCAAACCCACAGCCAATATCCTATTGAATGGAGTTAAATTGAAATCACTCAGATTAGGAACCAGGCATGGTTGCCCATTGTCTCCACTGCTCTTTAACATTGTAATGGAAGTTTTTGCCACCACAATTAGGGAATAAAAGGTAATCAAGGGTATACATATAGGGTCAGAAGAGATCAAACTTTCACTCTTCGCAGACGATATGATTGTATATCTGGAAAACAACAGGGATTCTACTACAAAACTCTTAGAAGGTATCAAGGAATACAGGAGCATCTCAGGTTACAAAATCAACACTCATAAATTGGTAGCCTTTATCTATACCAACAATAGTCAAGCTGAAAAAACAGTCAAGGACTCTATCCCTTTCACAGTAGTGCCAAAGAAGATGAAATATTTGGGAGTTTATCTAACAAAGGATGTGAAACATCTCTATAAAGAGAACTATGAAACTCTAAGAAAAGAAATAGCTGAAAATGTTAACAAATTGAAAAACATACCATGCTCATGGCTGGGAAGAATCAACACTGTCAAAATGTCCATGCTACCCAAAGCAAAATACAATTTTAATGCAATCCCTATTAAAGCACCACTGTCATACTTTAAAGATCTCAAAAAGTAATACTTCTTTTTATATGGAATGAGAAAAAACCTTGAGTAGCCAAGACATTATTCAGAAATAAAAACAAAGGAGGAGGAATCACGCTAGCAGACCTCAGACTATACTATAAATTGATAGTGATCAAAACAACATTGTACTGGCACAAAAACAGAGAAGTAGATGTAAGGAACAGAACAGAGAACCAAGAGACGAACCCAGCTACTTACCATTATTTGATCTTCGACAAGCCAATTAAAAGCATTCAGCTGGGAAAAGATCCCCTATTTAACAAATGGGGCTGGGTGAACTGGCTGGTGAACTGTAGAAGACTGAAACTGGACCCACACCTTTAACCATTAACTAAGATAGACTCTCACTGGATTAAAGATTTAAACTTAAGACATGAAACTATAAAAATACTAGAAGAAAGTGCAGGGAAAACACTTGAAGAAATCAGCCTGGGTGAATATTTTATGAGAAGGACCCCCCCCCCCCCGGGCAATTGAAGCAGCTTCAAAAATACACTACTGGGACCTGATCAAACTAAAAACTTCTGCACAGCCAAAAACACAGTAAGTAAAGCAAGCAGACAGCCCTCAGAATGGAACAAGATGTTTGCAGCTTATGTCTAAGACAAACCTTTAATAACCAGAATCCACAGAAAACTCAAACTTATAAGTAAGAAAAGAACAAGTGATCCCACATTAGTGTGGGCAAGGGCCTTGAAGATAAACTTCTCTGAAGAAGACAGGCGCACGGCCTACAGACATGAAAAAATGCTCATCATCCTTAATCATCAGAGAAATGCAAATCAAAACTACTTTGAGATATCATCTAACTCCAGTAAGATTAGCCCATATCACAAAATCCGAAGACCAGAGATGTTGGCATGGATGTGGAGAAAAGGGAACACTGCTACACTGCTGTTGGGAATTCAAACTAATATGTTCCTTTTGGAAAGATGTTTGGAGAACACTAAGAGATCTAAAAATAGACCTGCCATTCAATCCTACAATTTCTCTACTAGGCATATACCCAGGAGACCAAAAATCACATTATAACAAAGATATTTGTACCTGAATGTTTATTGCAGCCCAATTCATAATTGCTAAATCATGGAAAAAACCCAAATGCCCATTGACCCACGAATGGATTAATAAATTGTGGTATATGTACACCATGGAATATTATGCAGCCTTAAGGAAAGATGGAGATTTTACCACTTTCATGTTTACATGGATCGAGCTGGAACATATTCTTCTCAGCAAAGTATCTCAAGAATGGAAGAAAAAGTATCCAATGTACTCAGCCCTACTATGAAACTAATTTATAGCTTTCATATGAAAGCTATAGCCCAATTGTTGTCTAAGACTATGGGGAAAAGGGAAAGGGAGTGGAGGGGAGGGTGGAGGATGGGTGGAGTGAGGGTAATTGGTGGACGCACACATACAGTGCATCTTACAAGGGTACATGTGAAACTTACTAAATGTAGAATATAAATGTTTTAACACAATAGCTAAGAGAAAGCCAGAAAGGCTATGTTAACCAGTGTGATTAAAATATTTCAAATTGTTTATAAAACCAGCACATGGTACCCCATGATTGCATTAATGTACACATCTATGATTTAATAACATAAAGAAAGAAAGAAAGAAAAAAGAATGACTTTTATTAAAAAGTCCCAACGGATGCTAGCATGGATGTGGAGAGAAAAGAACTCTTATGCTTTGCTGGTAGGAGTGCAAACTAGTACAGTCTCTGTGAAAAACTGTATGGCAATACCTCAAAGAACTCAGTGTATATCTACCATTTGATCCAACAACCCTACTGCTAGGTACATAACCAAGGGAAGAAAAGGTCATTTTATAAAAAGGACACCTACACTTAAATGTTTATAGCAGCGTATTTCACAATGGCAAACATGTGGAAACAACACAGTGCCTACCAGTACATGAATGGATTAATAAACTGTGCTATATGCATACTATGGAGTACTGCTCAATCATAAAGAAAAATGATGATTTAGTATTTTTGTGACAACCTGGATGGAACTGGAGACCATTCTTCTTCTAAGTGAAAAATCACAGGAATGAAGAAATGAATACATGTACTCATTAGTGGGTTGGACCTGATCAATTAACACTTAAGTGCACACACGGAAGTAAATCTCAATGAAAATCAAACTGGGATGGGGGAGAAGAGCATGGATAAATTCACACTTATTGGGTATGGTGCACACTGTCTGGGTGGGGGACACACCTATAACCTTGACTCATTCTGTGCAAAAAACAAAGTATATAAACAAAATGTATGTACCCTCAATATTCTGAAAGTTTAAAAAATCAGCTATGGAAGAATAAAATTTAGAACTCAGTCAATAATTCAATGATTCCAAAGCTATTTACAAAGATTGCTTTAAATTACTGTTTACGCATTCACCCATTTATGGACAGCATAGCAAAGACCTTAAGAGGATTGGCTCTGAAGCCAGATTGCTGTACAAATACTTGCTCTATTATGTTCTAGCTATGTGGTCCTGAGTAGCTTATTTAACCTCCCTTGGCTTCAGTGCCTCCCTATGAAAATAGGGATTGTAGTTCCCACCTCATACAGCTAAGGTGAGGATTAACTGAGCTAATATATGTGAGAAATTTTTAACAGTGTCTGACATGTGGAAAGTACAGCATTCATGTTTGTCATTATTTGTTAATAATTAATTAAGATTTAATATCTAATACACACATGAGTTTGCATGCCTGGGTCTAATAGTGTCTCTCCATTGACCATTCCATGCTGTTGAAATTCTTCTTGGTATAAATTCTCAGGCCACCATCCTCTCCTTTTTTTTTTTTTTATTTTCCCTTGTACTTTCACTAGATCAAATCTTGTTTTCCTTTACTGGTTTCTATTCTCTGTCTAACCTTTAAATGCTAGAATGTTTCAGGGATCACTCAGTCTGTGGTCATCTTTTCCTTCTTATTGACATGGGCTTTCTAGATATTCTTGTTTCATCCCATGATTTTAAAGACATCTATATGCTGATGTCTTTCAAATTGGTACTTCTAGCTTTGACTTCTCTCCCGAGTTTCAGGCTCATAAATTCAACTTTATACTTGACATCTTGATTTGGATATTTGCCAGGCACCTGAAACTTAACATGGCCAAAAGAGAACTATTGGTTTTCCCTCACTCTTCACCAGGTCCTCCTTCTATCTTCCCCATTTCAGTAAACAGGGCCTCCAGTTAACTAATTACTCAGGCCGTGATACACATGACAGGTTTGTATTTTTTTAATACAAGATTTTCAGCAGATGGTCTAAATATTTCCTCTTTTCATAAACCAGAATATCATAACAACCTTCTAACTGATATAATGCATCAAGGATGAGGTGCCTCTTTCTGATTTTCACAATAATGCTATAAGAATTAACAGTGACCCTAACCATCATTGCAATTCTAGTTTTTGTCACCAATAGCACTTGCTTAGATGATGACAACCACTTCCTCATCAGTACTTAGCCTCCCCTACAGTCTATTTTCACACAGCAGCCAGAAAGATTCTAAAGTATAAATCAGATGAGATCACTCTTGTTCTTAAATCCTCCATATTAGTTCTGCAGTGTTGCATAATAAATGACCCATATAATTATCTAAAAATGGCTAGGAGTGGTGGCTCATGCCTGTAATCCTAGCACTGTGGGAGGCCAAGATGGGTGGATTGCCTAAGCTCAGGAATTTGAGACCATCCTGAGCAAGTATGAGACCCTGGCTCTAAAAATAGCCAGGTATTATATAGCAGGTACAAAATAGTTTCAGCTACTTGGGAAGCTGAGGCCAGTTCGAGGTTGCTGTGAGCTATAATATCAAAGCACTCTATCCAGGATGACAGAAAGAGACTCTGTCTCAAAAAAAAAAAATGGCTAAAAACAACAAAAACTTACCATCTCATAGTTAGTATGGGTCAGGAGTTCAGGAGAGCCTTAGCAAGGAGCTGCTGGCTTGGGGCACCTCACAGGTGTGCAGCCAAGGTGTTGACTAGTACTGCAGTCACCTGAGGGCTTGATTGGGGCTGGAAGGTCTGCTTCCAGGATGCTACACTCACATGGCAGTTTGCCATGTGGGCAGCTGGCTTCCTCCAGAGTGAGCCATCTGAGACAGAAAATGAGGCAGTCACCCCAGCTACCCTGCCTTTTATGCTTTTATGACTTAACTCAGTGATTCCTAGGCAGGGAGGATTCTGCCTCACACTCTCTGGGGACACTTGGTCTGGTTTGAAGATCCTTCTGGATATCACAATTGCAGGGAGAGTACACAGCTAGTCTCTAACTGGTAGAGGCCAGGGATATGCTAAATGTGTTGCAATGCAGAGGACAGCCTCTCACAACAAAGAATTATCTAGTCCAAAGTGTCAGTGGTATTGTGGTTGAGAAACCGTGATCTAACCCAGATCTATCAAATTCTTCTGCCATGTGCTGCTGTTCACAAAGACAAATTGTGATACAGTGTGGGAGGGGATGAGACACGGATGTGCATACCAGGAGGCAGCTAATTGGCAGCCATAGTTGCTACCACTCATGCTGGTGGTTTAATCTTGCTGTCAGCTGGAAGGAAAAGTCCTAGCCATGGTTTTCAGATCCTGCCTGATTTAGCCTCAGTCTCCTCCTACTTCATTCCCACCAAGCTTCTCATCTTCCACCATACACAGTGGCTTTAGTCTCCTGAATACACCAAGCTTGAGCCCATTTCAAGTCTTTTTCCCTGCCTTGAATTTTGCTCTCCTAATCTTTGGGGAATACTTGCTTTTCGTCATTAAGGTCCAGCTTAGCATCTTCTTTTCAGAGAGCCCTGCCTCATTCTGGAAGCTGAGGTGGAGACACTCCCCTTAATTGACAGCAGTCACTTTCTAGTGCGTGGTTTTATTTTATTGTGTCCATACACTTTTCGCTGTAGTTATTTACACATGTGTTTACACATCTCCCCCCAGGAGAATAAAAGCAGAGGCTTTGTGCTGTTTAGCTCTATATTCTCACAATAGATAATTAATAAATATTTAATGAATGAATGTGTTCGTTCTCATTTTTAAAGTGTTACATATAAGCTTCTGGGAAATTGTGTAGATGAATTGCATAAATATTTGGGGGAGGGATGAGACAAAGAGCAGGGAAGTAAAACCCTTTTGAACTACGTACCTTATACAGCAATGTCAGAGGAGACCTTGGGGTATGTGTTGAGTGGTTTATCCTGTTATCGCTAATAAATTTGCTACTCTGAGTTCTCTCTTTTGCCTTCCTGCATCCAACCTTCCTGTGGTCTTGGCATATCTTGTAGGAAAGTTTGGACATGGAGTAGAGCAAGGGAATTGATCAACTGACCTTGGCCTCATTGATCCAGCACTATAGCTGCTATTGCCACTAACTAGCAAAGGAGTCTCTGAAATCAAGTCCAGCTACATTAACCGCTCTAGGATTCTTTGACTAAAGAGCTATTTTTACATAGTAGAAGAATGTACTGCAAACAAATAATCAATCTTTTACTGGAATAATTAAAAGCCAGACTCGCTGCATCTTACTGCAATGTTAGTAGAGTCAGTCTGCAGAGTTCTGTTGGTCCCTTGGTATTTTGAATTTATAGACGCTCTTTATCCTGAGTTTACTTTTGGACTCAGCTATCTCTGGAGTAGTGATTCATGTAACTCCAGTACAAGAATCACTTTCAGACATATCACAGCTGAATTCCTAAGCCCCCAAATCTTTACTCAATTTGACAGTCCCAGACAACTCCTAGAAGACGAAGATGTCTGCACAGAATAAGTTGTCTCTCTGGATAGGAGCTGCTAAAGGTGGTGAAGAAGGAGTCAGTGCCCTCAGTAAAGAGGGGGCTTCCTGGGCAGAGACCACTGGTCATACCTGTCTCAATTTATACCATTTAGACTCAAATCACTCCCCTGGCAGTTTCAAACTTCAAGACTTCAGTAGGAAGTCAGAGTACATGCCTGTGGAATTTCCATTTATTGAACACTCGTAAAACTGGGACTACTCTGTGAGAGGGCTTGGGAGAGAAATCACTGCTAGCATTTGAAACCAGAGTCTGAGAATTCTTAGTTGCTGGATGCTGGGTGTCACAGGGATGACACTCCCCGCCCCAGCCATGCTGTGTTGGGGAGCAGACTAGCGCTGCTTGAAATAACATAATTAAAGCACTTGGCAAAAAGTGGAGGACAACAAAAATGAAATTCAAGAATTCAAGCATGTCAACTGGATAGAAAGGCAGAAAATCTCAATCTAGACATCCTGGGGGAAGTGAGGTGATGGGGTCTGAGGTACACACCAGCAGTTGTGTTATAAATGGCAGCTGCCTCAAGCAGAAATTTTTGTCACAAAACTAAGAGATTCAGTGGCACATTCCTATAGGTGAATGAATCAACTGCAAATTTCCTTCCAGATTTCTGGGTTGTAAGCTGTGGAGGGGCTTTGAAGATGGGAAGGCACAAAATTGGAATGTAAATTCCTAAAGTGTGGGAGGAGGGTGAGATGAATATAGGAATCTGGCTTGGGTTTGTTCCTGTCTCTGCTGCTAACTCAGGAGCTGTCTCTTGCTAACTGGTGGCACTGACAAATCTCTTAGCCCATCATGAGATGTTGAGAACTTCAAGTCTCTCTGATAGAAAAAGCTTCATTGCCTGTAAGTCTGAGGGTGTTTCCCGGTAGAAATGTGGACATCTTTCTCATTTTGTTGTCCTCTGGGGCATCATCTGGCGTGAGTGGTGGCAAATGAGATGAAAAAACAAAAACATATATGGTGTGTGTCACAAGTAAAACAGCCACCATCAAGACAGTGCGAAGCCACCAAATTCAGATCACACAGTGTTAATCTCTGTAGATCTCAGATTTCTCCTCTGTGAAATTGAGAGAATAGAGATAGAAAACTTTTATGGTTCCTTACAGATCTAATTTATGAGAACGTCCCAAATTAAGTGAAAGATAAAATCAATGAAGTAAGGATTTGAATCTATTCATTGATTTAAAAATGTCTGTTAGGCTCCAACTAAGAGCCAGGAACTGTACTAAGATCTAGGAATTTAGAGTTAAACATACACAGTCTCTGTCCTCACTTAGAAAAACAGTTAAACCAACAACCCCCTGCATACAGCATGGTCATTATGGTAATGAAGAAAGAATGATGGAATGCACTTTATCCTAAAATGGAGGACTGTTTTGTTTATTAAGTTACTGAAAGAGTTTACTACCAGATTCTACCTCTGATATTAAAAAAAGTTTCTATTTTTTTAATATCGAAACTTTTTTTAAGATGAAAGCTTTTTAAAAAAAATTTTTAATTTTACATATACATGTGTTTATTAGGTTTCCATTTTTTTTTGCCATCACAAAATTAAAAAGTCTTAAATTTTAATAATAACAATGTTTCAAATAAGGACTAGAAACAAAACCTTATAAAGAATGAACGAACATAAATACATTCAGAAAAGGAATCAGACAATTGCTACATCAAAATATTAAGCAATAATAATAATGCAAAGAAAGCAACATTCACATTGTCAAATAAGAGTATGTCTATTATAGAATGCTTTGACTTTGAGATTCAGTATGGAGTCATCAGTTAACTTCTTCTTATATATTTTTTAAGTCTCAAAAATAGACAACTAATATTTATAAATAAAAGTAACAGACAATTTCAAAAAACAGACCATTACAAATCTTATAGACAATAGAAAAAGAAGAAATGCTTCAAAATCATTCTACTTGATATTGAAATTGAATAAAATATATTATTATAAAGGGGAAATTACAAACATATGTCACTTAAAAATGAAGATGCAATATCCTAAACAACATATTAACAAGTTGAATTAAAAATTAATGTTTAAATAATGCACTTTGGTCAAAATTAAATCCAATTTATGTGAGAATTAGTCACTATTCAATTCACAGGGATCAATTCCTCAGTCATTTCTGATTGAGGTTACTAAAGATTTTACTTTTTTATTTCTAGTTAGTCTAGCCAAAGGTTTATTTTATTTATTTTTTCAAAAAACCAACTCCTTGTTTCATTAATTTTCTGAGTGATTCTTTTGTTTTCAATTTCATTAATCTCTGATTTAATTTTGGATATTTCTTTTCTTCTGCTTGGTTTAGGCTTAGATTGTTCTTTTTCCAATTCCATCAGATGGCTTTGAATTTGTTGATGTGCTCTCTTTCTGTTTTTTGAATGTAGGCTTCTAAAGAGACAAATTTTCCTCTCAGAACTGCTTTTGCTGTATCCCATAGGTTTTAGTAACTTGTGTCTTCATTGTTATTATATTCAAGGAAGTTAATAATTTCCTTTTTTATTTCTTCCTGCACCCAACTGTCATTCAGCATAAGGTTATTTAACTTCCCTGCCTTTGTGTGAGGTTGAGCATTTTTGTTGGAGTTGAGTTCCACTTTTAGTGCCTTGTGGTCTGAGAATATGCAAGGTAGAATTTCAATTCTTTTGATTCTATTGAGGCTTGTTTTGTGTCCTGGGATATGATCAATTTTGGAGAAAGTTCCATGGGACAATGAGAAGAATGTATATTCTCTATCTTTGGGATGGAGTGTTCTATATACGTCTATTGAGCACAGTTGTTCTAGGGTCTCATTTAAATCTCTAACATCTTTGTTTGATTTCTGTTTGGAGGATATGTCCAGTTCTGAGAGAGGGGTGTTGAAGTCCCCTGTTATTATGGTGTTATAGGATATCATATTGCTCAAACGAAGCAAGGTCTGTTTCCAGAATTTGTATGCATTTAAATTTGGGTGGTGCATAAATATTTAGAATTGAAATGTCTTCTTATATTTTTCCCTTGACCAATATGAAGTGACAATCATTATCTTTTTTGACTTTAGTTGCTTTAAATCCACATGTATCTGAAAACAAAATTGCAACCCCTCTTTTCTTCTGAATTCCGTTTGCCTGAAAAATTGACTTCCAACCTTTAACTCTGAGTTTTAATTTGTCTTTTGATGTGAGGTGTGTTTCTGCAGACAGCAAATAGATGGCTGTGTTTTTTAATCCAATCAGTCAATCTATGCCTCTTCAGTGGGGAATTCAAGCCATTGACATGTATTGAGATAATTGATAAGTGTGGTAGTGTTCTGTTCAACTTATTTTGTAAAAGTCCATTGCTTAGTTTTGCCTTTTGCATCATCATGGAAACTAGGTTCTGTCTTTTAATTTCTGGGTGTTTACTTTGCTGAAGGTCCATTATGATGGTCAGTGTTTAGAACAGGTTGAAATATTTCCTGTAAAACTGGTCTTGTTGTGATAAATTTCCTCAATGTTTGCATATAAATAAAAGATTTGATTTCTCTATCAATTTTGAAGCTTAGCTTAGCGGGATATAGAATTCTGGGCTGGAAGTTGTTCTGTTTAAGTAGATTAAAGACAGATGACCATTGTCTTCAGTTTTGAAAAGTTTCATTAGAGAAGTATGAAGTCCAGTGGATTTACCCCTATAGGTCAGTTGGTACTTAGTCCTGGCAGCTTACAAAATCTTTACTTTTGTCTTGATTTTAGATAGATTCATCGCAATGTGCCTTGGAGAAGCTCTATTTGAATTGAAGCAACCAGGGGACTGATATCCCTCTGAAAGAAGTATGTCAGAATCTTTAGTGATATTTGGGAAATTTTCATTTATGATATTCTCTAGAATGGCTTCCATTCCTCTGGGGCATTCTTCTTCCCCTTTGGGATACCTATAATTCGTATGTTTGAACACTTCATAGAATCCCATAATTCTGTCAGTGAATATTCTGCTTTCTCTCACTTCTTTCTTCCTCTCTATCTGAGTTATTTTAAGAGCTTTATCCTCTACCTCTGGGATTCTTTCTTCGCATGATCTAATCTGTTGTTGATACTCTCTAATGCATCCTTAAGTTCCTTAATTGCTTCAGTTTCTTCAGCTCCACTATATCCTTTCTACATTCTTCGTATCATTCATCTCTTATTTGATTCCATTTTTGGATTTCCTTTTGGTTATTTTCCACTTTCTCAGCAATTTCCTTCATTGTTTTCATCATCTGTATTTTAAATTCCCTTTCTGTCATTTCTAACATTTCTTTATAGGAGGAGTCTTCTGTTTAGCTACCTCATGATCCCTAGAAGGGGTTACTTTGGACTGGTATTTCATGTTACCAGGATTTTCCCGCTGATTCTTATTCATGACTGCTTTCTTGTATCTGTTTCCTTACTCTAATTATCCTTTCACTTCTTCTTGCTCTTTAATGTTTTAATGAGTTCTTATTGTACAGGACCAGAAGGATGAGAAAATTGAAGGGCAAGAAGGGGAAAAAAAGATTTAAAAAAGAAAGAAAAAAATAGAAAGAAGAGGAGGTGAGTAAAAGGAAATATTGACAGAAAGAAGAAAGGCACCAAAAGAAAGAAACAGGAGTAATATAGGTGTATAATAGGGTACTATAATCCAACCTTGAAGGCCCCTGACCTCTGGAGTTGCTGGGTTGGCTGATTCCCTTGAGGTCAACAGCTCTCTGCCGGCCAGATCAGACATAGTACCCCACCTCCACCAGGTAGAAAGGAAAGCCAAAAATACCATAAATCAAACCAAAAGAAACAAGCAAGAACCCTTATGGGGTAACATGGGGGGGGACAAATAATAGGGGCGGGAACACTGGCAAAAATGAAATTCTAATTGTTAAAGAAGGCAAAAATGTAAGATTGTATTTAAACTGGAATAATGAAAAAAAAAAAGAACAAAATTAAAAAAAAATAAGGGAAAAAAACAAGAAAAATGCCAAGGAAAAATGTTGAAATTAAGAAACAAACAAACAAACACCCCCCCCCCCAAAAAAAAAAAAAAAAACCCAAATCAAAGAACCAACCAGTATATATATCTTGCTGAATATTGTCTGGGCAACAGGTGATCCTCTGAGGCACAAGATGTTAATCACAATGTTAATACAGCTGTATGAAATGGAGAATGGAGGCCTCTGCTGATCTCTCAGACCCCGCAGGCTTGGGAGCCCAAAAGTCTCTTCAGCTCACTTAAAAGACACTCTAAACTATGAATCTTGGCCAAGCAGAAGACTTCCAAGGAAAGCACTTAACCCTGGTGTGGCTGCCTGCTTATCCAGTGTGCCAAGTCCAGACTCCCACTATGCCCCTGAGGGCCAAGGCTGTTAATCTGCCACAATTGGATCTCTGCACTTCCCCAGTCTCTCAGTCAGCACCTTAGGGAAGCTCAGTCACTAGATTGCTCACCCAAGGTCTCCTGGCTGATCTCTGCACTGCAACACACAGGGGCAGCTCGCCCACAGCTGAATGATATTAGCTCCTTTCTGGCTCAGCAGCTCAGACCGGGGCCCCAGACAACTCCCAAAGTCATCTGCACACACCAGCCCAAGATCTCCCAAGGCAGTTCAATCTAGTGCTCAAGTCCAAGAAAACCAAAACAGCCCACAGGTAAGGCTTATCCTGCTTGCAGTCTCGCTGTTGCTATGGGTACAGCTGCAGGCAGCCTCCCAACAAACAAACGCACCCACCACTTGCCAATTTTCCACCACTTCTGTCCTCTTCATGGGGTCCAGAAGTCTCTCACTAGCTTCCTGTATCACCCCTGGGCAAAACCCACCAGCCAGAGATGCCTGGAGTCTTCTCTCGCCACTCTCACTGCTCCCAGTTGCACAGAAGCTGTTACTTGGCCGCCATCTTTTTTTAGGTGTCCAAAAATT
Organism: Nycticebus coucang; assembly: GCF_027406575.1. Classification (NCBI taxonomy): domain Eukaryota; kingdom Metazoa; phylum Chordata; class Mammalia; order Primates; family Lorisidae; genus Nycticebus; species Nycticebus coucang. Next base: position 29,229,841 of record NC_069786.1, read on the forward strand.
GAAACTTTTAAATGTTAACATTTAAGCACACCAGTCCTGTTTCTGCGAAGAGGAGGTATGAGCTGAGGAGAAGGCCAGGTGGTGAGCTTATCCATAAAAAAAGGTGAGCACTTTGCATTGGCCTGAGAAAGGACCTCATGTCCTCAGGATGCCGTGTAGAGACCCCAGGGAGGAGAGTAGGGGGAGGGAGCTGCCAGATTCTTAATTAAGCTTCCTAATTATTTTTTCACTCCTAGATGCCAATGCATATGGGTCCAAATCCTTTATAAAGCTAACTAGAGCTGGGCACAGTGGCTCACACTTGTAATCCTAGTACTCTGGGAGGCCAAGGCGGGTGGATTGCTTGAGCTCAGGAGTTTGAGACCAGCCCAAGCAAGACCAGCCCGAGTATAGCAATTTTCTGCTATACTAAAAATAGCCAGGCCTTGTGGTGGTGCCTGTAGTCCCAGCTACTAGGGAGCCTGAGACCAGAGAATCACTTGAACCCAGAAGTTTGAGGTTGCTGTGAGCTACGACACGTGGCACTCTAACAAGTGTGACAGAGTGAGACTGTTTCAAAGAAACGAACCTTAGCTTATCATTTTGGAACCTAATATCCTCTTCTGTCCTTTATCTGGGCACACAAACTAGAATTGAGCATTCTGAAATCTCTGGGTTGCGAGATGCTATAAAGCCTTAAAGAGAGTTTTTGAATGGAGAGGTCAGCTTTCTTCATGAATCTAACATTTCTTTATTATCCTTTTCTCCCTGCTTTCCTTCTATCATGATAATACATGGCTTTTACTTCTCAACAATGCACTTTTGATTTTCTCCTCTTATCTTTGGTGTGGCAAGCCCACTTTGCCTTGCGCCGTTGCTGGTGTTGCCACAGCAGCTGTGAATTCTTTGCTGAAGTAACTCCCATCCTTCCAGATTCACTTGTGTGTTTCCTTTCATCTCTGATTAAAATGACACGTGTCAGTCACATAAGCCTGAGCCCTGGTAGAGGAAGCTTATAACCAACAGTGATGCAACCGGCAAACATCACTAATTGAAAATACCATTAACGGAATCAACCCTGGCAATCAATGGGGTGACAGATATTGCAGCCAAATCGCCCTATATTCTTCTTAGTAAAGTATCTCAAGAATGGAAGAAAAAGTATCAGCCCTACTATGAAACTAATTTATGGCTTTCACATGAAAGCTATAACGCAGTTATAACCTAAGAATATGGGGAAGGGGGAGAGGGAGGGGAGGGAGGGAGGAGGATGGGTGGAGGGAGGGTGATTGGTGGGATTTCCCCTGCGGTGCATCTTGCAAGGGTACATGTGAAACTTAGTAAATGTAGAATATAAATGTCTTAACACAATAACTAAGAAAATGCCAGGAAGGCTATGTTAACCAGTGTGATGAAAATGTGTCAAATGGTCTATAAAACCATGTTACCTCTTTCATGTTTACATGATGGAGCTGGAACATATTCTTCTTAGTAAAGTATCTCAAGAATGGAAGAAAAAGTATCCAATGTACTCAGCCCTACTATGACACTAATTTATAGCTTTCACATGAAAGCTATAACCCAGTTATAACCTAAGAATAGGGGGAAGGGGGAAAGGGAGGGGAGGGAGGGGTGGTGGGCAGAGGGAGGGTGATTGGTGGGATTACACCTGTGGTGCATCTTAGAAGGGTATATGTGAAACTTAGTAAATGTAGAATGTAAGTGTCTTAACACAATAACTAAGAAAATGACAGGAAAGCTATGTTAACCAGTGTGATGAAAATGTGTCAAATGGTCTATAAAACCAGTGTATGGTGCCCATGATCGCATTAATATACACAGATATGATTTAATAATAATAAAAAAGTGTATAATGCCCCATGATCGCATTAGTGTACACAGCTATGATTTAATTTAAAAGAGGAAAGAAAGAAAGAAAATACCATTAACAGTATTCCTGGCAAAGAAAAAAAATAATAATGAAAGGAATTCAGTTAACTTTCTATCCATTTCGATGGAGGGGGGTCAGTGGTGCAGATAATGCAAATGTCACTTGTACTTGGTTTTGCTCTCCCTGCCCCATGCTCAAGGCAAGGCTATAGCATAGGTGCCTCAGAGGCATGAAGTTTTCCACAGCAGAACCATGTGTGACATCTGTGACTGAGGTCACCAGTTTTCTTCTGAAGGTGGCACTGTTGTCTCGGTTCTCTGACTATGTACATACAGTTTAGTCCAGCACACATTCAGTAAGAAGCTTCCATGTGTGAATGTTGCATTAGGTACTGAGGATTCCAGGGTGATTAGTGGACTGTGGGTGTAGCGTGTGTGTGAGTGTGACTAGTGGAGACAGAGACACCCACACACCATCACAGTACCAGTGTAGTTCCCTTCTAGGGTGAAGTGATAGGATCAGTTGCTGTCAAGTGCCCTTGTGCTACACTGGGCATCTCCTCAGGACATGGGAGGGCTTCTTGGCACTTTTTTCCTCAAGTTTCTGAGTTTCTGAATTTTTTCCTCCTACTTTCCTGGGTAATTCTTTTTGGTACCCATCCATTAAATGTAGAGTTCTGTTGTCCTGGGTTTTCCCTCTCTCTCTCCATCTCTAAAATTCTGAATAGTCTCCTTAATTAATCTCAGCCATGCTTATGGCCTTTCTTGATGGTAACTCACACACATGTGTCTTTAGCCCAAATCTCTCCTCTAGCAGAGGCCCGTACATTTAGCAGCATATTAGACAAAACATCTTGAAAGCTGCTGTGGTATTTCTTACTGCCATAGCTCACAATCCTCCTCCCTGCATTGGCCTCCTGCCAAGACTTCTTTTCAAATTGAATGGTACCATCTTTCATCCACCTGGAAATCTGATGTCAGCCAGACACCTCCCACTCCCCAGCCTCCATATCTACTCCCTCATCGGGTTCTGTTGGCTTTACCTCATAAAAGTTTTTCAAATCCATGTGGTTACCTCTACCATTGCTGCCACTAAAAGTGTCCACGTTAACTTCCCCTCTTGACTAGATCAACAAATTTACCCATATCCACTTTGGGTCCTGTCCCATCTTTTCTTCAATGTGTAGCCAAAGTGATGATCTCAAAACACAAGCCTAAGAAAAATGGCCTCATTGGTTAGAGATGCATATTGAGCATCTCTAGATGACAAATGGTTTGATGTTTTGGATTTGCTTAAAAATATTCCAGAAAAAATAATAGGCAGAAGAAAGAGCAAACAAGGCAAGTAAAGGTTGTTTACCCATGGAGCTGGGTAACTAGTACAGGGAGATTCTTTTCACTATTCTCTCTACTTTGGTGTATGTTTGAAATTTTCCATAATAAGAAGACAACACATGTACACACACAAATGTAGACATGCTGCCTCCTTGCTTAAAATACTCGCTAGCTTCCTGTTGCTTTCAGTATAAAGAAGTGTTTTAATTTCTTACTCAAGTGTCTGTGCAGTCTTGTCTCTACTGATCTTTCTAGAACCCTCTTGCACCATCTCAGCCCTTGAGGTCTATCTCCTAGATGCTACTCCCTTGGGCATACTATATCCTCCTGGCTGCAAGCCCAGCACCCTCTCACTTTCTCTGACTAGGTCAGATGCCTCTAACATAGACTATCAGAATGCTGAATACTTCCTTTTATAATCCATGTCACCCACTGCAGTTTTTGTGTGATTGTGCAAGTCATTCAATCAATGTCTGTTTATTCCACTAGACCACTTATCCCCAAGTGTGGTGCCTAGCACATGTCATATGACTAATAATTATTTGTTGGCTGAATGAGTGAATGAGAAAGAATGGAAAATATTTGGAAGCAGCATTCACTTTGCAACTTGATTATAGAATCAAGGATCTGCTGAAGATAAGACAAGCATGCTGGGAGACTCTAGTTTGTTTATCTGCGATGCCTATGAGGCAGTGAGGTGCCATCTCTTGCCTCTGCCTCATTCCTCGAGACAGTAAATAGCAGACCAGACTCAGACCCATGATCACAATAGTCACCTTCCCAGACTAAGAAGTCAGCATCTCTTAGACTATTATAGCTCAGCCTCCTTTTTGCCAGTTAGTCCTGCAACTCAGTGCTTGCAGGCAGGAGCCTTTCCCCATCATTTGATGCTGCAGGCTTGGGATTTATCCTTGGTCTTTTTCAGGGCCCATAATACTGAATTCTGACCAATTATTCTGCTTAATTCTTCTCTAGACCTGGCCCAGGCTTCCTCCCGGTGGACTCTGCCTCACATATTGCAGCCCTCCTATCTAGGTGCCTCTCCTACTACCATGTTGGTTTGCACAGACCTAACTGAGTAGACAGATGGCCTGGCTGAACATCTGACAGCCAGTCTGCTGAGTATTGCCTGACACCTGGATTCATCACTACTGTCTCCTGTCCACCTTCCTGGGTCTTAAGAAATTGTTATAGAGTTATGTCTGAGGCTGTGTTGTCTCTCATAAACCTCTACCTTGGGCAGTACTCTCAGAGCCTCAAGGCTGCCAACACTTTGCCTAGAGAACTCTGCTGCTAGAGACAGCATCATAGTCAGGTAGGTCCTTAAGACTATGGTCCTCCAAGGTGAGAAGGCCTTGAATCAGCTCAATGTCACCTTCTCCCCATTGAGTAAATCATAAATAAGTTAAAATGCCAGAAGGATGGGATGAAGGAACCTAAGATTAGCATCCAGGAGACAGCAGAAGGAAGGAAGGAAAGAAGGAAGGGGCTTTTTGCTAGCTTCATGTTTACCAAACATTTACACCAATAACAGTATTTGGTAGACATTTATATTTGGGTAATACTTAGGCTAAACAGACACCAGTAGCTTTCTTTATAGCGGAACATCTTAGACTCTCCAAGACAGATATATAGAATAAGGTTTGGCTTAATTAAGTCCCATTCATTTATTTTTGTTGTTGTTGGGACTACCACTGAATTCATCTTCATACTAGAATCTAAGGAGAACTCAAATTAAACAACAAAAAAGAGGAAACAATCCCATCTATCACTGGGCAACAGACATGAACAGAACATTTTCTGGAGAAGACAGACAAACAGCTAACAAACATATGAAAAAATGCTTATCATCCCTGATCATCAGATAAATGCAAATCAAAACCACCCTGAGATATCATGTAAGCCCCGTGAGAATAGCCTACATCACAAAGCTGCAGATGCTGGCATGGATGTGGAGAGAAGGGAACATTTTTACACTGCTGATGGGACTGCAAACTAATACAACATTTTTGGAAGGAAGTATGGAGAATCCTCAAAGAATTCAAATTAGACATCCCATTTGACCCTATAATCCTAACTAGGCATCTACCCAGATGAAAAAATATCCTTTTATCATAAGGGCATTTGCACTAGACTATTTATCACAGCTCAATTTACAATTGCCAAAACATGGAAACAAGCTGAAAGCCCACCTACCCAGGAATGGATTAACAAGCTGTGGTATATATATACCAGGGAATACTATTCAGCCATTAAAAAGGATGAAGACTTTACATCTTTTGTATTAACCTGGACAGAGTGGAAACACAGTCTTCTTAGTAAAGTATCACAAGAATGGAAAAGCAAGAATTCAATGTACTCAAAACTAATATAAAGCCAGTAGACAATCTAATATGCACCCACCCAGGGAAAAAACTCAATTCAATTCAAGATGTGGAAGAAGGAGGAGGTAGGTAATGAGAGGGGAAATGGGTACACTCCCACTTACTGGGCATAATGTAAGAGTATATGGCACACCTCCTGCACACAGGGCACAACTACCACAGGGACTCTACCTAACAAATGCAAACATTGTAAACTTATTCTTTGTACCTTCCAATCAACTTGAAATTAAAAAAAAAAGGATAAGGATTTGCTACATTTAATGAACACTTACAGGAATGAGTTTGGGAAATACAGGAAAGATCATTTCGACTAAAAGTCTAGTCTTACAAGTCAAAATTTTAGCTTTCTTACCCATATTTTTAAGTGTGATATCTAAGTGTAATCTAGTCAGTGTTTGAAGAAGAAATGATAGTGCTCTGTTGAAAGTTTATGCCATTGAAAGGAGGCTGTAAATTAGTTTAGGCCAGGACTTGTGGGTAGACCACATGGCTCTCAGAAAGAGAACATCTACTTATACTTTCCCTTTGGGGCTGATTCCCTCATCACCAAAATGCAGCATGGAAGGTCATTAGCCTGAGAAGACTAAGACACTCATTTCATGTGGGAGAAATGTAGAATCTGAATGGCCCATATCAGGATCCAGTTTGGAGGGTGACAAGTCCCCCATCCAGTGCCAGCTTGATAGCAGGCCTTCTCTGACCTGTGAATGTTGGGCTCATGTGTTTAGGCAACAAGAACCCCAAGGTTCAATTGTGGAGCAATTAGTTTTGCCTTGTATTATCCTCTTATGCCAGATCATGAGCTTGACCTTATAAGCCAAACTTGATAGTTTAACTAAAAAATCTTTTATTTCAGTAAATCTGAGGGTCTATCCTGGTCAATTTGGTCTCAAAAGGCCAGTTTTATAAACACTGCTACAACTTTGCAAGGGCTTTAAGACCCATAAGCAAGGAGCATTTCACCTGCTGCCCAGAGCTCATGACCTTGGGCCTGACCCTTTCCAGCTTCTCTAAGTTCCTTCCTAACTGCCAGAATTCTTTAGCCTTTTATCCTTCATATATACCCTCTGCTTCTGTTGTCCAATTTAGCAACTGACATCTCCCAACTCTTCACCCTATCCCAGAAGCTTGCTGATCTCGGATTTCTTCTTGGGTGGCAAGTGTGCTGCTGAACAGTTTTTTTTTTTTTTTTTTTTGAGACAGAGTCTCATTTTATCACCCTCTGTAGAGTACTGTGGCATCACAGCTCACAGTAACCTCCAACTCTTGGGCTTAAGCGATTCTCTTGCCTCAGCCTCCCAAGTAGTTATAGGAGCCTGCCACAAGCCTGGCTATTTTTTGGTTGCAGTTGTCATTGTTGTTTGGCAAGCCCAGACTGGATTCGAACCTGCCAGCTCTGGTATATGTGACCGGCACCCTTAGCCGCTGAACTACAGGCACCCAGCCCTGAACAGTTCTTGTTCTTAAAAATTCCCTCATCTGAAGGAGGGAGGAGGGCAGGGTCTTGGTGTATGACACACCTCTTGGGGACAAGACACAATTGTAAGAGGGACGTTAGCTAATAAATGCAATCAGTGTAACCTGGTTTCTTGTACCCTTGTACCCTCAATGAATCCCCAACAATAAAAAACAAACAAACAAGCAAAAACTCCCTTATCAGGAAACTCTCATACCCTGCTTCCTGCTATAGACTGCAGGCTTTCCTTCCCCACCAAGGGTTTTTCCCAAGCCTTTCCCACACTCTTAAAGTCCTCAAATTTGCTGCAGATTCCATCTGGCATAACTCTATAAAGCCACATCTGACAATTTTTTTATTCATAAATAAAATAAAAAGATGAGAAATAGCAGTACATATTAATGGACTGTGACAAACACAGGCTACTTCTTAACAACCTTTGTATTTGTCTTTATTTTTAGAATGTCCTCCTGCTGCTTTTACTGTCACTCTTTGTCTTGACAAGGTTCATAGAACAGGAGAGAAGAGAAGGAGGCAGAAGGGAAAGTAGAGAAACTGTTTTTTAAAAAGAATAATAAAAAGAAAAAAAAGCATAAGTTGCTACCACCAACCACCCCAGGTACTAGGAACCTAGTGATGCTTTGGTCTCCCTGGTGCAGGTCACATATCACTTGCTGTGACCTTGATTTTTCATTTATCTGTCTACTAGTCTGCTGAGTACTATTCTCCTTTCATCGCCAGTGAGTTCTTGAACTGACAAATCTTGGCACAGTTGGGACAATAGGAAAAGGATGCAATGTTGTTTAATGTTGAGGTGTTACAAAGGAAGTTTTTGTTTTCTCTTCCTCTCAATAATGAAAATGATTGAGATATTTGTATGCCATGTCTTTGGATATCTTTGGGAAGATAAAAGGAGGGTCAGAAATGGGACTACCCTTCTAGAAATAGGGACATTACTGCTTCTCTGGAAGATTTTTCCTAAGTACTCATCACTAGCACTCTTGGCTCCTGGCTTGTCAACAGGAAACCAACAGCTCTTAATATTTTGTCATGTTTTCTATAAACATAGAACTATGCCAAGAGCTATTGTGAATCAGCAGTCTTAGTAGAGTGTATCATCTTGTTATGGATACAAATTATATATACAAAAGAAAATGTTAGAGACTAATGTTAGATGGCATAAGTCACAAAACTTTTTCATCTTGTGTAGAATAGTGTTAGAACACAAGGTTAGAAAGTTGTATAAATTCCCTCCTGTCACACTCCCTAAAGGCAAACACACACACACACACACACACACGTTACCCAAGGATGCAAATACCAAGTGACAACTTTGTTCCAGACAACCCCTCTCTGATGCCTTTAGACTCCCAGCCCTTAGAACTTACCACTCAGACTTCTGTACCAGCTCTACCCAGTGCAGGTGGTTTGGTTACGAGATCCATGGCCCTTAATTATACATATTTACCTGCAGATCTGTTTTCCTTTAGTATATTGCCAGGCTCTTGAGAAAAGAGACTTTTCTCACCCTCTATGAGTCCTAGAGCTGATCTAGATGACATTAGGCAACCAACATAACCTCTCTGTAGCCCAGATTCTGCATATATTACTTGAGAGTTAACACTGTTCTCACCATATTAAGTGGTTGCTGAGGCTTCAATGAGACAAGGAAGGTAATACATGTAGCTAGAGCCTCACATACAGTAAGTGCTCAAGAAGGAATAAATGAATCACAAAAGAGAACATCCATATGCTCAATGCAGGTGCAACCTGGGCTCATTCACAAAAGCTCTAATAAATGTCCAATGAATGACTGAAGCAACAGCTTTATTCATGGGAGGTTTCCAGCAGATGAATAGTTTCTTTCCTTTTTTTTTTTTTTGGTTTTTGGCCGGGGCTAGGTTTGAACCCGCCACCTCTGGGATATGGGACCGGCGCCCTACTCCTTGAGCCACAGGTGCCGCACAGATGAAGAGTTTCTAAATGAATTGTTCTCAAGCTGGAGATACTATATCTAAATTTTTTCAATTAAACATAATTCTTCATATCTTTTATTGATTCCTTATAAGAAAGAAATGCAAACTTTGTTAAAAAGGGAACATAAATCCACTGACCAACAGTTCATCAGGAATTGCTGAGCAGGCAAAGAAAGCTCTAATGTTGGCTGAACCGAAATTTTGGGCAGTGCACCACTGGGAAGTTGGCTTGCCTTTGTCTGAGTCAATCGCAGCAGGCATAGAATCTTGTTCTAGCCCCCTGGCTAGGCATCACAGTCACAAAAGGTCATTGGACCTTACTTTTTTCTAGATTTCTGACAACATATGTGCCCCACATAAAAGGAGGTAAATTGGGATCAAGGTCACCACAGTATATCGATAATAAATGAATGGAAAACTGCCCTTCTGGCCCATGCCCAATCAATTCTGAATGAATAGGAAATTAGAAGGCAACTAAAGTGTGAAGGTGGATGAGGTCAGAGGGGAAATGGGAAAGTAGGTGGAATGTGTTTGTCGCTACCTTTCTGTGTTCCCTTGGCACTCTGTCCTTTCTGCTGACTCCCAGATTCTGCCTTAGACTATGTATGTCCTTGGCCTGGCTCTGCTATTTTCAATTTGCTCAGCTGGGGTCAGGGGAGTGTGCTATCTAGAGGCATAGCCCTAGGAATTCATGACTCGACCTCATCCAGGGCAGGCAGGCACCCTGGCATTCTGCTTGGTCCTTGTCCTCTGGTTGTCCAGGTCCATACATTTTCTGTATGTCCTGGGAAGGCGTTCTCTTCCAAGCTGTGTGGACAGCTACTGCCTGCTTTCTGATTCCGTGTGATCCACAATAACCAGACTACTGCCGTGTTTTTCCCTTGTACAACAGCTCCCCATTGATATAATCACACACTTAGTGCAAGTCCAAGTTTATCATTCCTCTTGGACAGAGTAATCTGGACTGCTAACTTCTTTTTACTTCCAGGGCAGAGATCTGCAGTTGTGTGGTCTCTCTTATTTCATATTCTATAGATTTTAGAACTTACTTTTCCCACTATTTGCCCCCAAATTACCAATGTGCCTTTAGTTAACCATCCATTTTCCCTGGATTTTGTCTAATCTGCTTTCCAGTAAAAGGTGAATTAGAAAAGGATAGATAAACAGAATTGAGGTGAGAAAAAGAGAAAAAGAGAGAGAGAGAGAGAGATCTTCATCCAAAGTGATAGTGGAATTTGATTCTTTGATGATTGATAATGGGGGAATTAGCAAGAGGCACTACAGATGCTCCTGGCCTCTTTCAAATGACCTCAGATAAGTGGCTACTTATCTACTCTGTTTTCAACCAAAACGGAGCTGATAAAGTTCTGTTTATTAAATTAACATTTATAAATGCTTTGCTCTGTGTTCCTCACATATTACCGGGTTTCTGCTAAATTTAAATGACATTGTCCCTTCACTGGAGATTAACGAGATATGAAGCAATCCCAATATTTTAATCAGGTTTGAGGATGATGACTATTGCATAGCAGGGAATATCATTTTTCTGGAAATCCATTTTTTGTTTGTTTTCTCGTTTGCATCTTTAGTTTAAAGAAAATTTACTTCTTAAAAATGAGTGATAATTAACTTTAAAATACTGTAGTTGGTTGGCTTTACTGCTATTTCAGAATAGCTAGCAAATACCTATGCCAAGTGAAGATCTGCCGGAGGAGTTGCAAGAATGCAGGGGCAGCAGCTTGTGCTCCTTTGCAGAATGTCACAGTCTTTCTCCAATAGGAGAAATGGCTTGCTCAATTCAAATGAACTGCAAGGGCAAACTGATGGATGGTTCAGAAATGCATTATAAAAGTTAACTTACAAAGGAATGAAATTCATCTCTAGCAATATGGTACTAGATGGGCAAATAAACCTCTCTTGACATAGAACAGATAAAAATGCTGGATGAAATACTTCAATATGTAGTTGTAAAGCATGGTTGAACTCACAGTGAAGTAAGGGGAATAACTGAAGACTATCACTGACAAGGACATGTTATTCTGCAAGGGTAAGTATCACTACAGCTGTGATTGTCCTGAGGGCATGTGCTTGGAGGAAGACATCACATACTCAAAGGCACCTACCTACAGACCACACCTGCCCTGGCATGTTCAATAGAGCTTACAGTGTTGCATCCTAGGCCTGGGGTTTTCAGATACTGTGAGGATACACAGTATGCAGGTGAAAAACCTTGAGACCTTAATAGACTGGGAGGTTGAACTAGAAACTCCTGCATAAAGCTACAATCCTCCAAGGTCAACACATTTGGTAGGTGAACTGGAACATAATCTGCCTTATAGAAGGAGAATTATCTGTCCCCATCTTGTTTATGTGTGAAGTAAAAAGAAAGAGAAACCAAGTTCCACTAATTCCTACCTCCTATGTCTGCCTTCAGATTTTAGGATATGCCACCCATATAATTAAAATTAAAAATAAGGCCAAAAATACACAAATTTATCAGATATAATGGGTCCCCTGTCTTGACAGTGCCCACAAGAACTCAACAGAAAAAAGAACACAAATATGTTATCAAATAACACACTTGAAATCTAGGTCCCAACATTTCTATAAATAAAATTTCAAGAAACAGGAATTCACAGTCAAAACTCACCAAACATATAAAAGAAAAAAGCTACCATGAGTAGGAGTCAATAGAAACAACAAACAATAGAGTCAGACCCACAAAGAATATAATACCGATAATCTGATACAGAATATAAAAACATATATGGCACACATGTTTCAAGAAAGATAAGAGAGGGATGAAAAATGTTTCAAGACATAAGGCCAAGAAGATTTGGGGAAAAATAAACAGAATATGTAAATTAAAAATAATAGTAACTAAATAATAGAAATTAAAATAATAGTAACTGAAATAAAGAAGTGTATTACAGATTAAACAGCAGATGGGAACAAATGAAGAAAGAGCTAATTTTCCGGAAAATAGATATGAAGAAATTAACCTGAATGCAGTTTAGATACAAAAGTATAGAGGGGAGAGAGGGGGGAGGTGGGTAGAGGAAAGGGGACTGGTGGGATTACACCAGCGGTGCATCTTACAAGGGTATATGTGAAACTTGGTAAACAGTCTGTGAAGTTGGTGAATGATGCCCCATGATCATATCAATGTACACAGCTATGATTTAATAAAAAAAAAAAAGAAAAAAATTCTCTTAACACATTTAGCATTATGTTCAGCTTATCTATTACAATAAAATTATGAGGTTAAAAAAAAAAGAAAGTATAGAAAACATAAAAGAGGTTAAGAGACACAGAATAGGATGAAAAGACCCTGCATCTATCTGATTGACATTTCAGAAAGAAAGAATAGAGAATGGTGGAGAAGCAATATTCAAAGTAATAATAAATTAAAACTTTCCACACTTGGTAGTAAAACTGGACATCCTGAATCAAATGCCAAACTAGGGCAGTACAAATAAGGAAAAATACAAATTAATCTCATTCATGAACATATATGATGTGTATATATATATATATATATATGAAAGTCCTCACCAAAGAGCTCCAAAATAAATCTTCCAATGTATAAAGATGATAAAATAAACATACTATTTGTCCTAAGCAATCTTTTCTTTCACTTCTAGGTCATTTTACCAGCCTGTGTGCAGTTAAGTATCATATTTATGCTGATGACTTACAAATTTAAAGCCATAGCTTGGAACTCTCCTTTGAATTTGCAGTCAAGTCTCCAACTGTCTAAGTATCACAGACATCACAGCCAAAATAAGTTTGAAGTGGAGCCCTTCATTTTTTCCTTGCAAATCTATTTTGCTCTCCCCTCCCATCTCTAGTTCTCTCCCTTGGCTATTTCAATTTTCCTTCCAATCTCTTGATCTAATCCATTCTTATATGTTTGTCACATCTTGAGAGATCCTCTACTCAAGGAATTTTTCCTGACTTACCCACTCCCTCCCTCCAAAATCGGGGCTAGTTGTTTGTCCTATGCCCTCCTACAGCTTCCTGAAGTTCTTAGCACAGCACTTATCATGTGTTATCAGGTGGTATAACATTGGTTGTGTACTTGGCTCATCTCTCTCACTAGAAGCTTCTCAAAAGAGACAGACTCTTATTCATTAAGGAAACATCAGCCCTGAGTACAAGGTCTGGCCTTAAAATATCAATGGCTTCGTAAATATTGGTTGACTAATGCCGAATAAACAGCGTGAGATGTTTTTGTCAAAGTATGCGCAGGGCAACAGGGAATTCAGGACAAAGACATAAAGGAATGTCTCCTGCCCAATGTGAAAACTGCAGCCTGGGAAATGTTTGCTCTGAGTCTGCTAGGAAAAGTAGACACTTGGACCATCTTGAGAGAAAGGACTGGGGTGTGGAAAAGAACATTTTAGATAAAGAGGATGCCATGAGCAAAAACTGAGGAGGAAATGTAAGCAAGATACCTGGAGCTAGGATTGTTTGAAAAGAACAAAAATGTCCCTGGAAAGGGCAAGATTCTCTAGAGATTTGGAAGTCAAATCCAAAGTACAGTTGTTCTCTGAGAGATGGGGGAGCCTCTGAAAGAATTATAATGGGAAACATATGTGGCCAGATTGATACCCCAGAAGGATCATTTTAGAAGCAGCAGAGAGAATAGCCTAGAGTATGTGGAACTGGACACAGGAAGATAAGTTTAGCAGAGCTTGCAGGCATCCAGTGGATAGATGACAAGGACTGAATAAAAACAGAGATGGTAATTAGCAAGGAGGGAGAGATTGTTCTGAGAGTGCTGGGGGAAGGTGCTAGTGTTGAGCCAAGATGTTCTGTTAGAACTGTCATTTGGAGGATCCTCCAGCTGTCAGCACAGTCACAGTCACTGACCAGCGGGGCTAAGCTGATCCTGTTTGTGCCTGCCCTGAACCACTACAGGAGTCAGCAGAGAACAGGAGCAGGTCAGTCTGATTTGAGGGATTTATATTCATTAAAAATTTACAAAAGCACAAGTCATTGTTCAGAAAGGGAGCAATTTCATCCTTTCTGATCCTCATTGTTTTCTGCTCATTTTATTACTGTTTTGGCACCAGCCTTGATTTTGAAGATGAAAATGGGGGCTACATTTCCAATATTTATTAAATATGAGAAAATAGGTTAATCAGGAATCTAATTTTGATGGTAAAAGTAAAACTCTTGCAGACTTTTCTTAGCACTTTGAATGCCTTTTGTAGAAACTTAAGACAGGTTATGCCTCATCAGTCGATTATGCCTCACTCCTTTTTGTAATCTTCCTTTTTAATAATGTTTTAGAAAATACTAATTTATTAAGCAAACATAGTAATTTCCACAGACTGTTATCTAAATATTTAATTTACATATTGAATTACGCATCTCAGAGGGTGGAATAAGTGTGATTAAATTCATTAATATAGATGCTCTGAGATGAATGTTTTCCTTGCTGTGCTGTAATGTGTTTTGATTTAGACTTGAATCAGAAAACACTGGCTTGTAATACCACAACATTACAATCTCTTTTGTCCTTAAGGTTTTCTTTTTTTTTATGAGTTGTTTTTATTTTATTTATTTTACTTTTACTTTTATTGTTTGGGATTCTTTGAGGGTACAAAGAATTAGGTTACGCTGACTTCAGTTGTTAGGTAAAGTCCCTCTTATAATTGTGTCCAGTCCCAAAGAGGTGTGCCATACACTGTGACCTCCCATTCCTCTTTCTCCTCCCCTCCTCACTTGCTTATTCTCTACACCCCAACCCTTGTATTAACTCATCTACTGCCTTCATAATAGAATTGAGTATTTTGGATTCTTGCTTCTCCTTTCTTATGAGGCTTTACTAAGAAGAATGTGTTCCACCTCCATCCAGGTTAATACAAAAGATGTAAAGTCTCCATCTTTTTTAATGGCTGGATAGTATTCTCTGGTATATATATACCACAGCTTGTTAATCCATTCCTAGGTCAGTGGGCTTTTAGGCTGTTTCCATGTTTTGGCAATTGTAAATTGAGCTGTGATAAATAGTCTAGTGCAAATGCCCTTATGATAAAAGGATATTTTTTTCATCTGGGTAGATGCCTAGTTAGGATTATAGGATCAAATAGGATGTCTAATTTGAGTTCTTTGAGGATTCTCCATACTTCCTTCCAAAAAAATTGTATGAGTTTGTAGTCCCATCAGCAGGGCAAAAATGTTCCCTTCTCTCCACATCCATGCCAACATCTGCAGCTTTGTGATGTGGGCTATTCTCACAGGGCTTACATGATATCTCAGGGTGGTTTTGATTTGCATTTATCTGATGATCAGGGATGATAAACATTTTTTCAAATGTTGCCTAGCTATTCATCTGTCTTCATTGGAGAAGGTTCTGTTCAAATCTCTTGCCCAGGGGTAGATGGGATTGTTTACTCTTTTTCTGTTGAGTAATTTGAGTTCTCTGTAGATTCTGTTATCAACCCTTTGTCAAATTAATACCCTGAAAATATATTTTCCCATTCTGAAGGTTGTCTTTTTGCTTTACTTGTTGTGTCCTTAGCTATGCAGAAGCTTAAATAAGTCCCATTTGTTAATTTTTGTTGTTGTTGTGATGACCACTGAAGTCTTTGTCATAAAATCTTTCCTCAGTCCAACATCATCATGAATTTTCCCCACACTTTCTTCTAAGATTTTTATCATTTTGTTTCTTAGATTTGAATCTCTTATCCATCTCGAGTCAAGTTTTGTAAGGGGTGAAAGTTGTGGGTCAAGTTTCAGTCTTTTACTTGTAGTTATCAGCAAAATTTATTGAATAGGGATTCTTTTCCCTACTGTATGCTTTTCCCTACTGTAGGCTTTGGTTTATCAAAGATAAGATGGAAAGTAGAGATTGTTTTCATCTCTTGGGTTTTTACTCTGTTCCATATGTCTATGTCTCTATTTTTTTTTTTTTTTGTAGAGACAGAGTTTCACTTTACCACCCTCGATAGAGTGCCATGATGTCACAGGACTCACAGCAAACTCCAGATCTTGGGCTTCCGCGATTCTCCTGTCTCAGCCTCCTGAGCAGCTGGGACTACAGGCACCCGCCACAACGCCTGGCTATTTTTTTTGTTGCAGTTTGGCCGGGGCTGGGTCTTGAACCCACAACCCTCGGCATATGGGGCCGGCGCCCTCGCACTAAGCCATCTATTTTTGTACCAGTATGATGCTGTTTTAATTACCGTGGACTTGTAAGATAGCCTGAAGTTTGGTAGGGTGATGCATCAAACTTTGTTTTTATAACTAAGAATAGCTTTAGCTATATAGGTTTTTCTCTAGTTTCATATGAAACAAAGTACTTCTTTCTTCAGTTCTTGAAAATATGATGTTGGTATGTTAATGGGAACTGCATTGAATCTGTAGTTAAATTTGCATAGAATAGACATTTTGACAATGTTGACACTTCCCAGTCGTAAGCATAGTATGTTTTTCCATTTGTTAGTGTCCTATGCAATTTTGTTTCACAGGGTTTCATAATTCTTTTTGAGAAGATATTTCACCTCTTTTGTTAGGTATATTCCTAAGTATTTCATTTTATTTGAAGCTACTGTGAAAGGAATTGTGTCTGATTTGCTTCTCGACTTGGCTGTTACTGGTGTATACAAAGGCTACTGATTTGTGGACATTGATTTTATACCCTGAGACCTTACTGTATTTCCTGATGACTTCCAGGAGTTTTGTGGTTGAGTATCTGGGGTTTTCTAATTATAAGATTACATCATCAGCAAAGAGAGAGAGTTTGACTTCCTCTGCCCCCATTTGGATGCTCTTTATATCCTACTCTTGCCTGACTGCATAGACTAGAACTTCCAGAACTATGTTGAATAATAATGGTGATAGTGGACATCCTTATCTGGTTCCAGTTCTAAGTGGAAAAGCTTTCAGTTTTACACCATTCAGTATGATGTGAGCTGTGGTTTTGTCATAGATGGCTTCAATCAGCTTAAGAAATGTGCCACCTATGCTTATTTTAAGTGTTCTTATTAGAAAAGGATGCTAAATTTTGTCAAGTGCTTTTTCTGCATCTATTGAGAGGATCACATAGTTTTTGTTTTTGCTTCTCTGGATATGATGTATTACATTTATAAATTTGTGTATGTTAAAACAAACTTACATTCTATGAATGAAGCCTACTTAATCATGATGTATAATTTTGTTCTAATGAGTAGCTTCAATCTATTAGGTAAGATTTTGTTGAGTATTTTTGCATCAATATATATTAGTGTAATTGGTCTGTAGTTCTCCTTTTTAGTTAAGTCCTTTCCTGGTTTTGGAATCAAGGTGATGTTTGCTTCATAGAACATTTTGGGGAAAGTTCTTTCCTTCTTAATGTTTTGGAGTAAGTTCTGCAAAATAGGTTCAAGCTCATCTTTGAAGGTTTGATAGAATTCTGATGTGAAGCCATCTGGTCATGGGCTTTTTTTTTGCAGTTTTTAGCTGGTACTGGGTTTGAACCCACCACCTCTGGCATATGGGGCTGGTGCCCCACTCCCTTGAGACATAGGCACTGCCCCATGGGCTTTGTTGTTGTTATTGTTGTTGGAAGCTTTTTTATTTTTTTCTGCAATCTTAGTGCTTGATATTGGTCTGTTCAAGAGATCTATTTTTTCCTGGTGAAGTTAACAAAGATGGTATGATTCCAGGTATTGATCCATTTCCTCCACATTGCCAAATTTCTGGGCATAAAGTTTTTGGTAGTAGTCAGAAATAATCTTTTATATCTCTGTGGTATCATTTGTTACTTCCCCCTTTGAATTTCTGGTTGAGGTTATTAAAGATTTTACTTTTCTGTGTCTGGTTAATCTGGCCAATGGTTTATCAATTTTATTTATCTTTTGAAAAAAACCAACTTTCATTTCATTAATTTTCTGAATGATTCTTTTATTTTCAGTTTGATTTATTTCTGATTTAATTTTGGGTATTTCTTTTCTTCTGCTAGATTTGAGATTGGATTGCTCTTGTTTTGAAAATAATATTGCAACCCCTCTTTTTTTTCTGATTTCCGTTTGCCTGAAAAATTGTCTTCCATCCTTTAACCCTGACTTTTAATTTGTCTTTAGAGGCTAGGTGTGTTTCCTGCAGACGGGAAATGGATGGTTTGTGTTTTTTTTATCCAATAGACCAGCCTATACCTTTTCAGTGGGAAATTCAAGCCATTAACATTTATTGAGATAATTGATAAGTTCATCTTATTCATCTTATTTTCTGAAAGTGTATTGCTTAGCTTTATCTTTTGCATTACTGTGGAAGCTAGCTTTCGTTCTTTAGTTTCTGGGTGTTTACTTTGCTAGTGGTCCATTATGATGGTCAGTGTGTAAAATAGGTCTAAATATTTACTATAGAGCTGGTCCTGTTGTAGCAAACTTTCTCAATGTTTGCATATCAGTAATTTATTTCATTTTCTGTCAATTTTAAAGCTTAGCATAGCAGGACATAGAATTCTGGGCTGAAAATTATTCTGTTTAAGTAGATTGAAGTCAGATGGTCATTGTTTTCTGGCTTAAAAAGTTTCATTAGAGAAATCTGTAGTCACCCTGATGGATTTGCCCCTGTAGGTTAATTGGCACTTACTCCTGGCAGCTTGCAGAATCTTTTCTTTTGTCTTGACTTTGGAGAGGTTTATGAGAATGTGTCTTGGAGAAGCTCTATTTGAGTTGAGACAACCTGGGATCCAATATCCCTCTGAAAGGAGTGTGTCAGAATCTTTAGTGATATTTGGGAAATTTTCTTTTTTTTTTTTTTTTTATTGTTGGGGATTCATTGAGGGTACAATAAGCCAGGTTACACTGATTGCAATTGTTAGGTAAAGTCCCTCTTGCAATCATGTCTTGCCCCCATAAAGTGTGACACACACCAAGGCCCCACCCTCCTCCCTCCGTCCCTCTTTCTGCTTCCCCCCATAACCTTAATTGTCATTAATTGTCCTCATATCAAAATTGAGTACATAGGATTCATGCTTCTCCATTCTTGTGATGCTTTACTAAGAATAATGTCTTCCACATCCATCCAGGTTAATACGAAGGATGTAAAGTCTACATTTTTTTTAATGGCTGAATAGTATTCCATGGTATACATATACCACAGCTTGTTAATCCATTCCTGGGTTGGTGGGCATTTAGGCTCTTTCCACATTTTGGCGATTGTAAATTGAGCTGCAATAAACAGTCTAGTACAAGTGTCCTTATGATAAAAGGATTTTTTTCCTTCTGGGTACATTCCCAGTAATGGGATTGCAGGATCAAATGGGAGGTCTAGCTTGAGTGCTTTGAGGTTTCTCCATACTTCCTTCCAGAAAGGTTGTACTAGTTTGCAGTCCCACCAGCAGTGTAAAAGTGTTCCCTTCTCTCCACATCCACGCCAGCATCTGCAGTTTTGAGATTTTGTGATGTGGGCCATTCTCACTGGGGTTAGATGATATCTCAGGGTTGTTTTGATTTGCATTTCCCTAATATATAGAGATGATGAATGTTTTTTCATGTGTTTGTTAGCCATTCGTCTGTCGTCTTTAGAGAAAGTTCTGTTCATGTCTCTTGCCCATTGATACATGGGATTGTTGGCTTTTATCATGTGGATTAATTTGAGTTCTCTATAGATCCTAGTTATCAAGCTTTTGTCTGATTGAAAATATGCAAATATCCTTTCCCATTGTGTAGGTTGTCTCTTTGCTTTGGTTATTGTGTCCTTAGCTGTACAGAAGCTTTTCAGTTTAATGAAGTCCCATTTGTTTATTTTTGTTGTTGTTGCAATTGCCAAGGCAGTCTTCTTCATGAAGTCTTCCCCCAGGCCAATATCTTCCAGTGTTTTTCCTATGCTTTCTTGGAGGATTCTTATTGTTTCATGCCTTAAATTTAAGTCCTTTATCCATCTTGAATCAATTTTTGTGAGTGGGGAAAGGTGTGGGTCCAGTTTCAGTCTTTTACATGTAGACATCCAGTTCTCCCAACACCATTTATTGAATAGGGAGTCTTTCCCCCAAGGTATGTTCTTGTTTGGTTTATCGAAGATTAGGTGGTTGTAAGATGTTAGTTTCATTTCTTGGTTTTCAATTCGATTCCAAGTGTCTATGTCTCTGTTTTTGTGCCAGTACCATGCTGTCTTGACCACTATGGCTTTGTAGTACAGACTAAAATCTGGTATGCTGATGCCCCCAGCTTTATTTTTGTTACAAAGAACTGCCTTAGCTATACGGGGTTTTTTCCAGTTCTATACAAAACGCAGAATCATTTTTTCCAAATCTTGAAAGTACGATGTTGGTATTTTGATAGGAATGGCATTGAATAGGTAGATTGCTTTGGGAAGTATAGACATTTTAACAATATTGATTCTTCCCGTCCATGAGCATGGTATATTCTTCCATTTGTTAATATCCTCTGCTATTTCTTTTCTGAGGATTTCATAGTTTTCTTTGTAGAGGTCCTTCACCTCCTTCATTAGGTATATTCCTAGGTATTTCATTTTCTTTGAAACTATGGTGAAGGGAGTTGTGTCCTTAATTAGCTTTTCATCTTGACTGTTATTGGTGTATACAAAGGCTACTGACTTGTGGACATTGATTTTATATCCTGAAACATTACTGTATTTTTTGATGACTTCTAGGAGTCTTGTGGTTGAGTCTTTGGGGTTCTCTAAGTATAAGATCATGTCATCAGCAAAGAGGGAGAGTTTGACCTCCTCTGCTCCCATTTGGATTCCCTTGATTTCCTTGTCTTGCCTAATTGTATTGGCTAGAACTTCCAGCACTACATTGAATAGTAAAGGTGACAGAGGACAACCTTGTCTGGTTCCAGTTCTAAGAGGAAAAGCTTTCAGTTTTACTCCATTCAGTAAAATATTGGCTGTGGGTTTGTCATAGATAGCTTCAATCAGTTTTAGAAATGTGCCACCTATGCCTATACTCTTCAGTGTTCTAATTAGACAAGGATGCTGCATTTTATCAAATGCTTTTTCTGCGTCTATTGAGAGGATCATGCGATCTTTATTTTTGCCTCTGTTAATATTGTGGATAACGTTTATGGACTTGGGTATGTTAAACCAGCCTTGCATCCCTGGGATGAAGCCTACTTGATCATGATGAATGACTTTTTTGATGATAAGCTGCAAACTATTGGCTAGGATTTTGTTGAGAATTTTTGCATCTATATTCATGAGTGAGATTGGTCTGAAATTCTCCTTTTTGGTTGGTTCTTTTCCTGGTTTTGGTATCAGGGTGATGTTTGCTTCATAGAATGTGTTGGGGAAGATTCCTTCTTCCTCAAATTTTTGGAATAATTTCTGCAGTACAGGAATAAGCTCTTCCTTGAAGGATTGATAGAATTCTGGAGTGAAGCCATCTGGACCAGGGCATTTTTTGGTTGGAAGATTTTTTATTGTTTCTTTGATCTCAGTGCTTGAAATTGGTCTGTTCAGGAGGTCTATTTCTTCCTGGCTGAGTCTAGGGAGAGGGTGTGATTCCAAATATTGATCCATTTCTTTCACATTGTCAAATTTCTGGGCATAGAGTTTCTGGTAGTATTCAGAGATGATCTCTTGTATCTCTGTGGGATCAGTTGTTATTTCCCCTTTATCATTTCTGATTGAGGTTACTAGAGATTTTACTTTTCTATTCCTCGTTAGTGTGGCCAATGGTTTATCTATTTTATTTATTTTTTCAAAAAACCAACTCCTTGTTTCATTAATTTTCTGAATGATTCTTTTGTTTTCAATTTCGTTGATCTCTGATTTGATTTTGGATATTTCTTTTCTTCTACTGAGTTTAGGCTTAGATTGTTCTTCTTTTTCCTATTCCATAAGATCTCTTGTGAGATTGTTGATGTGCTCTTTCTGTTTTTCGAAGGTAGGCATCTAAAGCGATGAATTTTCCTCTCAAAACTGCTTTTGCAGTATCCCACAGGTTTTGGTAGCTTGTGTCTTCGTTGTTGTTATGCTCAAGGAAGTTCATGATTTCCTGTTTTATTTCTTCCTGCACCCATCTGTTATTCAACAGAAGATTGTTTAATTTCCATGGCTTTGGGTGGGGTTGACCATTTTTGTTAGAGTTGAGTTCCACCTTTAGTGCCTTATGGTCTGAGAAGATACAAGGTAAAATTTCAATTCTTTTGATTCTGTTGATACTTGTTTTGTGTCCCAGGATATGATCAATTTTGTAGAATGTTCCATGGGGTGAAGGGAAGGATGTATATTCTTTATCTTTGGGATGGAGTGTTCTATATGCGTCTCTCAAGCACAGTTGTTCTAGGGTCTCATTTAAATCTCATATCCTTGTTTAATTTCTGTTTAGAGGATCTGTCCAGCTCTGTAAGAGGAGTATTAAGGTCCCCTGTTATTATGGTATTATCAGATATCATATTGTTCAGACTGAGTAAGGTCTGTTTCAAGAATCTGGGAGCATTTAAATTGGGTGCATAGATATTTAGAATTGAAATGTCTTCTTGTTGTATTTGTCCCCTGACCAATATAAAGTGACCATCTTTGTCTTTTTTGACTTTAGTTGCTTTCAATCCACATGTATCTGAAAATAAGATTGCAACTCCTCTTTTCTTCTGAATGCCATTTGCCTGAAAAATTGTCTTCCAACCCTTGACTCGGAGCTTTAATTTGTCTTTTGAAGCCAGGTGTGTTTCTTTCAGATAGCAAATGGATGGCTTGTGTTTTTTAATCCAGTCAGCCCATCTATGTCTCTTCAGTGGGGAATTCAAGCCATTAACATTTATTGAGATAATTGATAAATGTGGTAGTATTCTATTCGTCTTATTTTGTGAGAGTCCATTGCTTAGTTTTATCTTTTGCATCAGTGTGGAGGTTAGGTTCTGTCCTTTAATTTCTGAGTTCTTACTTTGCTGCTGATCCATTGTGGTGGTCAGTGTGCAGAACAGGTTGAAGTATTTCCTGTAGAGCTGGTCTTGCTGTGGCGAATTTCCTCAGTGTTTGTATATCTGTAAATGATTTGATTTCTCCATCAATTTTTAGGCTTAGCTTAGCAGGGTACAGAATTCTGGGATGGAAATTGTTCTGTTTCAGTAGATTATAGGTAGATGACCATTGTCTTCTTGCTTGGAAAGTTTCATTAGAGACGTCTGCGGTCACTCTGATGGATTTGCCCATGTAGGTCAACTGGCGCTTACTCCTGGCAGCTTGCAGAATCTTTTCTTTTGTCTTGACTTTGGACAGGTTCATCACAATGTGTCTTGGAGAAGCTCCGTTAGAGTTGAGGTGACCTGGGGTCCGATAGCCCTCTGAAAGCAGTGTGTCAGAATCTTTGGTGATATTTGGGAAATTTTCTTTTATAATATTCTCCAGTATGGCTTCCATTCCTCTGGGGCATTCTTCTTCCCCTTCTGGAATTCCTATAACTCGTATGTTGGAACGCTTCATAAAGTCCCATAATTCTGACAGTGAACGTTCTGCTTTCTCTCTCTTCTTTTCTGCCTCTTTTACTATCTGAGTTATCTCAAGAACTTTGTCTTCTACCTCTGAAATTCTTTCTTCTGCATGGTCTAACTTGTTGCTGATACTTTCCATTGCATCTTTAAGTTCCCTAATTGACTGTTTCAGTTCCTTCAGCTCTGCTATATCCTTTTTATATTCTTCATATCGTTCATCTCTTATTTGATTCTGTTTTTGGATTTCCTTTTGGTTACTTTCCACTTTATTAGCAGTTTCCTTCATTGTTTCCATCATTTCTTTCATTGTTTTCAACATGTGTATTCTAAATTCCCTTTCTGTGATTCCTAACATTTCTGTATAGGTGGAATCCTCTGCAGTAGCTACCTCATGGTCCCTTGGCGGGGTTGTTCTGGACTGGTTCTTCATGTTGCCTGGAGTTTTCTGCTGATTCTTCCTCATGAGTGATTTCTTTTATCTGTTTCTTTGCCCTAATTTTCCTTTCACTTCCTCTTGCTCTTTAAGTTCTCGTGCCTGTGGACTAAGGGTTACAGGACCAGAAGGGTGAGAAGGTTGAAGAGCAAAAAAGGGATGAAAGAAAGGAGGACCGAGTGATAAGAAAAAAAAAGAAAAATAGAGAAAGGAGGGGGGTGGGTAAAAGGAATATTGACAAAAAGAAGAGAGGCCCAGAAAGAGGGAGACAGAGCTATATAGGTGTACAGTAGGGTACTTGCACACAACCTTAAGAAAACCCCACCTTCTGGGGGTGCCCAGTTGGGTGGTTCCCTTGACGTCAGCTGCTCTTTGCTAACCTGATCAGACACAGTACCCCACCTCCACCAAGTAGAGAGGAAAGACAAAAATGCTATAAATCAAACCAAAACAAGCAAACAGAAAAGTTTACGGTATAAAATTGGGTGGAAAAGCAAATAATAGCAGTAGAAACACTAGGAAAAATGAAGTTCTAATAATTGAAAAAGGCAGCAATGGGAAATTATAATTGAACTAGAAAAATTGAGAAAGAAAAAGGATCTGTATGGAAAAGGTTGAACTTAAAAAACAAAACAACATCAACAACATCAAAATAAACAGAAAAAACAACCAAACCAAAAAAAACAAAAACAAAAAACACAACCAATAACAAAGCAGTATGTATATGTTATTGAATATTGTCTGGGCAACACGTGGTCTTCTGGGGTATGAGATGTTAATCACAGTTCTGATACGACTGGAGGCTGCTGATTTCTGAAACCCCAGCAGGTAGACAGCCTAAATCTCTTCAGCCCACTTAAAAGGCACTTTGAACTTGTTCACTTGCTGAGCAGAAGCTTTCCCAGGAAAGTGCTTGTCGCTGGAATCACTGCTGAAGTGGCTATCCACTTACCCAGTGTGCCAAAACTGGTCTCACTCTGCCCCTGAGAGTTAGGGCTACAAGGCAGCTCAGACCCCGCCCTTAGGCTACTTGGTCACTGGGTTATCAGCTCCCACCCAATTCTAGCTCTGTGACCCTGAGGGCGGAGCTTGCCAGGGCTGATCGCTCACAATGGCTCCCTGTGACCCACAGCCAAACACTATTAGCTCCGTCTGGCTCAGCGGCTCAGACTGGGGCCCTAGACAACGGCCAAAGTTCTCCGCACTCCTGCTCAGGCTCTCCCCAAGGCAGTTCAACTGAGTGCCAAGTCCAAAGACACCAAAACAGTTCACAGGTAAGGCCTTTCTGGTTTGCAATCTTGCTGCTACTGAACTTACAGTTGTGGGCAGGTTTAGATGGATTGAACACATGTGATCACTTGCCGGTTTTCCACTGTTTTAGTCCTCCTCTTGGGGTCCAGAAGTCTCTCGCTGACTCCCTGTATCCTCTCAGGGTTGATGATAGGCATATCCCACCAGCCAGAGATGCCTGGAGTCCTATCTCCCCAGACTCACAGTACCCAGATGCAAGGAAGCTGTTACTCGGCCGCCATCTTGCTCCGCCTCCCCCGGGATGAAACCGATATTTGGGAAATTTTCATTTATGATATCCTCTAGTAGGGTTTCTATTCCTCTGGGGCATTCTTCTTCCCCTTCTGGGATACCGATCACTCATATGTTTGAATGCTTCATAAGGTCCCATAATTCTGTTAGAGAACATTCTGCTTTCTCTCTCTTTTTCCTGTCTCTTTAACTGCCTGAGTAGCATTTAAGAGTTCTACCTCTAACTCTGAGATTCTTTCTTCTTCATGGTCTAATGTGTTATTGATACTTTCTACTGCTTCTTTGTGCAGTTCCCTGATTGCTTTAATTCCTTCAGCTCTACTACATCATTTCTATATTCTTTATATTGTTCATCTCTTATTTGATTCTCTTTTTTAATTTCCTTTTGGTTATTTTCCACTTTCTCAGCAATTTCCTTCATTGTTTTTACCATCCATATTTTAAATTCCCCTTCTGTCATTTCTAACATTTCTTTTTGTTTGTTTTTCCTTTTTTAAATTAAATCATAGCTGCGTACATTTATGCAATCATGGGGTACCATGCACTGGCTTTATATACAATTCAAAATGTTTTCATCAAAGTAGTCAACATAGTCTTCATGACATTTTCTTCAGTTATTGTATTAAGACATTTATATTCTATACCTAGTAAATTTCACATGTACCCCTTTTTTTTTTTTTGTAGAGACAGAGTCTCACTGTACCGCCCTCGGGTAGAGTGCCGTGGCATCACATGGCTCACAGCAACCTCTAACTCTTGGGCTTACGCGATTTTCTTGCCTCAGCCTCTCGAGCAGCTGGGACTACAGGCGCCCGCCACAATGCCCAGCTACTTTTTTGTTGCAGTTTGGCTGGGGCTGGGTTTGAACTCGCCACCCTCGGCATATGGGGCTGGCGCCCTACTCACTGAGCCACAGGCGCCACCCCGTACATGTACCCTTTTAAGATGCACCATAGGCGAGGGCCCATCAATTACTCTCCCTCCACCCATCCTCTCCCCTCCCCTCCCGTTCCCCTTTCCCTTTCTTCTTGGGCTATAATTGGGTTATAGCTTTCATAGTAAAACTGAGTACATTGGATACTTTTTCTTCCATTCTTGAGATACTTTGCTAAGAAGAATATGTTCCAGATCCATCCGTATAAACATGTAAGAGGTAAAGTCTCCATCTTTCTTTAAGACTGCATTATATTCCATGGTGTACATATAGCACAATTTATTAATCCATTCGTGGGTCAGTGGGCATTTGGGCTTCTTCTGTGATTTAGCAATTATAAATTGTACTGCAATAAACATTCAGGTACAAATATCTTTGTTATAATGTGACTTTTGGTCTTTTGGATATATACCTAGTAGAGGAATTGTAGGATCAAATGGCAGGTCTATTTTTAGATCCCTAAGTGTTCTCCAAACATCTTTTCCAAAGGAACATATTAGTTCGCATTCTCACCAGTAGTGTAGAAGTATTCCCTTTTCTCCACATCCATGCCAACATCTCTGGTTTGGGGATTTTGTGATGTAGGCTAATCTTACTGGAGTTAGATGATATGTCAAAGTAGTTTTGATTTACATTTTTCTGATGATTAAGGATGATGAACAACATCAAAAATACACTACTTGGATCTGAACAAACTAAAAAGCTTCTGCACAGCCAAGACGACAGTAGGTGAAGCAAGCAGACAGAACTCAGAATGGGAGAAGATATTTGAAAGTTAAGGGCGGCGCCTGTGGCTCAACGGGTAGGGCGCCGGTCCCATATGCCGGAGGTGGCGGGTTCAAGCCCAGCCCCGGCCAAAAAAAAAAAGAAAGTTATGTCTCTGACAATGGTTTAATAGCCAGAACCCACAGAGAACTCAAATGTATTAGCAAGAAAAGAACAAGTGATCCATCTCAGGGTGGGCAGGAGACTTGAAGAGAAACTTCTCTGAAGAAGACAGGTGCATGGCCTACAGACACATGAAAAAAATGCTCTTAACATTTCTTTATAGGTGGAATCCTATAGTAGCTACCTCATGATGACTTGGGGGATGGTGGTTTGCTGTGGTCTGATATTTTTTTATGTGGCCACGATTTTTCTGCTGTTTCTTCCTCATGAGTATTTTCTTTTTGTGTTTCCTTGCCCTACATTTATCCTTTACTTCCTTTTGCTCTTTAAGTTACCATGCCTCTGACTTAAGGTGTTCAAGTGTCCTTTTGGTAAAGGTAGAGGAAGGAAAGTGAGTGAGTGAAAGAGAAGATTAACAAAAAGAGGAGAGTAACAGAGGGGTGGTGCCTGTAGCTCAAAGGAGTAGGGTGCCAGCCCCATACACTGGAGGGAGGTGGTGGGTTCAAAAGCCGGCCTGGGCCAAAAACTGCAAAAAAAAAAAAAAAGAAGAGAGTAACAGAAAGAAAGGTATAGGAGTAGTAGTGGTATACAGTAGGATCCTTTGACCCACACCCACAAATCTACACCCTCTGGAAGGGGCTGGTTTGGGTGGGTCCATTGACATCTGCAGCTCTTTGCCAGTCAAAGCAGACACAAGATCCCACTTCCACTACATAGAGAAGAAAAACAAAAATACTATAAATCAAACCAAAACAAACAAATAAAAAACCTTATGGGATAAAACTGGAGGAAAAAATTAATAACAGTAGCTAGCAGAAAAACTAACAGAAAATGAAGCCCTTATTATTAAATAAGGCAACAATGAAAAATTGTATTTACATGAGAAAAACAAAGAAAAAAAGAAAAAGAAAAAAATTGAAAAAAATTTTTTTAAGAAAACAAACTATATATATATATATATCTTGCTGAATATTGCCTGGGCAACAGGTGATCTTCTGGGGTGTGAAATGCTAATCAAAATGCTGATACAGCTGTATAAAATAGAGACTGGAAGCCTCTGCTGACTGCTGTGTCCTCAAACCCCCCAGGATTGGGAGCCTGAATTTCTCCTCAGTCTGCTTAACAGACACTTGGACCTTTCCAAACCATGTCCCTTTGCTCAGCAGTGGCTTTCCCAGGAAAGTGTGTGTTGCTTGGATCTCTCTCAAAGTGGCTGCCCCACTTATCAGGTGTTCCAGAACTGGCCTTGCTCTAGGACCCTGAGGATTGAGCCTGCAAGTCAGCCTTCCCACAATGGCTGCGGCCTGGCCTGCAGCCAAACAATAAAAGCTCCATTCTGCCCCAGCAGCTCAGTCCTGGCCCATGGGTGCTGTTTAAAGTCACTTGCTCCATTAAAAATCAACACATATCCCACAAATGCATAAATGTATTCATGATCTATGTGTATATGTCTTAATAAAAAATAAAAAAAAGTCACTTGCTCACTCTCCCAAGATCTCCCTACAAAAAACCAAGTGCCCAAGTCCAAAAAAAAAAAAATAAATAAAACCAGGGAAGGCCTTCCCACTCTGCAAACTCCTGCCACTTCTGCAGCTGCTGCTGCTGCAGCCACTATAGCCAGCCAGCCTCTGACCAACTGCTGCTTCTCCACTGATTTAGTCCTCCTCTTGGGGTCCTGAGGTCTCCTGAGGTCTCCTATTGCTTCCTCTGTGCCCCTGAAGGGACATTTCTGGATAGAATCCACAAGCCAGAGGTGTCTGGATTCTTCTCTCCCCAATTTCGCCACATCCAGCTGAAAAGAAGCTGTCTCTAGTCTTCCATCTTGCTCTGCCTCCAGATAATGTTTTCAATATAGCCAAGCAAACAAGAGCAAACAGAGAGTTGTATATATATTTTGGCTTTCAGGAGGAGGCCGGTGAGTGGTGGGGATTTGGGGGTGTATTCCAGGGGCCTCATCATAGCACAGTTTTTCGTGCTTTCCTGCACCTCGCCTTCCAGACACGGTGGGATTCCCTGAAGGCATGCTAGGATATTGGGCCACAAGGTGCACTCCAGAGGAAAATGTCCTTTGATTAAACAAGAATTTAGGAGTCTAGAAGAAGACTAAGACTGTTGGATTTGAGTATGTCCCCAGCTATGTGATAAGCTCAACTGGAAGAAAGAAATGTATGAACTAAAGTATAAATTGGCTTTTAATGAGAAGCAGCATGGCACAGAAGTTAAAGGAACAGACTTCCTACTTTCAAAGCCTTGCCTCAGTTTTCTCCTAGTAAATGAGGATCTTAATATTAATTCTCTCTCCCTGTCTCTTAGGCTTGCCATTTGCAGAGTTCTTAGAAATTGCCCATCACAATATCTATAACCAGGCTTTCTGTTTTACCTTTTGGTCATCTAGCATGGTCTGGCTGATCCTAAGCCCTCAGTGTGCTTAAAATCAACCCACTGGCTATCAGTACACACCTCCTGAAAACTTAGTAGGTGCCACACCTGGGCTAGGCACTAGGATAAAAATAAATAAGATATAACCTCTGCCTCAAGCAAACCAACCAGAGTCTAGTACAGAAAATGGATTTGTAAATGGCAAATTTAATTTTGTGTGATGAAAGGAACAACAGAGGAAGATATAAAATTCCAGACATGGTAGAAGGAGACTCATTTCTGGTTTAGGGCTTTCTGAAGGAACTGGTTTGCATAGTTTTCAAGTACTGTGCTGGATTTTGAGGCATGACTAGGAGTTGGATTTCCAGGAGTGTGAATGTTGAGGAAGAGTGAAAGGGTAGAAAAAAAGCAGGTATAGGATGAATAATATGGGAGGAAAATGTGCCATGTCTTTCACCCCTTATGCTATTTCTTTGATATGGCCCTGAGATTTATGGTTCTGAAGTAGCCCCAATTTCTAATCTAAGTCTGGAAAGAGTTACATGTCTAATAGAAGCATCAAACTGGAGAATTCCCTCCTTTACTTTGAGAACTGATGTGGTGGTGTCCAGCCGCATGCATCCTGCCATTTATAGCCACTGGCTTTTCTCCAAAATACAGACTAGAATTGGTCTGCCATTACTTTGCCTCTGAGATGATCTTCTTGCCAAACAAAATCAAGAAGCCATTTACATATCTAGATGTCAAATCTAAATCCTGAGCTATTCAGAACTTCATTCTTCTGGGTGAAAAAGGATGGCAAATTTTGAGACAACTTATGGCTTTTAAAATCTAACCATCTCCTTTGCTGGAGGGAGATTGGAGGATGGGAGTCAGAATTCCTACAATCACCTTCTCCATTTCCTCTGCCCATAGTCACTTGCCTTTCTTTCAACGTGCTATCATTATGATAAATGTATTTATAAAAACACCTCAGTTTTCAATTCATTAAAATTAAATTTGTCACATTTTACAAGTAAAAGAACAATTTTCAGATGAAAATGAAAACATTTTTCCCTCCTATTTTGCTATTACCATCCCCACAGTCTCACAGTTGACAGTCGTAACTTTAAAAGGCCGTTTCACACACAGATATGCACAGAATTCTTATTGGGAGCATCAGGGATGAGGCAAAGTGCACAGAGGTGCTCTCAGGGATTCTGACTGTGTGGAGGACCTCTGAGCCAACCGCAAAAACCACTCCCTTTTTCTGATGGTCTTGCCAGGCTAAGGAATGTTTACTTAAGCTAAATCAATTTAACCAAAGCACACTGTTAAATTTAAAATGATGTGTATTATTACTAGTCTGGTTGTATTTTTGTTCTTGATGCTACTTAGTAGCCAAAGAAGAAGCACAGAAGTATCCATTTTCCTCCCGAAAAAGCACAGAAGTATCCATTTTCCTCCTGAAATTTCTTCTTCCTCTTGGATTCTTGGTGGGACCATGATCTTTCCTAGTGAGAAGTCTTGGAGTCAGCCCACATTTCTCATTGTCCTTAATCTCTTGGTCTAATTTTCACTGTTATTTGAATCTTCTCTGCGTTTTTGTTTGTTTTACATCTCTCCCTTTCATGTTCCTCTTGAGAGTGTATTTAGAGGTGAAGACTCTTAATTGAGAAACATCACCATTTTTATGTCATATTTCAAAACATTGGATTTCTGCAGGGGGCTATCATGGGGTCTTCTTGCTTTTGTTCTTAAACTTCGATCCCAGATTTGCAAAACTGATTCTGTTTTGTGCTTTAATGGTGACAGGATCGAGTCCAAGCTCCTTAACATGAAGTAGGAGACCCTTTGCCACCTGTCTCCCCTTCCTTCCGATGCCTGCAGTCTCTCTTCATGCTCTGCATGTGAGCTTCCTGCCACTTGATGCTCCTTTCTCTTCTAATCTCCTGTCAAACCTTCATCTCTCTGAGAATTTTCTTGACTCACATGTCATCACCTTCTGGCAGGCACAGTTTATTCAAAGTGGATAATTTAAAGAGAATTTAATAAAGGGATTATCTCCCTATAAGGATATGGGCAGAAAATGGGGAAATCACAATGGATGGAGCAGTAGGTCCCCTGAGGCTACAACAAGGCATCTGCCCCCTCCTTGGGCAAGGGAGCTAATATCTGTACTCAGAGACAAAGAGGTATGTGGGCCAGCCTGCTGTTATTTACCTCCTCCCTCTGCAGAAAATGAATCAAGGGAATGAACATCCTAACCTTACTCTTCCCTCACAGCAGTCTCCTGCCAGCCCTCACTCTTGGCTGAGGAGCAGGGTCAGGGGAAGTGAAGAACCTTTTCCACGGTCACACACGTCAGCATCCTGGGGAGCAGAGCAGCCTGCAGAAAGGTAAGGAGTAGGTCTGGAGGGCTACTGAAGCTATCAGGCACACCACCCAAGCAGAAGTGATCATTTTGTGCTCCAAAGAGCCTGGTTCACACTTCTTTTATTGACATTATAATGCCGCATTGTAATTATTTGTTTTTGTATTTCTCTCCCCTACTATGTTATCACCTTTTCAGTAGAAGGAGACATGTTGTTGGGTTTCGTTTGTTTGTTTGTTGTTTTTTGCTCATTATATTCCTATTGTTCACCACAGTGCCTACCAAGCAGCAGAAATTCAATGAAATTTTACCTAAATGTAACTGGTTTATCCAGAAAACCATGAAGAAAGGGACAGCCCTGGAGGGTGAGAAAACTGATTATTCTCTTTCAAGTATATTATTGGAGGGGACCAGAGGGATGTATCACCTGACATCGGCAGAACCTCTGTACACTCACCACCTCCTTCACCTGACATTCTCCACTCCTGTCATCACTGCCTCCCTCCACGATGGTGGTCACCTTATCAGTGCACACTCATTTCTAGAATGCCTAAATCTCAAATTGTTATCCAGCCACCCTGAGTTACTAAAAAAGACACAAGACAAACCAGTTAACACAAATAAGGATGACCCTTTCTCCCCAGTTTCTACACTACATCCTGCTGTGCTTCTGCTCTGGTGAGGTGGGCTGAATCACTTAGGAATTTGAATCTCTTCACATGTGATCCTTCTCACCCAAGACCCAGAGCGGAGCCATCACCTAAGTAGCCTCCCAGCTGTTTCCATTTCAGATTCTACTCCAGGTTCTGCCTGGTCGTCCTTGGCATCCCAGTAATGGATCTCCCTAGCCTAAAATACATCACCCAAAAGCGAGTGAAAAGGACACCATGCCCCCCATTTCAATCCTCCAACTTGAAGACCCAGGACCAGTGTGTCCAATGTTGTGGCACATGTTTGTCTCCTCTGTGCCCTAGATGCATATATCCCATCTTCACCCGAGTTTAGATTGTAAAGTGGGAGGCTGAAGACTTGTAACACAACTTCAGAGAAAAGAGGGTCTTGATAGAAAGAGCAAAACAAAGTTTCTTGTAGAGTTTAATTTGCAGATGGAGCTCCTTAGGGTGATTCTGGGTTTGAGTTTCCTTATTAGGGTGGGAACTAGAGCTCACTGAGGCTATCACTGAATTTTTCTTGCTTTAGACTCTTTTTTTTTTAACCTACTGACATCAGTAAAATCAACATACATTAATTGGGCACTTGATATTCAAAAATCCTTTTGCTAGGGGCTATCTTCAGCACAGAGTGTGTGGTCATGAAATTCAGTCTTTTGTTCAAACAGGAAACTGGTAAGAGGGGGAAGTGGTGACGTAGTTGACCACAGAGAGAGGAAAGATGTAGTAAACACCTGGCACAGGTATTCTAGCCTGGGAGGTATTCTAGCTCTGGCTATGGACTTCACATTCTTTCCCTGTAACAGATTTTAATATACTTCATTATAATTGCCTTTTAAATGTCTGCCTGCCCCACTAGACTACATGCCTGTGAAGGCAGGGAATTTGTTCTATGTATATTTGTAACTCTAGTGCTTAGCACAGTGTCTGACCTCCAGCAGCTGCTCAACAATTACTTGTGTGAAAAATAGCTTCATGCTATTTGAAGGATATCTTTGTACAAACAGGAGACCTTCACTCTTTTCAGTAAATGGGGCTAAGCCTACAGTGTGCTGGGTATGGCCTCATGGGAAAGAAGATTCTTTTATTTCTTCTGACTCTCTAGAGAGATAATGCATGCAAGTTATTTTCATATGCCTATATATTAAGACGTAGGCAGGTGAGATGAATTGTGATGTTACCCACTTGCTTTAATTTGAAGGCTCTTGTGGTCTCAAAATACTACCTCTCACTGCTTACATTAGTCATTACCAGCAATGGCAAAATGAAAATATATATTTTCATGACTCTGTCGTGGGGTAGAATCACAATGACTCATCCTAAGCCATGGACTTCTGTGGACTTTTTAACTCTACTATTTTGTTAAATAGGCTGGAATAAAATGTGGGCCTGGGACATAGGATGGCTAAGTTTTGATAAAGACAACTCTTTTATATTGCTCCCCAGTGTAGAGTGAGCATAAAGGAAGGCCATTCTCCAGAGGCTGCAACACCTTCTAAGCTGGCCTCTGGCCAAAGTGGAGTGCGCTCTTAGCACAGCTCTGGGTGGAACACTTCAAATCAGGTAACTTGAGATCCAGGAGAAAGCATATGAGGGAGTGGTCTGCAAATATTTCAAATCTCACCTAGCACTCCAGCTGGGAAATGTATAAGGATATGAGGTTCTGCCTTAGACACCAATAACCTTCAAATCACACATCAAGCCCCACACAAACCAAGGAGGGAACCCAACGGCTGCAATGGTAAATATCTGAGAAATACTATTTTGAATGATTGTTGGGCATGCATCAGGTACACGAGACATCATCCTTTCTTCTCCCAGGAATTTCAGAGTATGGCTTTGGAGACTTCATAACAGAATATCAAACCAACCACTTCTTTGCCTTGTATTTAAAATGTACCAATCTTTGCTCAATCAATAATGTAGACCATCTGCCTTCCAGACACTTGTCAGAGAGAATGACCTCAAATTGTCAGCTCTGTAACCCCTATCAGAATCCAATCTGAGAGAAGAGATACTTAAGAATGAGTCTCTAGGGAATGGTTTTTAAACTTTTTTCTTTTTTTTTTTTTTGCAACAGGTATTTTTCTTCCAGTGATATCTTACCTGGAAACTCAGCATGGGAAATAGACAAAAGTGAAGCACTGGTGGAAGAGAGCAAGAGACCTCTGATGCCCCTTAGTCTCCTTTGGTGCCTGAAGTTCCTGTACGTGGCTCCTGAGGAGGGCAGTTTAGAACCAGAGGTCTAAAGAAAATGCCAGGTCTTTACTCCTCTGCAACTTCTGCCTTTGCAAACATACAGTGGAAAGCTGCACGCAGGACTCCCTAAGCTTAGCATATGCAAAACTGCCTCCTGGGAGTTATGCCCTTAGCTTACCCCAAGGGCAAGAGCAAGAATGGTCTTCTGTGCTTTTTCTCTTTATATATTTTTGAACTGATGGAAAAAAATATAGATGAGTGTGTTACTTTCATAGCTAAACAAAACCAGAAATAAGTGATATAACTAAAGTAAAATCTTAGAAAGATAAACCTGATAGTGGGCTTAGAGTAAATTGAAAATATTAGCAACTGCCAGCAGAGAGAAGTTTGAAAGCTGGTGTACTCAGCCTAGGGCTGCACTATGGACAGCTGCACTAGAGTGGCAACAGGTACAAGATGGAAATCATTGTTCATGAGACCCATTCAGTGTGAGGGTAGATGGATGGGAATGTCAGAGAGACATCAGGAAGACACAAGGACAGAGGGGCCGCATCAAAAATGGCAGAGGACATCTGTGGGGAGGTCTTAAGGGAAGTGAACAGTGGTGTTTGTACCCGGGAACAGAGATCATCATTATCTTTTAGAAGTCAGAATCGAGAGAGCCATAGCTGGAGGATATTCTGCTCTCTTGTATAGTGAGGGCTGTGGAGGAGAAGGGCAGAATGATTGTACCCATAGAAGTGGTAATCACATACACTCATGGGGACTTTGGGCCTGCATATAAGGTGCTCCCTGCCCAAACTCCTCCCAGAATAAAGTGGCCTACATACTGAGACCTGCCCTGAATAATGCAGTCTGACTGACTCTAGTGATTCAATAAAAAATAAAAATCATTTATTGTCTACAGAGTGGATGATGCAATTCCCTCAAAGGGCTTCACATTTATCCTCTTGTTTAGCCAGTCCAATAACTCTGTAAGCGAAGTGGAGCCAATGGGGCCTTGATTTCTTGGGAAAAGATACAGACAGAAAGTGCAGTAACATGCTTCCCAGGGATGGCAGAGCTGTGACTGGAACCTGGGTCTTCTGCCTGTGGTCCCATACTTAGTCTCGACCTCCACCCCAAGCAGCCTCACCTAGAAGGGCTCCATGTCCCTGAATGTCTACACTCACACAAGAAGTCTCAGACTGAAACTATTTGGAGTTTCTGCTCTGTTTGGTAATCTGCTCATTACCTTTCCAAACTTTTCTGAATTGGATATTGATGTTGGCCACTTGGCTCGAAGGGCTGTGTTTCATTTTTCCAATGTCTCAATTTTATTCATTTAGTGGGTATCTTATCTCTCCTTATCCATATTTTATCCACATTAGCACTATCGTGTGTCTGAGCTCTCATTTAATATGCACAGGCAGGTGTGGTCTGCATAAAGATACCTTTGAGGATGTCTCCCTTGAAGTTTTTCGTCCTCCCTGTATATTTTTGATGGTCCTATGGCCTGTGTCTGGTTCTTGTCAGTGCACTTATGGTGCTGTTCTATATATTTTGTATCAATGTGACCTTTGCAATGTTTCCATACTGGTCTCTTTTACTTATATTTGTGAAGTAATGTGTGATTAGGTACTTATATAAATACACACAACATATAAATACATGTGGTATATATAGAAATTATTCAGTATATAATAGTGGGTATATGTGTTTGTAAATGTATGTATGTGACTATCTACCTATTTATCCATCTATCCAAATGATTTACCTCTCTCTCTCTATATATACACACATATATTAAATACAGGACTAGGTTCTGAAATCTAATTATAAAAATATCCTAAAAGTGACATTGACTATGAAGGGTCTGTGAGAGAACATGGTCAGTTTGGCTTGTTCAGTCCCCTGAAGGGGTTATTTATACAAAGAGGAATTATTTACTTAGAAGCACTGGGTTTTAGAAATAGAAGCAATCAGAGAAGTCATGTTCAAACTCTCATTTTGTAGCAAAGAATGTAAAAGTTATAGAGTTAACTTAAAGTCACTCAATGGGGATTAGAGCCTGGAAGTTTTCTATTTAGCCTCTGGTTCCTTTCCTTATATCTTTGTCTGTTCCCTACATGAATTTTTGTTTTCAGGAAATACAATAGGTTAGAAATTAAAGGTGAAGTTTAACATTATCATACTATAAGATTTTATTGTGGGAGTTGTTATGCAAGTGGGATTATGTTTGTTCCTGTATTCTCCTGAGACCAGAATGTCCAGGCATGGAAGATTGAGCAGGGAGTGAAGAGCCTTGTAGGTGAAAGAAGTTTTCAGCATGGTAAGTGGACATCAGGAGCTTAGGGCCATGGTAAGTGGGCAGAAGGGACTAATCTGAGGCTTCCCTTCCCTACCCTTTGGTCAAAGAAAGACCTAGCACCACCTTCTCCTTGTACCTTTCTATTTCCCCATCATCTCCTGGAAATTAGAGCCACCAGCAGTTCTGCAAATATAAGTCACTTGGCTTCACAAAAAGGAAACAATTAATGAAGAATCTTCTGTTCCCACCAGCCCAATGCCATCTTTTTATGTCCCCCAAGCCAAGAAGTGATTTTGGCATTGAATATTTAGGTTTGTCCAATGCTGAAAAAAACCCTTGATTTATGCAGTTCAGTCAGACACCTGTAAAATCACTGAATAGAAACCAAACAGGATGAATTGACTGGTGTGTGAAACAACTGTTCATTTGACTCAGAACCCTTAATCTGGCAGTTTTGTGCGATATAACATGTGCAGAACACCAATGGAGCCTTGCCCTCGTACAATTTTGATGAAGTAATAAAGCATGTGCATATAACTTTCATAGAAACACTGCAAGAGAATTCTTTTTTAAATAAGCTTGCTGGTGGGAATTTTCTACCCTAGGGAGATGAATTGAGAGGAAAAGGCTGCAGTGGGTCGGGCTGGCACGTGCTACCTCTGTGCCAGAAGAGGGCGGCAGCTGATGGTTCCCCTTTTAGACCATTTAGAACTTTTAACTGAATGGCTCAGGTCACTGACCAACTTTTCACTATGAAGTACTTCACCGGTTTGACTAAATGAGGTGGACTGGTGGTACATATAGGCATTGCCAAGCTTTCCTACTTTCAATTTTTTATGAAGAGGTCTTTCACTGGATTTCTATAAATTTCAGATTAGTAGGGGGTACATATGATTAGGTTATATATGTTTGCTTTTGTAGGGTTAAAGTCTGAGTTGTAGGTGTCACCTTCCCCCAAGGAGTATGCAATATACCTGTGTAGTGTACCCACTGAGTGAGAGTTTGCCCAATCCTTCCTCCTCTCCCCTTTACTTGAATTGCATTGAGTTTTTTCTCTCAGGTGAGCATGTAGGTGTTAATCTACTAGTTCCAGTTTATTCCTAAGTGCATGTGATATTTGTTTTTCCATTCTTAAGATACTTCGCTTAGGAGAATGGTTTCCAATTCCATTCAGGTTGTTACAAAAGATACAAAATCTCTTTTTATGGCTGAATGTTATTATTATTAAGCATATGCCCCAATTTATTAATTCATCCATGTATTGAATGATACTTTGTTTCCACCTATTTGTGATTATGAATTATGCTGCTATAAACATTCCAGTTCAAATGTCTTTATGATAAAATATTTTTTTCTTTCTTTTGGGTAAATACTTAGTGGAAGGATTGCAGGATCAAATGGCAAGTCTATTTTTAGTTCTTTGTGGAAACTCCATACTTCTTTCCATAGAGTCTGTACTTGTTTGCAGTCCCATTTACAGTGTTTGAATGACAGAACAGGTCTTTGTTTTGTTCCTGGTTTGTGGTCTTGGAACAAAGACACCTAAGCAGCAATTACATAAATGAGGTCTAGCGATCTCTATGACCGACTAGCCATAAGATCATTACCGTCTCTACCTGTTAGTTTTTGTCTTTGATTCATTTATTCATTCATTTTTTTAAAACTTCATAACTTAGAAATAATTTTAGATTTGCAGAAGAGTTATATTTTCTCCCTCCCTTCATCCTTCAAATACTTTAGTGTATATTTCCTAACACAACCACCGTACATCATATAAATATCCTGTTTCTCATTAAAGATTCACCCACTGGTTTTTGCAGCCATTGATGATTCTTGCCTTATTTAATTTTGCATGATTACTTTAGTAAATATCCACTATGTCTCAGCTACTGCTCTAGACACATGCATGAATACAAGTCACTCCATAGCCTCCGTCCATTAGAAAATACAGACACGTAAACACTGTAGCAAGTGGAACAAGGACAGTGAAAGGGCAGCTCAGAAGAGGTCAGGATGACTGTCTAGGCAGTGAGGTTAGAGAGGACCTAACACAAGAGGTAATTTCTAGAGTGAATATCTCCAATTAAAGCAGAGGACATACATGTACTCTAGGCCTTATACATTATTATGGTGATATGAAGTCTTAGCTATTCCAAATTTAGTAATTTCCTACTGCCTGCACTTCTTTAGTTTTAGTATTTCTCATCATTTTCAAACTTTTTGACATCTATCCATAGGAAGAAATACACTTTACATCGTGGTGTAGTGCTCACACACACACACACACACACTGTATAATCTCCAGGAATAATTCTTAGTTATTTTCTATTGTACTCAGCTCTACCCTATACTATTCTCTTAATGTATTCAGAACTAACACATATAATATATGGGAATAGAGATGTGGAATCTGCATTTCTAAAAAGTTTTCTGTGTCATTCAGATATGGACATAGGGTATTAGCATAGGGAAAGGTGGAAAATATTCTGAGATAAAAAGTGTGTCTTCAGGTGGCTCTGTTTAATAGGGAAGATCTTAAAGTTCACCAGCAGGGGAACCCTACTGTAGTTGATAAGTTAGATCTTGGTTAACTATGTTCATTTGCTGATTTACAGCTATCTGGCACTGGGGAAAAAACCAATGTCAAGATTTTTTTTGAAGGCTCAGTCCGTTTCTGTTTGTGAGTGGTTGACGAAGGCTGATGAGAACTCTCTGACAAAGATGGGAGCATTTTCCCTCGAAAGAGAATGAAGGTTGCAGTAGTGAAGTGATTCATTCCAGTTTCCTGCTAATGCTTCATCCCTCTCTGTCCATACTGCTGCAGATGTTTAAGGTGCTGTATTAAGAGACAGTAGGAGCGAGGGAAAGACAGTTTAATCCTGGGGCTTTGAAAAGGGATTTTTTAACCTTACATTAGTATAAATTGCTTAAAAAATGTGGACCTTGGATCAAATGTTGGCTTACCTTTGATAGGCAGATAATTTTTCTCTCTGTGTGGCACATTTTCTTCCAGATAATACTTTTGGATTCCAAGTTCCAGCCATACTGTCCTTTATTTTAATGATAGGAGATTCCAAGGAACCAGCACCCCCAAAAAGGGGGCTACATAAAAATAACAGAGAAGTTCACCTAGAAAGAACAACAAGTGAAAAGGGTACAGGGCAGAATATGACATGGTGCTGAAGTCTCAAGTTTTGGAAATTGTAGCAGGAGGTATTTCTGGAGATTTCGGGTGCTTTAACGTCCTGCTAAGGACACACTGGACTCTGTAGTGACACGCAGTCAGGTCAGGTTGTTACACAAGAAATGGATGTGGTCATTCATTGACTCTAACATGGAAGAATAGCTGAAGGGAGGAGGTCCAAAGGAGGGAAGGCCAGCTAGATGGTTGTCTGAATGGCCTCAATGGGAGAAGCAAAAAATTGAAAGTAGGGAGCACTTGAGAAGGTAGTTTGTCTTCCAAGCATCCTTCTGTCATCTCAGTCATTGAATGTAAGTGTCATGAAGAGAGGGGCTTGATTTTGCTCTCTGTTCAAATCTTAGCACCTACACAATTGCCTGGCCTGTAGCAAATAATCAATTAAAACTTATTTAATCACTTCTATAGAATTTCATCATCTCATTCAAACAACCAATTAATTATAAAGGGAAAGATACCTTCCAGGATAGTTATTTGGACTAAAAACACCAAAGGGAACAGTTCCTCCAAGGTAGCTCAGGTCCTCTACATTAGGAGGACTTACATTAGGAAAAAGCATAGGAAGTCTCTGAAAGGTAGGAGGACCTACATTAGGAAAAAGCATAGGAAGTCTCTGAAAGGTAGGAGGACCTACATTAGGAAAAAGCATAGGAAGTCTCTGAAAGGTGGGTGGAGAAGCCACAGGAAATCCCCTGGTTTCTTTATTGCCTCCCACATGTCCTAAACAAAGCACTATAGGAGCCTTCAACCCAGAACTGCCAATGGGGCACAGGCTAAAAATCTTCAAGAAAAGCCAATGCCCCTGTCAAGAGAGCTAGGAAAAGGGTGGCCTAATAATAGAAGATCTTTCTGGCAATATCATCTTACTCCAACCAAAGACCAGTATAACAACCAAAACTGATCAATCTCTGTCTGTGGCTTCACGTGGCTCAGCAGGAAGCTGACCTAACACATTTACTCAGTGGATGCAGAAGGTACCTTCCAATTTCCTCACTAGTAGTGTCCTCAGCGAATGGAGAGCTAATCTTCCTTCCTCTCTTGTCAGATATGGGTAGTGCTCCAATTCCTCTGCCAGGGGAGTGTTGGCAGGATCATCAATGGGCTAAATTTCCATCCCCTCTTCCAACAAGGAGGCTGGAGGAGGTGGTGGGAGTTGGGATACTCGACACCCTTGTTTTACTTCCCAATCTGGTGTCAAGGGGACCCAGGGAGGTGCTGAATCTCCACCTCCACCTTGCATAACAGCCCTTTGCTTTCTACCTCCCTACTGTCAGAAGTACTCCTGGGGGAGGCCATGGGTGGTAGCAATCACTGCTTCACTTTTGGAGTAGTATTCTAAAGCCCCAGCCAAAAACTGAACACACATCCACCTAGCACTCAGCTACACCTCAATAGGGAAATTACTGCTTAAATAAAAGATTAAGTAGAATCTGTGGTGTTATAATACAGTATCTAAAATGTTCAGGATACAACTAAAAATTACTTGTCATAGGAAGAACTAGGGAAATCACAATATAAGTGGGGAAAGTCAGTAAACAGGTACCAACACAGAGATGAATCAGATGTTGAATTATCTGAAACATCCATCATCAAAATCTTTTAATAAGCAATTATGAATTCTCTTGAAGCAAAATGAAAAAATAGAAAATCTCAGCAAAGAAATAGAAGTTGTAAAAAAGAATTGAGTGGAGATTAGAGAATTGAAGTGTTCAATAGCAAGTTTCCTCCATAAACTTGAGGAAAGATCAATAGAATTTACCAAATACAAACAACAAGGAGAACATAGCCTGAAAATAAAAATGAGCAGACTCAGAACGCATGGGACAAAAACAGGAGTTGACATTTGTTCCATGATGGCACCAAGCATAGAGGAGAAAGGCAATGAGACTGAAGCAGTATTCAAAGAAATAGTGGCAGAAAACACTCCAAATTTGGCAAAAGACATAAACCAACGTACTCAAAAGCTGAATAAAACCCAAGTAGGAAAAACCCAAAGAAATCTTTGTCAAGACACATTATAATCATATTTCTGAAAACTAAAGATAAGGAAAAAATACTGAAATCAGTGAGAGAAATGATACACTACCAATTTGAATGAGTGAGTTTCAAAACTGAAAGTATGGAGGCCAAGAGGAAATGACATAACATTTTTTCAAATATTGAAGGAAAAGAACTGTCAGGCACAAATTCTCCATCCAGTGGAAATACACACGTCAAATGAAGGGGGGAAAAAGACATTCACAGGAGAAGAAAAACAAAATGTGTCTTACTAGCACACCTACCCTTAAAATAGCTAAAGAAAATCGAAAATACAATCCATAAAAGGAAAATTGATAAATTGGATCTCACCAAATTAAAAACTTTTGATCCAAGAGACTGCTGAGAGGAGGAAAAAACAATCTACAAGCTGAGATAAAAATATTTGTAAATCACATATCCAACACAGTCCCTAGAAAATATTTTTAAAACTCTCTAAATTCAACATTTAAAAAACAAATTATACCAATTAGAAAATAGGCAAAGGACTGAAGAAAATATGCATATGGAAAATAAGCAGATGAAACTGTAGCATAATTAGCCATCAGGTAAATGTAAATTTAAACTACAAAGAGATAGAGAATGGGTAAAATAAACCATAGCAATGACAACAAATGCTGGGAAGGTTGCAGAGAAACTGGATCATCACACATTGCTAATGTGAATGTAAAATGGGACAACCACTCTAAAAGACAATTTGGCAGTTTCTTTTAAAATTAAACACACAATAACCATCTGACCTAGCAAATGCTCTCTTGGTAACTTATCTCCAAGAAATGAAAACTTATTTTCACACAAAACTCCGTACATGACTGTTCACAATAGCTTTATCCATAATAGCTTAAAATATATAACACAAATGTCCTTTGATAGGTGAACAGTTAAACTGTGGCACGCTATTCAGTGACAAAAAGGAAGAAGATATTGACAAACACAGCAATGTGGATGGATCTCAGGGGAATCATACTGAGTGAGAAAAGCTAATCCCAAATGATCACATATTATATGATTCCATTTATACAACAATTGCGAAATGGCAAAACTATAAAACTCAGAAACCTTTGATCAAATTCTAACTTCCATAGTGGCAAAAGGATTAAAAATGTCCACTGGACTTTCAAAAAACTCTACACCCAAAACTCTGTCATGTTTATCATTACTCTCTTATGTGAATGGCTTAATTTGCCCTCTAAAGAGACACAGGTTGTCTGACTGGATACAAAAACTCAGGCTAGACATCTACTGCATTCAAGAATCTTACTTCCCCTAAAAGATAAACATAGACTCAGGGTGAAGCGATGGTCATCTATAATTCAGGCAAGTGGAAATCAGAAAAAAGCAGGTGTTGCAATTTTATTCACAGATACAACAGGCTTTAAACCAATCAAAGTAAGAA
The DNA here is from genome assembly GCF_027406575.1 of Nycticebus coucang. Classification (NCBI taxonomy): domain Eukaryota; kingdom Metazoa; phylum Chordata; class Mammalia; order Primates; family Lorisidae; genus Nycticebus; species Nycticebus coucang. Next base: position 29,273,575 of record NC_069786.1, read on the forward strand.
AAGACAATGATGGTCACTTTTTATTTGTTAAGGGCAACACTCAACATGATGAGATTTCAATTATCAACATCCATGCACCCAACCAGAATGCGCCTCAATTTATAAGAGAAACTAACTGACATGAGCAATTTTATTTCCCCCAGCATCATAATTTTTGGAGACTTTAACACTCCTCTGGCAGTGTTGGATAGATCCTCAAAAAAGAAGCTAAGTAAAGAAATTTTTGAATTAAACTTAACCATTCAACATTTGAATCTAATAGAACACCTATAGAACATTTCATCCTAACAAAACCAAATTCTTCTCATCAGCCCATGGATCTTCCTCCAAAATTGATCACATCTTAGGTCACAAGTCTAACCTCAGCAAATTTAAAAGAATAGAAATCATTCCTTGTATTTTCTTGGACCACCATGGAATAAAAGTTGAACTCAGTAACAACAGTAATCTCCACACACATACAAAAACATGGAAGCTAAATAACCTCATGCTGAATGATAGCTGGATCATAGACAAGATTAAGAAGGAAATTACCAAATTTTTGGAACAAAACAATAATGAAGAAATGAACTATCAGAACCTCTGGGATATAGCAAAGGCAGTCCTAAGAGGAAAATTTTTAGCATTGCAAGCCTTCCTCAAGAGAACGGAAAAAGAGGAAGTCAATAACTTAATGGGTCATCTCAAGCAACTGGAAAAGGAAGAACCTTCCAACCCTAAACCCAGCAGAAGAAAAGAAATAACTAAAATTAGAGCAGAATTTAATGAATTTGAAAACAAAAGAATTATACAACAGATCAACCAAAGAGTTAGTTTTTTGAAAAGGTTAATAAAATAGATAAACTGTTGCTAACCTAACTAGAAGTAGAAGAGTAAAATCCCTAATTTCATCAATCAGAAATGATAAAGGCCAAATAACAAAGGACTCCTCAGAAATTCAGCAAATCCTTAATGAATACTACATAAAACTCTACTCTCAGAAGTATGAAAATCTGAAGGAAATAGATCAATACTTGGAAACATGTCACGCTCCCAGACTTAGCCAGAAAAAGTGAAAATATTGAACAAGCCTCTAACAAGCTCTGAAATAGCATCAACTATAAGAAATCTCCCCCAAAAGAAAAGCCCGGGACCAGATGGCTTCACATCAGAATTCTACCAAACCTTTAGAAAGGAACTAGTACCTATATTACTTAATCTTTCCCAAAACATAGAAAAAGAAGGAATACTTCCCAACTCATTCTATGAAACAAATATCACCCTGATACCCAAACCAGGAAAAGACCCAACAAGAAATGAAAATTATAGACTAATATCTCTAATGAATATTGATGCGAAAATATTCAATAAGATCCTAGCAAACAGAATCCAACAACACATCAAACAAATTATACACCATGACCAGGTGGGTTTCATCCCAGGGTCCCAAGGATGGTTCAATATACGTAAATCCATAAATATAATACATCACATAAACAAATTAAAAACCAAGACCATACGATTCTTTCAACTGATGCAGAAAAAGCTTTTGACAATATCCAGCATCCTGTCTTGATCAGAATGCTTAAGAAAATAGGTATAGAAGGAACATTTCTTTTTTTCTTTTTTTTTTTTTTTTTGTGGTTTTTGGCAGGGCTGGGTTTGAACCCGCCACCTCCGGCATATGGGACCAGCGCCCTACTCCTTGAGCCACAGGCGCTGCCCAGAAGGAACATTTCTTAAACTGATAGAGGCCATCTACAGCAAACCCACAGCCAATATCATAGTGAATGGAGTAAAATTGAAATTATTTCCACTCAGATCAGGAAACAGGCAAGGAGCCCACTGTCTCCACTGCTTTTAAACATTGTAATGGAATTCTTAGCCACATTCAGGCAAGAGAAGGCAATCAAGGGGATCCAAATAGGACCAGAGGAGATCAAATTGTCACTCTTTGCAGACAATATGATTATATATCTGGAAAACCCCAGGGAATCACCTACAAAACTCCTAGAAGTGATCAAGGAATACAGTAATGTCTCAGGATACAAAATTAATACTCATAAATCTGTAGCCTTTATATACACCTACAATAGTCAAGGGGAAAAAATAATCAAAGATTCTATTCACTTTACAGTAGTGCCAAAGAAGATGAAATATCTGGGAGTGTATCTAACTAAGGACATGAAAGATCTCTATAAAGAGAATTATGAAACCCTAAGAAATGAAATAGCTGAAGATGTTAACAAGTGGAAAAATATACCATGCACATGGCTGGGAAGAATCAACATTGTTAAAATGTCTATACTACCTAAAGCAATTGACAGATCTAACACGATCCCTATTAAAGCACCTCTCTCATATTTTAAAGACCTGGAAAAAATAGTACTTCGTTTTATATGGAAACAGAAAAAACCTTGAATAGCCAAGAATTGCTCAGAAATAAAAACAAATCAGGAGGAATCACGCTTCCAGACTTTAGACTTTATTATAAATCGATAGTGATCAAAACAGCATGGTACTGGCACAAAAACAGAGAGGTAGATGTATGGAACAGAATTGAAGACCAAAAGGTGAACCCAGACACTTAGCATCATTTGATTTTTGATAAGCCTATTAAAAATATAAATTGGGAGAAAGATTCCGTATTCAATAAATGGTGCTGGATGAATTGGCTGGCAACTTGTAGAACACTGAAACTGGACCCACATCTTTTTCCTCTAACAAAAACTGACTCTCACTGGTTAAAGGACTTAAACCTAAGACATTAAACTATAAATATTGTCAGAGAGAGTGCAGGGGAAACACTTGAGAAAATTGGCCCGGGAGAATACATCATGAGGAAGACACCTGGGCAATTGAAGCAACATCAAAAATACATTACTGGGATCTGATCAAATTAAAAAGCTTCTGTATCACCAAGAACACACTAAGTAAAGCAAATAGACAGCCCTCAATATGGGAGAGGATTTTTGCAAATTATACTACCGACAAAGGTCTAATAACCAGAATTCACAGAGAACTCAAACTTTATTACTAAACAAAAAACAAGTGATCCCATTTCTTGGCGGGCAAGAGACATGAACAGAAGCTTCTCTGAAGAAGACAGGCGCATGGCCTACAGACACAATGAAAAAATGCTCATCATCTTTAATCATCAGAGAAATGCAAACCAAAACTACTCTGAGATACCATCTAACTCCAGTAAGAGTAGCCCACATCACAATATCCCAAAACAACAGATGTTGGCGTGGATGTGGAGAAAAGGTAACACTTCTGCACTGCTGGTGGGAATGCAAGCTAGTACGTTCCTTTTGGAAGGAAGTTTGGAGAACACTCAGGGATCTAAATGTAGACCTGCTGTTTGATCCTGCAATTCCTCTTCTAGGTGTATATCTAAAGGACCAAAAATCATTTGGCAATAAAGATATTTGCACCAGATTGTTCATTGCAGCTCAATTCATAATTGCCAAGTCATGGAAGAAGCCCAAGTGCCCATTGACCCATGAATGGATTAATAAATTGTGGTATATGTATACCATGGAATATTATGCAGCAGTAAAAAAATGGAGACTTTACCTCCTTTATGTTTACATGATGGAGCTGGAAAATATTCTTCTTAGCAAAGTATCTCAGGAATGGAAAAAAAAGTATCCAATGTACTCAGTATTACTTTGAAACCAATTTATAATAACTCACACTTGCATATGAAAAATGAAACACAACTTTAGTCTATGATGAAGGAGGGAAGAGGAGGACAAGGGATGGGGAGGGGGTGGGAAGGGATAGTAGGGGATGGTAGGGGGACCACAACTATGGAGCACATTGCAAGTACAAGTTGGTTCTATCATGTGTAGAACACAAATGTCCTAATGCTATAATTGGGTAAATGAGATGAAAGCTATGCTGATTAGTATGATGTAAGCACTCCAATTTGTACAAATAATCAACACACTGAAATGGGCATAAATGTATTTATGATCTATGTACAAAAGAATTAATTTAAAAAATACAGATGCCTGAACTCCCTAACAAAAGCCTCCCTTCTAGACTCTGATACAGTTAATTGGAGGTAGGCACTATGAAACTCTATTTTTTAAACTTTTCCATGTGATTCTAATGTGTGGTGAGGGCTGAGAAACACTGGTCTGAATTATGCATTGGTTCAGGAAACATGGCTGGAGAGGGAGCTACATCTAGTCACAAGTTTATGTCCTTTCTTCCTCCAGTTTTGTCGCTTGACCTTTATACCTTTCCACAGGCATGGAGAGTGTCTGTGACCACTGCGACAGCACCTTGCTCTGTGCAGAGATGCTTGTTCTTTTTGAGGCTGCTGCTGGTGGTGGTGGGTATGATGGTAACAATAAAAATATTGATCCAATTCCATTCCTATTTCCTTCTTCATGTTTATCTGAAGAATAAAATTTTATCTGAAGAATGAAATAATAAAATTTCCATGACTATTTTTAGACTGGATCTGCAGGGAATCCGAGAACAGGGAATAGGATGGATACACATGCCGCCTTCTCTTCTTGCATAAATCACAGCTACTGGCTTATCCATTCTGAACATATGTTTGGTAACAGTTATGAGTTGAACATATGTTGTTTTAGGAGATTATTTAAATCTTACTCTAAATCCAAAAGAATCTTGAATGAATATAAAGAGGCCTACAAAACACCCAGAGCAAACCCAAGTAGTGTCATGAATTCTAGCCTATTTTTTCCCCATTACTTTGAAGCACATGCGGGTGTTTTTGAATGTAATGTTTGTCATCTTCCTTGGTCCAGGGCTCTTATGAGAAGGTATTTTACTGACATGGTTGGTTATTACTTTTAATTGTTAGTAATTATCATTAATTAGAACATTGGTTTCATTATAATAAAAATTTATGGCTGTTAGGAATAGATAAAGGTGTTGCAGAGGTACTGACAGGGTCCAGGAATCATACAGCAGTCATTTTTTTGAGGGCCTGCCATGGATCAGGCACTTTGCTAGGCACAGGGTTGCAAAGATACCTACCAGTCTGCTAGGATGCTACAGAGTTCTCATCATTTGGGGAAAAATATACCTTTGTAAAAAATAAATATTATCCCTGCGCATAATTCATGTTTTCTAGCTTGACACGTTGATTGATTTTAGCTTTGCCTTAAAAGCTTGCTCTGTCTTTTCTTTTTCCTCTTGTCACTTATACCCAGAGAACATACTCCATGCTGATTTATGCAGTCCTTCATCTCCAAACCCCTCACAGTGCTAGCCACACATGCATCAAGTGGGGCCCACTTTGCATTCCCCCTCTCATCTGCAGACACAGCCTGGGTCTGCGCTCTAGCTTCCCACCGCGAGCAGTGCGAGAGACCTTTCATCTTCTGTCTGCAGCTCATTCTATCACATGAACTTACCTCATCCTGTGGTAAGTTCCTCTGTGATCTTGCTTCATCAATTTTTTCTTCTCTCTTATAAACTTCAACCTTTTCCACCCTTCCACCAAGAAAAAAAAATACTCAATTGTCTTTTTCTAAATAGAATTTTTGGACCTCTGTAATGGTCCCTCTAGCTATTGACCTATTTCTCTTCTTTGTCCCTTCTCATCAAAATGTCCCGAAAGAGTTGTGTTAAACTCACCGTCCTTACTTCTTAAGCCCTTGTTCGCTTCTCAACCCCCTTGCAATCTGGCTTCTACCTCCCTGTATCTGCTGCTTCTGTCCACACAGATGCTTCTGCTGAAACTGCGGTTTCTCTTTTTATTTATTTATTTATTAAATCATAGCTGTGTACATTGATATGATCATGGGGCATCATACACTAGCTTCACAGACCGTTTGACACACTTTCATCACACTGGTTAACATAGCCTCCACCATGAAACTCTCTCTCAACTTCCTGGTTAGGTTGGGTGGTCCTTTCTGAATTCCCTGGACATATCTTTTTCACGGTGCTTACTACTCTTTAGTCCTTTCATAAGTCTCTAAGACTTTTGAAGGCAACTTTGTTTGTCCACCCCCTAGTCTAATAAGGTAAACATTCAGTAACAGCTTGTTTAATGAATGAATCAATGAAGGAAGGAATGAACAGTAGACTCCCAAATGTATATTTAAAGCCCTGTTATTTTTCATGGGTTCTTAAAAAATATAGCCAACCATGTACTGAATATCCTGTGTTTTATCAGAATGTCAATCTCAGCATAACTAACACTGAATTTATTATCTTCTTCTGAAAACTGATGTGAGTACTAAATCCTTGTGAATAACACCATCATCAATTTCATTAGACAAGGAAAAAATGAGAGTCTTCCTAGTCTCTTTCCTGTCCCTCATCCAATTGTTTGAATCCTTCACTAAGTCACACCAACTTACCCTTCTAAATAGGTTTCAAAGTCATTCTTTATCTTCTAGTCTCACTGCCATCATCTTGGCTTAAAAATGTACGTCTCACACCTGACCAACTTTGATAGCCTCCTAACAGGCCACTCAGCAGCCATTATCTTCCTCTCTAATTCATTAACCACACCTCCTTGTCAATTCTCATTTTTAAATTCGAACTTGATTCATCTATTCCTCAACATTTATTGAGTATTCACTAAATTCCAGGTACTTTCTAAGGTGCTAAGATGCCATAGTGACCAAGACAACAAAGCCTTTTCCCTTGTGGGGTTCACCTTCTGAGATATGAGCTTGTTGCTTTCTAAGTCTCAACTTTCACCAGCCCCGTACTGCCTGTGGGGGGAAATAAAATAAAGAAATCTTAAAATGATCCATAAGGTCCTTCCCTATCCAAACAGGCTCAACTTATTGTATATAGCTGAATCACTTGGGTTCTTGATTAAAATGTGTTTGTTGTTTTTTAAGAGATTCTGGTTCTGTGGGTTGAGGCATGGGGAGCCCCTGTGTTTTTTATTAAGTCATTTGTACATAGATCATAAATACATTTATGCCATGATGGGATTCGATGTGTTGATTATTTGTACAAATTGGAGCGCTTACATCCTACTAATCAACATAGCTTTCACCTCATTTACCCAATTACAGCATTAAGACATTTGTGTTCTACACCTGATAGATCCAACTTGTACTTGCAGTGTGCTCCATAAGTGTGGTCCCCTTACTAATTCTCCCTCTATCAACCCACCCTCTCCTTTCCTAATACAGGCAGTATGTGAGCCGTTGTTTGAGAAATACTTACCTATTCTTTGCTTACATCTCCAACCTCACCTGCCTCATCTCTCTGTTAATCTTACGTTTTGACAGTATCAGACTATTTTCTTCACTGCAGTGTGGTATTTCTCATTTCCTGCACTCAGCTATGCTGGTTGTGTTAGGCCAATTAACAACAGCTGCTCTAACAACACCAACAGCAGAATTACAGTGACTTAGATGATGGAATTTACTTCTCATTGTCCAATGTAGCTATTCCTGAATACCTTTTCTAGGCAGCCCTCATTGCAGTGATTACTCTGGGATCTAGGCTTCCTCTGTCTTGTCAACATCTTGCCTCCAAGATGCCCATATAAAGGGAAAAGAATGTGGGAAGAAAGACACACTGAATAATTAAACTATCCCAAACCAGAAGGGACACACATCACTTGTGCACACAATTCTGTCGGCCAGAACTAGTAATGTAGTCCCACTCAGAGGCAAGAGGGCTGAGACGTGTAGTTCTGGCTGGGAGCCTTCTTCCTAGCCGAAACAGCCACCACAACTTGTGATAATCAGAAGGATATCCCTGCCACCATCAGCCCCTCTGGTCGCTAAATATTGATATTTCTCCCCACCCTTTGCTCAGTGCCATCACACAGTACAGTGCACTCCCCTCCTCACTGTACCTGGCTCAGAGCCTGTGATTTCTGAGTGATACATGGTCCTCTCCATCAGTTTTGAATGTGGCCCCTCTTGGCTTAGCAACTTATAAACTGAAAGAATAAGACATCTTTCCCACACTCACATCCAACATGCAGTGGTAGAGTAGAGACAGAATAACCTCAGGACAGACTCCCACCTGGAGAAAGGAAGGATTCCAGGCATTGCTCAGTCAGTAGGCCACAGCAGCTGTGGAACAGCAAGCATTTCAAAGGCCCCTTACCTGGTCGGTGAGTGCATTTCCTTGTTTAGGCTCTGATATTTCTCTCTAGTGGATGTTCTTGTTCATTATTCTTCTCTGCCCTGGCTCTAGGAATTTTCTTCTTCCTCTGTCACATCTTCAGGTGCTGGGGAGCAGGCCCTCCTGGGGGACTGCACAGCATTTATACCTTTCTTCCTGGTACAGGGCCCAGAGGTTACTGTACCATTGGAAGAGCCAAGTTCTTTTTTTGGCAATAAAGTTTCTTTAAAACTTGGTAGTCTTCTGATCAATTTGCTCCTAGTAAATTCCAGGCGCCTGTGAACACACTCAAGAATTACTAACCAGAACACTCAGTACTGGTTTATTTTCCTGCATCTTCTCCTCCACACCCCTTTCTATTTCAACCTAAGGATGAACACATTAAGGCTGTCTGAAAGCATGGGAAGAAAGGTAGAGCTTTAATATAATCTTTGTGCTGAGTCACAATCAGTTGAATGAGGTTTTAAACGTTTATGGCCCAGAACTCTATTTATTTTTTAAAGTCCCATTTCTTAGTGTTTGGGGTCTTAGGCTGTTAGCTTTTCAAACTTGCAAAATCTCATATGTTTTTTCCCTCTCTGGCCTCTCACTTCTGCTTACAAGTCAGCCAGTTCTTTCCAAATCAACCAACACATATCACCAACATTGTTTTTCAATCTCTTCTCTTACATCTGTAGACTAATTAAGTAAGCATATTTTAATTCACTGTACAAAAAAGTTTAAGCAGGTGTTTTATTTCTATATAACATAAACTTCCATCTTTTCTACCTCTGAGAACAATTTTCTTGCCACCCAAGAGCCAAGCTGTTGTCACGTTGCTCCATTATACTCTTTCCTAAATGCATAACTCTACTTTCTCCAGTCCTAGCTTGTAGGTGCCAAGGGGATCCCATTAACAACATTAACACTATCGTAACTGAATTGTGTTCACAGTCCTGAATGAAAAATGTGTGGAGCTCTAAAAGTTCTTATGCTTTGGGAGTTACAGTGAGTAGCTAAGGAGATTTACTTGCACTAGACTGCCTCTGCTCTCTGTCGGTCTCCTCTGGGCACTGCACCAGGGCCCAACTTCTCCTATTTCCTGCTAGTCACCTGCTGGAAATTTCCATGTCCCCTGAGCATCTGCCATCTCTTGCTAAACATCTCTAAATTTCTCAGTGCCAAAGGGTGCTGGGTTTTGTATTGATTTCTCTCCTCTATTTGATGTCACTATTTGTTATCATTCACAGTGATTAAGCACCATGCTTCAACACTCATATACTTTGCTCCTGCAGCCTACTTTTGCTCAAAGCTCAGAGGTCAGAACACACCATCAGGCCCAGCTCTGGCACAGATGCCATCTTTTACATGTGCTGGCTTTCACTAGGCACAGCCACAGAACTTTCTCCTTGCTGATCTTCTTCTCTTGGGCCAATCAGATAATTTAACTGGCTTTTTAAAATTCCTAGGTTCTCATAATTTGGCATTTGTTAATCTTAGCCTAGATTTCTCCTATAAATAACATTGTGTGATATGGAGGAATACATATTCTTTCTTCCTAGGGCATCCACCTACCTTGTTTAGCCAGAGAACTCCTGTTCATTCTTCAAAACCCTAGTTCAAGGATAACCTTCTTGGTGAACCATCCCAACCATCTCCAATCTCACCAGAGAATCTCACTTTCTGCTCTGTGCTAATTCAATGTGTAGTTTTGTAAACTAAATAGTAAATATTGCCTTACTTGTCTGTCTCCTTTGTGTTGTAGGAAGATCTTTAAGTGTTTTCTGGGTCTACCCAGAAAAGGTAGAAGGCATTTGGTCAATGTTAATTGAGTTTAATTTCACTAAAGTTCCTTTGTAAAAGACATTTCATCTTCACAGGTGGTGTAGCCTTTTCCAAGCTGGTCTCCCTCTGTGTCATATACACATGGATTAACTGTCCACCTCCTGCCTGCGCACATAGGGTTGTGAAGTGAATGGAACCCCCACAAGGCACTATGTGATTCTGAGAGTCATGGAACACAAAAAGACAAAAGATGTGTCCCTCACCCCCACTCCCTGAGATGTGCGTAGTTGATTATCCTTGATGTACTGAAGTTTTATCTGTTCCTAGTATCTCAAAAGTTCTGAGATGATCAGCTTACAGAGCTGCATGTGGCAAGGAACAAAATTTTGTCTTACATCGTTATTTGAGTTGTGACACAAGCCTCTTTGACCTAATTCATGAGAAAACATGATACCATTTTGATCTGAAAGCCTCTATAGAAAGTAATTGTCCTCTGAAACACATCTCAGACAATGCGGGTGCCAACTTAATTTTTCTCCTCCACTACTGTTATTTATGAGACAGAGGCAAGGGAAAGAGAGATGTTTTAAGATGAAAGGTGAAATATTCTATTGTAGAGTATGTTTTATGGGGAAGGAAAAGAGATATATAATTTCTGACTCTGGGTTTGCATAGGCTCCAAATATCTTTTAAGTTTCCATCTCAACACATTATTTAAGGCTCTGTTCTCTGGGATTTTGAAGTCTTAAGTTTATTTTTTGATATAAAGTCATCTTACTCACAGGGTAAATTCTCCCTTAACAATTGCCAAGCCAAGGGCATTGTTTTTCCAGGCATCTTCAAGGTTAAAGGTTCCATTTACTCAAAATATATTTAATGAATTTATCATGATAAAATATACTCCTAATCATGTTTAGTTTGTCATATATCATTTCCACTAATGTCTTTAATGATGGTATCCTTCTCTGTGTGGTTTAGATTCTGAAGTCAGGACCATGCATGAAATAGGGGATTTAAGAATAAGTCTGAGGCCTTATATGGAAGAAGCATCTTCGGGGAATTTTCTCCATAAAACTGACACTAGCACTGAATGTTCATAGACACAGGCTCCAAACCCTGCCTCCAACCCAACATTGCACAGATGAAGTGATTGCTGTAGGGCTCGTAGCATAAGCAGGTGTTTTTCAGGCATTTGAGATGTTCTGTGGCCGAGAAGTTCCTTTTCTTACTGTCTCTCTTCCTAAAGGAGATTAGTCTGACACTGACCATGAGAGCAGCAGGGAATAATGAGCTGCCACATGCTGATAAGACAAAGGTAGAAGGTGGGCCAGAGAGAGTTTTGAACAAGCTGGTGAGCAAAGAATGAAGAGAAGTTGTGGGGCAGGAGAAGAAAGTGGAGAAAGTTGAGAGTAGCATAAATGGCATAAGGGGGCTTTAACTTACAAGGCTGCTTGTTCTATGGAACCCCCCAGGAGGGAGGTTGATGGTCTGGCTTGGTCCTGAAATCCCGGGCGGGGTCTTATAAAAGACGTTGCCAAAACCCAGTCTCCAGACTGCACAGGTGCCAAGAATTGCCTTAATGCCTCCCCTTAATGTGTATACTCAGACCCTCAAGTGCAGAAGGACATCACTCAAAGCAGGAAGAAAGCAATGATCCTTCAACACTGGGAGTGCCCCCCACAGGCATGGTTGGGGCTGCGTGAGAGCAGGAGTGTTGAGACTTTTTTCCTCTAGGCCAAGGTTTCTCAGCTCAGAACTATTGGCCTTTTGGGCTACATAATTCTTTGTTGGAAAGGGGGTTGCCTTGTGCGTTATAACAGTTTCAGCAGCACACTTGGCTTCTACTTACTATACTTCCCTAGCAATAGTCCCATCCTCAGCTGTGACAACCAAAACTGTCTCCAGACATTTCCAAATGTCCTTGAGGGGGAAAAGTTCCCCCACTTGACAACCACTGTTTCATGCCAGTGTGGAAGCAAAAACTACACATCCCTAAGTCCTTGCTTTATTCAGGACATTCTAGGAATTGACCCTGGGGTCTTGATCTGTTTTTCTAGATCCCACTCTCGCAGCCTGTCCAAACAACAGGTCTCATCTGAATGAATGAAGAGCCTCACACAGCATGAGGCTTTTTCTGCTTGCTGAGTCTACCACCTGGAATCCCACTGACAGGACTTTTAAAATTGAAAACTCTTTGAGCATTATGCATAGAGCAGGAAAGTATGGGGTATAAAGAGTTGAAATAGGGAGCTCCACTGGTGTAGTGGAAAGAACACAGGTTTCAAGTCCCACAAATTTGATTTTGAATTCTTATTAGTATGTTATGAATGAAAAAGTAATCTTCACTCTATCTCTATGAGGTGTTTTAAGGCAAGTGTTAATGTGTATACAGTGATTTACACGTAGCAGACACTCAATGAAAAGACAGTGGTGATTAGTATAGTCATATTACTGAGCAAGAAGATATATACGGGGTAGTACTGAAGATTCGTAAGAGCCCAGGCAGATTGCAGGCATGAGCCAGGGAAGGAAGGATTATAGCTAGAGATCTGCTGTAGTTTATTATAAAATGTTCTCGTAGGCCCAACTGCCTATCAGCACCACACTCTCCTACATGCAAGGGCAGAGGCATGCTCTCTAGAAGCATCCCAAAACCAACCTATGTGCCAAGTAAGCTGGGTAGGTATTATGTACCTGGGGTCTTAGAGAAGGTGGGATTTGAGTTCTTCCTTTGAGTCCTTTGAATAAGCATGGGAGAGTCTAGAAAGGCACTGAAGTGCTAAGTGGAATGCCTCAGGCATCTTTGGAGAAGGCAGGAGAGGTCAGCAGCTCTGTGTGGCTGGCCCAGAAGGAAACCAGCCCAGGAAGCCCAGGCCATGCTGCTGTCAGGCTGTGCTTCAAGGCCCTTGGGGAGCAAGTCTGCTTGACAGAGTACAACACAATGAGGCTGGGTTAAAGGATAAAATCTCAGGCCCCCAAGACCGGAACTGAGGAGCCAGGGGGAGGCATGATGGCAGGGAGATGTTCATGTATATGCAATCATTGTTCAAATTATAGAGGTTTAAAAACCCAGTTTTATCTGATGGCTAAATATTAATAAGGTACTAGATGTTTAAGTTACTAAAACATTACTGAATTTTTAAACCAATGTGCCCTTTTTCTCATTTCATCTTAGCCAATATTTTTCTTTTATGGTAATCATTTTCTTTTTAATCTCAGTGTAGACATATTGAGAGTCTGCCATCTTTAGACTTTTCATTTCATAATGTAGAAAATGTAACCCCATTTCTTTCATAATATATTTTTAAAGAGCAATAATGAATCTTTTGGAATTTTTAAATGACTATTTAATGGTAGACTTATCTTGGGCTCTAAACTCTTCCAGGCAATCAATAATTGTTTTATGAAAATGCAGGAATATTTATTATTGCTGATAATAGCTCCCTCATCTGCCAATGTGCATGATATAATTTCTAATGTGCCTTACTCATCTTACATATAAGGCTGCAAATAAATAGGACCAGAAAGTACTAAATTAATGATGGCCTCATTTTGAGACAGTCAGACTCTTCTGTTTTCCTGAATGCTATTTTAAGATTGAATAAGAGCACCAATTCTTGTGCGACTTGTAGATGAGACATGAAAGGAGAAACTTTAGAAGTTTATAGGAAAGCTTTGATGGAAGGGTCCTGTTATGGGCTTTGTCCCTTGCTCCACACTGGCTGCAATGGCCATCTGAGGCAGGGATGTGTCCTCCTGCACCATCCAGTCTGACTTGCACCCACCCTCCTGTGCTGCCTCCTCGGCCCGAGGCAGGCCTGCCTCTTGCCTCCCCTGCAGTTGGGTAAAGGTGTGGAGCCTTCCCTCAGGTATGTCTCTCACAGATGCCATAGGGACAAATGGATAAACAGATCAAATAAAACAATCCTCAGGCTGCTGTCATTTCTGAATTCTTTATTTTATTGATCGATTTCCATAGAATAGTCCTGCTCTCCAATATAATGCATTTAACTGAATATCTCAGCTGACAGAGATAATCGTGAACCTCATAAACCAAGAGGAGGCACATTTATGCTCTTAAGTATAGCAGATATTTAGCTACTTGTTCTGGTTTATGTTTATTATTTATGGGTTTATCTTTTCCCTTAGAGGTAAGTTAAAGATCAATCTCCAAAATTTATCATACTCCACGGCTGTTGTTATTAATAAGCACCAGTGTGATAACCACCACTTCTCACTGAGCTCCTTCTATGTGCTGGCACAGGGACAAGACCCTCCCACCCCGAACCCTGCACAATCCTTATAGCAAAGCTGCAATGCTAGGATTTTTACCCCATTTTTCAGATTAGGAAACTAAGAAGGTTTCTAGTCATCAGGCAATTTTTCCATAAAGGTAGAGTTCAAACCTTGGCCTTTAGAATTAAAAATTAATGTCCTCTCAGGTGTTCTTGTGCTAAGGCTTCTGAGACCAACTGCAGAGCCTCATGTAGCTGTGAGAATTGTTAGTGTTTCACTACACTAACAATTGAAATATTTTGGCAACTATTTGTTTGGTGCCCACAGGGTAGAAAAAGTAATTTATTTTCAGCAAATAAATATTGTGGGGCTGTTTAGTTACTCAAATGAGAACATACTACCCTACATTCCTCCTCTGGTACCCCCTATCATGTTGTATTTTATTTTCTACACTCACCTGTGAACTTTTTCTCGGACACTCTTCCTGCCTCACACATGCTAGTGTGTGAGATGCTCAGTGCAGAGTCCACGTTCTGTTGAATGAATGGCTCACTGCCCATCGCATTCAGGGGCATCAGTCTCTGATCCACCACCTGCTCAATCTTCCACTCACTGCAGGGCCAGGCTCTTGCATCGTTAGAAATTTACAGAAGATCAGTGTACTTTTAAGCCAACTGATATCATTTGATTTTTAAATTTTTATGTTAAATTATATTAATTTTTTAATGGGTGATCACATGGACACAGTATGATTCAAACACTTACAAAAGGTATATGGTTAAAAGTAAGCCTAACTTGTGTCATTTTTCATGTATCCTCCTGTTTCCATGTTTCTCATGTGTCCTTACATAGACAGTCTATGCATATATAATCATGTGTGTAAGTGTGTGTGTAAATACAGTTTACCCATTCTGAGAATTGTGCATGCAATGTGCTATCATGTATTTTAAAAATATGTATATGTATATACACTTTTATTTAAACCATTTCTTATGCTGAAATATCTGATAGTTACTAAAAATTTCATTGTGTTATTTGACACTGTCGTAACACTAAGCATAAAATCTCTACTTTACTGGGACTGAAGATACAAATTCATATGCAATGGAATTACCAAATGTTTTCCTGGTGATTCCAATGGACTTTTGCAGCTTCCAAGTGCAGCTTCCAAGTGTAGCTTCATAAGTACAAACAAATGCCACTGATACAAAGAAATTCAGGGGGCCTTCGGCAGTCCCTGATCCATGGTTAATAATTCTGGCATTTTTAATACATTCACAACTGAAAGAACTACTGTACGAATTTGTGAGAGATAGAAAACTATGAGAGAATGGTCACCTCCTTAGCAAGTATTACTCTTGCTGAAAGGTTCAACTTTCATGAATGAAAGATAATAAAGAGGTTTTATTTAAGAAGTACAAAAATCTTTTTATTTTTTTAAAGAAATATCTTGGCTTGTAATCATGCCCTAAAGTTGGCAAATGTTTCTAAAGAAATTTGTATTTACATACTGATGGGTCAAAACATTTTGTTATCTCAATCCTGGAGGCCAAGTTCACTTAGAGGATCAAACAAAGGGAAACACAGCCCAGAGAAAGAGGAAAAAAAGTTCATGTTCTTCCTTCTTGTCAGGCTCTCTGACTTCTTAAAAGATCTCTCCAAAATGTCCCTAACTGTGAGTCTGCCTGTGATCCAGGTTCCAGCAGGACCTGCCATCTACTCCCCACCCTGGGAGAGTCCAGGGCTCTGTCTCCAGGGGGCCAGGAAGATCCGTGTCTTTTGTAACAAAATCGTCCATACTATGTGCTTATTTTCTTTCTTGTACTCATACTCCAGTTGAACTGTTTTTATTTGCAGACTCCCATTCTATTGTCAGAGGACTAATTTTTCAGTATTGTGGAAAAGAAAACAGCCCCAGATCGTTAGCCCTTGAGTAATCTAGTAACCTGGGGCAGTGCCAGAGCACAGAGCTTTGTCCAGCTATTCAATTCTGTGTTTCCTCATTCAGAATCACAGAAACCATCCCAAGGAGTCCTTTCCCTTTTCTCCATATAAATAAAGCGAATTTGATAGGTGGGTGCTAGGTGAAGGCTAGAGAAAGCAATTATCTTTGGTCAGAGGTAAAGGAAGATAGTAACCAATGTAACATAGCCAGGTGAAGCTTAAACCAGATTGGGCTATGCGTGAATAATCTTGGATAGGATCTCCAGGGCTTGTGTGCAGTAGTGTTGTTTATTTATTTAATTTTTGGCTACATCAGAAGTCTCTGTCTGAGTACTCTCCTTGGGGAGGGACGACTAGGGATAGAGAAGGCACTTGATAAATATTAGTTTTCTTCTTTGTGCTTTACTTAGGTACCAATTTGCTTGCTATTTCCCTTTCTCGTGGATAGTCGCAATCAAGCCATATTCATGTGTAAATATTTCCTTCTAAACTGGGCTCTGATTTTGTCCTATAAGAGAAACTTGGTCTTTGAAGTTCTACGTAATGAAACATCTTCCAAGGTGATTGAATACCCTCTGAGAAAGAGGATGCCAAGGAAATTGAGGAAGCTTCTTCTGTAAGGCACAGGTGGTCTACAGACAAAAGGAGTCAGAGTACTTTCATGGACACATGAGACTCCAGAGATACAGAGAAGGAGTATTTTGCAAGCAGCTCTATTAATCAAGGGGAAGAAGAAGGAACAGGGAAATAAGGGCATTTGCCTTTAGTGTGACCCTATTTGCACACCCTACTGGGTGAGTAGTGGTGAAGTCAGGACTAACAATTCATAGCAAATTCTCTACCTTGCTTGTTCTATATCCAGGTGCTACTGAATCAAGACTTAAAAGTAAACATCTGTGAGGTGTTATGTTACAGAGAGCATGCCCATTAAAAAGCAGGAAATAAACACGAACATTACACTCTTCCTTATTCTGATATCTAGCACTAACTGAATGGGTGTAATGTACAACCCTATTTGAAGCATTTCACACAAATTATGTCATTAGTTTTCCCAGCAATCCAGTGAGGTAGTACTGTTATTCTTATTTTACAGATGAGGAAATGGAGATTTAGAGATGTTAAAGCAACATAATCAATAATTGTGCATCTGGAAGGCAATCATGTATGGCTCCAAAGACTTCAAAGACCCTGCTTTTCTATTTTTTACTTTATTTTTATTTAAATAAAATTTTTGAAGTTGACTAAAAATGAAATTATCATATAATCCAGCAATTTTATATATATATATATTTATCTGTCTATCTATCTATATACACACACACATATTTCAGGATATATATATTATCAGCATACCAAAGAGATACCTGCCCTACACATTCATTGCAACCTTATTCACAATAGCCAAGATATGGAAGCAACCTGTGTCTACCAACAGTGAATGCATAAAGAAAATGTGGTAAGTATACACAGTAGAATACTATTCAGCCTTAAGGAAGAAAGAAATTCTGTCAATTACAAGAACAAGAATAAACTTGGAGGACATTATGTTAAGTAAAAGAAGTTCAGGACATAAAGACTGTTCTTTTAATCATGAGGCTAAATTCCCTCCCCTTTTATTTATCCAAAATTGTCTAATTCTCTAAACAGATTTGGAAAGGAAGCAGCTAGTTGCACATTCTCTAGCCAGGGGAGACATTGGAGGATACTCAAAATTCCTAGCTCTTTCATTGCACGCAATGGGTATATACTCAAAAGTAACTCTAGGTCTTGTGATTTTTTTTGCTTTTATATCTAAGAGAAGTGGAGGCAGTGGGAGAGATATGTTCTTTCCTAAGAAAGGAGAGACATGGAAGAACTGTTATGTGTTGAACAGATACAATAGGCAGACATTATGTTCAACATTGCAAACAGTGAATTACTTCTTTCAGGTAAATAGGAGTAACAAGTTGGTCTACTTCTACATTTTATCTCTAAGTTTTCCACTAATGAATATAAGGCAATATAACTGCTAGATCTTGGGCTCTGAGGGAATTTAGAAGTGTGCTGGAACATCAATTTATAATTCTATAAGTCTCTATATAATTATAACAATATTATTGTACATATCACTTACTACCTATATGTATATAGATTTATTATGTTGTATGTTATTAAAGTAATATAATTCAGTTACTCTTTAAACTAGTGGAGGAAAATAATAGCAAATGGAATTGTGTACTAAAATACATGAAGTAGAACTAAAAAATGTCATTAAAGTTCACAGATGGGAGAGAACCATAGGGGCCAGAGTAAATAAAAAAAGCTCTTAGGGTAGGTAAGACTTAATTTTGACTTTTTTTGGGTAGAAATTTGGGCTCTTGGCTTACATCATACCAATCCTCACACCAATAACAATAGACAAGTGGATCTAAAAACCATTGTTGAAAGGCATTGGAGAGCTTTAAAGCAACAAATGCTCCAGAGTCCTGGAGAAAAAGATAGCTCAGAGAAGCAAGTGTAACATTCAGGACTGCTGCGCCCCCGAGACAGTGGCCAATTCTAAAGTCAGTGGCCAATTCTAAAGTCGCAGCTGAGAGAGTTTTGTCATGTCATAGGGTGAGGGAATGATGAAATCCAGCATCTGTCAAGAGAGGAAAACACACACAAGTATTAATACTTGAGGCTTTTATCTATAACCCTTAAATGCCATATTCCAGGAATAAGGATGAACTGGAAATAAGCCAACTGTCACAGAGACTAAAGCTTCATTTAAAACATCTCGATCTCAGATCAGATGAATCTGCTCCTATTCTAATTTCCCTCCTAAGCAAGAGAAAATCCACTTTAGAGGAATATCGAATCATTCAGAGTCTGAAGGTGGTGATTCATGTTTAGTTAAAAACAACAAGAAAAACCCAGGACAAAAAAAAAGTAGGCAAGCAAAAATATAAAAATTAAGCAAAGAAGACAAAAGTCTCTAAAAATCATCTACAGGAAACCAACATATTCTAGCTATCAAAAGCAAATAACTATGATTATTGGGTTTATGAAATAAATAAAATAGTGAATTTTAGCATAGCATGAAAATTATAAAAGTGTCAAGTGGAAATTTTAAAACTGAAAAATATCGTAACTAAATGTAAGAACCCAATTAGATTTATTTCACAAAGGATTTTTTTGGGAGGGGGTTAAGGCATTTTTATTTTTTTATTAAATCATAACTGTGTACATTGAAAAAAAAAAAAACCCAGTGGATGGGTTTAACAGTAAATTAGGCACAATTTGAAGGTTAAAAAAAAGTAGACTGAAGTATAGAAAGAGAAAGGAATACCAAAAAGGAAATGAAAGATTTATAGGATATAGCATAAAGGCCTAATATATATGAATTGAAGTCCAGAAGACTAGGAGAGAGAGAGAGAATGTGTGATAAGTAAGATCTGAAGAACCATTGCTATTTTTTCTTGACATTTACAAGACATCAAGATCTAAGAACTACCTCAAACCTAAAGCAGGATAAAGATATCTATGTCTAAACACATCATCATAAAACAGTTGAAAACTAAACACAAGGGATCTTAAAAGCAGCCAATAGAAAAAATGACCTTCAAATAAGTAAGAATATCATACAGAAACAAAGGGCAGAAGCCTGAAAACTATGATCGACATGCTGAAAAAAAAATCATTGCTAAAATAGTCTCAGAAATCAGTCAAAATAAAAATAATTTCAGGCACACTAAAACAGAGAATGTATTACCAGTAGACCCACACTGAAAGAAATAATGATAAATCATCTTCAGATAGAAGAAAAATGATCCTAGCTAGGAGGAGCATGGAAATATAGGAGAACTAAAGAACAATGGAAAGAGAAAACATGTGAGCAAATCTAAATGTAGCCCCTGTATAAAACAAGCATAGTAAAATATTGTTGAGTTTGAAGTACATTTAATCTATGACAATAAAAACTGAAAATGGAAAAGGATACATGGAGTCAAAATGTCAGAAAGTTGTTGAGATGTTGCATGTCTATTAACTTACATTAAACTTTTCAATAAGTTGAAGATTCATATTGTAATCTCCAGGGTAACTGTTTAAAAAGTAGTAAGTAGAGAAGAAAATTGTTGTTTTACTTTGGGTTCACCCAGAGACAGCCCTAAAGAAAAGGGTTTATTTTTTTAATTTTTATTTTTATTAAGTCATATACACATAGATCATGAATACATTTATGCATATGTGGGGTACGATGTGTTGATTTTTTTATACAATCTGACATGCTTACATAAAACCAATCAACATAGCTTTTGCCTCATTTACTTGATTATTGTGTTAAGACATTTATGTTCTACACTTGACAGATTTGACTTGTACGCTTACAATATGCTCTATAGGTGTGGTCCTGCCATTAACCCACCCTCTATCAAACCTCTCCCCTCCCCTCCTTTCCCACTCCATTTCTCTCCTTCATCCTGGGCTATGGTTGTGTTCTATCTTTCATAAGAAAGTGTGAGTAAATATAAGTTGGTTTCATAGAAGTACTGAGTACATTGGATACTTTTTCCTCCATTCTTGAGATACTTTACTCAGGAGAATATGTTCTAGGTCCCTCCATGTAAACATAAAAGAGGTAAAGTCTCCATATTTTTTAAGGCTGCACAGTATTCCATGGTATACAGATATTATAATTTATTAATCTATTCATAGGTCAATGGGCACTTGGGCTTCTTCCATGACTTGGGTATTACGAATTGAGCTGCAATGAATAATCTGGTGCAAATATCTTTTTTGCAAAGTGATTTTTGGTCTTTTAGATATACTCCTAGTAAAGGAATTGCAGGATCCAATGGCAGGTCAATTTTTAGATCCCTGAGTGTTCTCCAAACCTCTTTTCAAAAGGAATGTATTAGTTTGCATTCCCACCAGCAGTGAAAAGGTATTCCCTTTTCTCCACATCCATGCCAACGTCTGTAGTTTCGAGCTTTTGTAATGTGGGCTACTCTTACTGGAGTTAGACAGTATCTCAAAGTGGTTTTTTTTGATTTGCCTTTCTCTGATGATTAAAGATGATGAGCATTTTTTCATGTGTCTGGAGACCATGTGCCTGTCTTCTTCGGAGTCTCTTGCCCATAGTGAAATGGGACCACATGAAACTCTGAGAAAAGAAATAGCCAAAGATGTCAACAAATGGAAAAACATACCATGCTCATGGCTGGGAATAAACAACATTGTTAAAATGTCCATACTACCCAAAGCAATCTACATATTTAATGCAATCCCCATTAAAGCACCTCTGTCATACTTTAAAGATCTGGAAAAACTAGTACTTCATTTTATATGGAAACAGAAAAAACTTCAAATAGCCAAGACATTACTCAAAAATAAAAACAAATCAAGTGGAATCATGCTACCAGACTTCAGACTATACTATAAATCTATAGTGATCAAAACATCATGGTATTGGCACAAAAATAGAGACGTAGATGTATGGAACAGAATTGAGTACCAAGAGATGAATTCAGACACTTATCATCATCTGATATTCAATAAGCCTATCAAAAACTTAAATTGGGGGCAAGACTCTCTATTTAACAAATGGTGCTGGGTGAATTGGCTGGCAACTTGTAGAAGACTGAAACTGGACCTACATCTTTCACCTCTAACAAAAATTGACCCTCACTGGATAAAAGACTTACACTTAAGACATGAAACCATAAAGATTCTTGGAAAGAGTGCAGGGGGAACACTTGAAGAAATTGGCCTGGGAGAAAACTTTATGAGGAGGACCCACACAGCAATTGAAGCAATACCAAAAATACATTACTGGGATCTGATCAAACTAAAAAGCTGCACTACCGAGAACACAGTATGTAAAGCAAGTAGATTGCCCTCAGAGTGGGAGAGGATATTTGCAGGTTACGTTTCTGACAAAGGTCAGATAACTGGAATTCATAGAGAATTCAAACTTATTAATAAGAAGAGACAAGGGTTTAAATGTAGGCAGTTCATCTAATATATGAAACCAGTGACTTTCAGTAGAGGGTGAGAAGTGAAGATATGGACAGGGGAAAGCCAATGAGGAGCATCTTATGAAGAAATTGTACCTCTGAGAGCAAGAGGAGCTTTCTCCTGGGGAACATTGGGACCTAGGGCAAAACAAGCAGGTTACACTTACCTCATCCAATGGGAAATCCTGCAATTATAATCCTTATCTCAGGATTGATAATTCCATGGCATATCTGTCCTGCTTTGTATGTAGGCAGAGAAGATGTCAATGGCCAGAGAGATCCTTAAAATATAGGGTCCCAGTTTCTCAGGCCGCAAAACTGTACAGGCCCTCGACAAAGCCCCAGGGGAAAAAATCAAAGGGAGTAAAACAACCATGGGGCGGAATCAGCGGAAAATCTCTGGTAATATGAATAACCAGAATAGATCAACCCCCCCAAGGAAAGATATGGCAGATGTAATTAAAGATCCCATTCATAAACAACTGGCTGAGATGTCAGAAATAGAATTCAGAATTTGGACTGCAGACAAGATTAATAAAGTGGAATTAGGAATTCGAGGAGAAATTCAAAAGTTGTCTCAAGAATTTAACGAATTTAAAGACAAAACCACCAAAGACTTAGACACACTGAAGCAAGAATTTGCAGGCCTCAAAGATATGAAAAATACAGTAGAATCCCTCAGCAACAGAATGGAGCAAGCAGAAGAAAGGATTTCTGACATTGAAGATAAAGCCTTTGAATGCTCCCAAACTCTCAAAGAGGAAGAGAAATGGAGAGCAAAAACAGATCATTCCCTCCGATAGCTCTGGGATAATTCCAAGAAGGTCAATATCGGAATCATTGGAGTTCCAGAAACAGATGAAGTGGCCTCACTGGGCACAGAGGCCCTTCTGCATGAAATTATGAAAGAGAATTTTCCAGACATGCCTAGAGATTCTGAAATTCAGATAGCAGACAGCTTCAGAACTCCAGCACAATGCAACCCCAATAATACATCCCCCAGGCATATCATAATTAACTTCACTAAAGTTAATATGAAGGAGAAAATTCCGAAAGCTTCCAGGAGAAAGAAAAACATTACCTTCAAGGGGAAGAATATTAGAATGACTGCAGATCTCTCTGCTAAAACTTTTCAAGCCAGAAGAGGGTGGTCATCAACTTTTAATCTCCTAAAGCAAAATAACTTTCAACCCTGGATCTTGTATCCAGCTAAACTGAGTTTCATTTATGATGGAGAAATTAAATACTTTAATGACATTCATATGTTGAAGAAATTTGCCATAACCAAAACAGCTCTTCAGGATATTCTCAGACCTATCCTCCATAATGACCAACCCAATCTTATACCACAAAAGTAAACTCACTCAGAAACTTTGGATCAAACTCCAATTTCCACACTGGCAAAAGGATTAAAAATACCCACTGGAGTTTTGAAAAACTAGATACCCAAAAATTCAGCAGACTTATCAATATTCTCCATTAATGTGAACGGCTTAAACTGTCCTCTAAAGAGGTTAGCTGACTGGATAAAAAACTCAGGCCAGATATCTGTTGCATACAAGAGTCACATCTTAACTTAAGAGACAAATACAGACTCAGGGTGAAAGGATGGTCATCCATATTTCAGGCAAATGGTAATCAGAAAAAAGCAGGTGTTGCAATTTTATTTGCAAATACAATAGGCTTTAAACCAACAAAAGTAAGGAAGGAAAAGAATGATCACTTCATATTTATTAAGGGTAATACTCACTATGATGAGATCTCAATTATTAATATCTATGCACCCAACCAGAATGCACCTCAATTTATAAGAGAAACTCTAACAGACATGAGCAACTTCATTTCCTCCAGCTCCATAATAGTCGGAGATTTCAACAATCCTTTGGCAGTGTTGGATAGATCCTCCAACAAGAAGCTGAGCAAAGAAATCTTAGATTTAAACCTAACCATACAACATTTGGATTTAGCAGACATCTACAGAACATTTCATCCCAACAAAACTGAATACACATACTTCTCATCAGCCCATGGAACATACTCCAAAATCGATCACATCTTAGGTCACAAGTCTAACCTCAGTAAGTTTAAAGGAATAGAAATTATTCCATGCATCTTCTCGGACCACCATGGAATAAAACTTGAGCTGAGTAACAACAGGAATCTGCATACTCATACAGAAACACGGAAGTTAAATAACCTTATGCTTAATGATAGCTGGGTCAGAGATGAGATTAAGAAAGAAATCGCCAATTTTTGGGAACAAAACAACAATGAAGACACGAACTATCAGAAACTCTGGGAAACCGCAAAGGCAGTTCTAAGAGGGAAATTTATAGCACTGCAAGCCTTCCTCAAGAGAACAGAAAGAGAGAAAGTTAACAACTTAATGGGACATCTCAAGCAACTGGAAAAGGAAGAACATCCAACCCCAAACCCAGTAGAAGAAAAGAAATAACCAATACTAGAGCAGAATTAAATGAAATTGAAAACAAAAGAATAATACAACAGATCAATAAATCAAAAAGCTGGTTTTTTGAAAAGGTCAATAAAATAGATAAACCTTTGGCCAACTTAATCAGGAAAAAAAGAGTAAAATCTCTAATCTCATCAATCAGAAACAACAAAGACAAAATAACAACAGACTCCTCTGAAATCCAAAAAATCCTTAATGAATATTACAAGTAACTTTATTCTCAGAAATATGAAAATCTAAAGGAAATTGACTGATACTTGGAAGCACATTACCTTCCAAGACTTAGCTAGAATCAAGTGGAAATGTTGAACAGGCCCATATCAAGTTCGGAAATAGCATCAAATATACAAAACCTCCCTAAAAAGAAAAGCCCGAGACCAGATGGCTTGATGTCAGAATTCTACCAAACCTTTAAAGAGGAATTAGTACCTATATTACTCAACCTGTTCCAAAAGGTAGAAAAAGAAGGAAGACAATGCAACACGTTCTATGAAGCAAACATCACCCTGATCCCCAAACCAGGAAAAGACCCAACCAGAAAAGAAAATTATAGACTGATATCACTAATGAATATAGATGCAAAAATATTCAACAAGATCCTAACAATCCAGAATCCGGAATCCAGCAAATTATACATCATGACCAAGTCGGTTTTATCCCAGGGTCTCAAGGCTGGTTCAATATATGTAAATCTATAAATATAATCCAGCACATAAACAAATTAAAAAACAAAGACCATATGATTCTCTCAATTAATGCAGAAAAAGATTTTAATAATATCCAGCATCCCTTCCTGATCAGAACACTTAAGAAAATCGGTATAGAAGGGATATTTCTTAAATTGCTAGAGACCATCTACAGAAAACCCACATGAAAGCTATAACCTAGTTACAACCTAAGAATAGGGGGAAAGGGGAAAGGGAGGGGAGAGAGGAGGGAGGTGGGTAGAGGGAAGGGGATTGGTGGGATTACACCAGCGTTGCATCTTACAAGGGTTTATGTGAAACTTGGTAAATGTGGAATGTAAGTGTCTTGGCACAGTAACTGAGAGAATGCCAGGAAGGCTATGTTAACCAGTGTGACGAAAGTGTGTCAAATGGTCTGTGAAGTTAGTAAATGATGCCCCATGATCATATCAATGTACACAGCTATGATTTAATTAAAAAAATATAGAGTCACAGCTTTGGACCATTGCAAATTGGACTATCATACATATGAGGAAATTGATAAACTCCAGAGGATAACAACAAGTGCTGCAATACCCAACAGTATGTGTGCATGTGTATGTGTATGTGCCAAAGACACATGGAAGAGTATGGACAGTACCATGAGTGCAATGGACCCAAACTAAACACAACCCCAATTTCCCAATAGTAGAAAGGATAAATATTAGTATGTTTCTACAATGTCATATTACATAGCAATAAAATCAAGCTACAACTATAAACAAGAATATGGATGTATCCCACAAGCACAATGATGAGCTGAAAGAAGCCAGATGTTACAGAATGTACACCGTGGATTTTATTTATATATACATTTTAGAAATCTATAGGCTATGTAGGGAAGTGTAAAAAAGCTGATCTATGGAAACTGGAAGATCCATGTTAGAGAAACACTATTGGGAATATCAGGCTCAATTAGTGTGTTAAGACTAACTGTGGGAAACTGAAGAATTTGTCCTTGACATCACACGTAATACAAATTCATTGCTGCATGTGAAACTACAGGTTCTGTTCCAGTTGCCTTCTCTCGCTCTTCACACATAAGTAACCCCATATTTTAGATAGTAGAAATCACTTCTACTTTACTAACTTGGTAAAATGTATAATACAGGTAGGAACCTCATGGATTTTGATGAAATTAAAAGCAGAAGTCATGAGGAACTTCAGCTTTCTTAAAATCAAAATGTGGACAATATTGTATGCCTCATCTGGACGTTGCGAAAATTATTCTTTTTTTATTGTTGGGGATTCATTGAGGGTACACTAAGCCAGGTTACACTGATTGCAATTGTTAGGTAAAGTCCCTCTTGCAATCATGTCTTGCCCCCATAAAGTGTGACACACACCAAGGCCCCACCCCCTCCCTCCGTCCCTCTTTCTGCTTTTCCTCCCCCCCATAACCCTAATTGTCATTAATTGTCCTCATATCAAAATTGAGTACATAGGATTCATGCTTTTCCATTCTTATGATGCTTTACTAAGAATAATGTCTTCCACTTCCATCCAGGTTAATACGAAGGATGTGAAGTCTCCATTTTTTTTAATAGCTGAATAGTATTCCATGGTATACATATACCACAGCGTGGATGTGGAGAGAAGGGAACACTTTTACACTGCTGGTTGGACTGCAAACTAGTACAACCTTTCTGGAAGGAAGTATGGAGAAACCTCAAAGCACTCAAGCTAGACCTCCCATTTGATCCTGCAATCCCATTACTGGGCATCTACCCAGAAGGAAAAAAATCCTTTTATCATAAGGACACTTGTACTAGACTGTTGTTTATTGCAGCTCAATTTACAATCGCCAAAATGTGGAAACAGCCTAAATGCCCACCAACCCAGGAATGGATTAACAAGCTGTGGAAAATTATTCTTTTTGAAATTTCAACCTCCAAACTTAAAGGTATTGAACTAGGTGCCAGGATCACAATGATGAATTCAGCTGTGTGATCATCCCTGATCTGTGGCAGGTACTCACTATCTGAGAGTGAGTAGAGGCAAGTTTAAGTGACTTGGTCTAATTTCTGTAGGAAAGTGTTTTGAATAAAAATGTAAACAGATTTTAATACAGATCTTAATGTGTTTGTCAGTCAAGGCAACATATATTTAAGGAGGTGCCATTATTGTGACAGACAGAGGCTTTCTTATGAAGAAAGTGCTATTCTGACATGTCTGTCACATTGTTTTTTTTCCTCCTCTAACACAAAAGGCAAGTGAAAATTAAAATGGAAACTTTTAGAGGGGGCAAGTAATGAGTATTCTAATTATTAAAGATCCCTTTCAAGACTTCGGATAACACATAGAGTTGAAACTGTCTCTCTTCAATTCCCATTAAGAGCAGAACACCTATGCCTGATAATGTTATGAGGATGTTTCAGGCCCAGCCCTCTCTGTCAGCCACAACCCAAAGAAAAGAGAAAGTGAAGTATCTCTCTGGTTACGTCTCTCTGGTTACATTGTGATTTGTTTTGTTTTGTTTTTAATGAGGGTATAATTTTTTTTTCTATTATCATAAAACCATTTTTGTTCATTTTAATTTTTTTCTTTCTCAAATCATACTATGTACATTGATGCATTTATGAAGTACAATGTACTGATTTGATATATAATGTGAAATGCTTACATCAAACTGATTAAAACAACCATCACCTCGCTTGCTTATTTGGTGTGGTAAGACATTTACACACTATTCATAATAGTTTTGCAATGTACCATTGCATTATGCACTTTAGGTAAGGATACTTTCCCTCCTCCTGACTTCTTCCCTCCTCTCTCCTCTTCTTCCTTTTCTCTCCTTCTTTCTGGACAATAGTTATGTTTTACCATTCATATGAATGTGTAGATGATTATATAACAATTTCATAGTAGTATTGAGTACATTGGATACTTTTTTCCATTCTTGAGATACTTTACTAAGAAGAATATGTTCCAAATCCATCCAAGTAAACGTAAAAGATGTGAAGTCTCTGTCATTTTTATGGCTGCCTAGTAGTCCATGGCTTACATATACCATAATTTATTAATCCATTTGTGGGTCGATGGGCACTTGGGCTGTTTCCATGACTTGGCAATTATGAATTGGTCTGCAATAAACGTTCTGGTGCAAATGTCTTTGTTGTAAAATTATTTTTGATCCTCTGGGTACATATCTAGTAGATGAATTGCACGATTGAACAGTAAGTCTACTTTTAGTTCCTTGAGTATTCTCCAAACTTCTTTCCAAAAAGGCTGTATTAGCTAGCATTCCAACCAGCAGTGTAGGAGAGTTCCCCTCTCTCCACATCCATGTGAACATGTGAAGCTTTGGAATTTTGTTATGTGGCCTAAACTTACTAGAGTTAGATGATATCTCAAAGTGTTTTTGATTTGCATTTCTCTGATTATTAAAGATGATGAGCATTTTTTCATGTGTTTGTAGGCCATTCGCCTACAAACTTCTTTAGAGAAGTTTCTGTTCAAGTCTCTTGCCCACATAGAAATGGGGTTATTTGTTCTTTTGTTATTGATTAGTTTGAATTCTCTATGGATTCTAGTTATCAGACCTTTGTCAGAAGCATAACTTGCAAAAATCTTCTCCCATTCTGAAGGCTGTCTGTTTGCTTTATTTACTGTGCTCTTGGCTATGCAGAAGCTTTTTAGTTTGATCAGATCCCAGTAATGTATTTTTGGTGTTGCTTCAATTGCCTGGGGGTTATCCTCATAAAACATTTTCCCAGGCTGATTTCTTCAAGCATTTTCTCTACACTCTCTTCTAGTATTTTTTATAGTTTCATGTCTTAAGTTTAAGTTTTGTTTTACCATTTTACCATTTTGTTTTACCATTTTATCCAGTGAGAAGCTATTTTTGTTAATGGTGAAAGGTGAGGGTCCAATTTCAGTCTTCTACAGGTTGCCGGCCAGTTCATCCAGCACCATTTGTTCAATAGAGAATCTTTTCTCCCAATGAATGTTTTTGATAGGCTTGTCAAACATCAAATGATGATAAATGGCTGGATTTATCTCTTGGTTCTCTATTCTGTTTCATAAATCTACCTCTATTTTTGTGCCAGTACCACGCTGTTTTGATCATTATAGATTGATACAGTATATCCTGAAGTCTGGTAATGGAATGACTCCTGGTTTTTTTTTTTTTTTTTTTATTTGTGAGTAATGCATTGCGTATTAGAGTTTTTTTCTAATTCCATATAAATCGAAGTGCTATTTTCTAAAGTTCTTTAAAGTATGACAATGGTGCTTTTTTTTAAAGTATGACAATGGTATTAAATCTGTAGATTGCTTTGGGAAGTATGGACATTTTAACAATGTTGATTCTTCCCAGCTATGAGCATAGTATGTTTTTCCATTCGTTAACATCTTTAGTTGTTTCCTTTCTCTGAGTTTCATAGTTCTCTTTATAAAGATCTTTCACATCCTTTTTTATGTAAATTCTCAGATATTTCATCTTCTTTGTAAAAGGAATAGAGTCCTTCACTATATTTTCAGCTTGACTGTTGTTGGTGTATATAAAAACTACTGATTTGTAAGTATTGATTTTGTATCCTGAGACACTGCTGTATTCTTTGATCACATCTAAGAGTTTTGTAGTTGAGTCCCTGGGGTTCTCCAAGTAAAGGATCATATCATTTGCAAAAAGTGAGAGTTTGATCTCTTCTGATCCCATTGGGATACCTTTGATCGCTTTCTCTTGCCTGATTGTGATGGCTAAGACTTCCATTACTGTGTTGAATAGCAGTGGACACAATGGGCATCCTTGCCTACTTCCAGATCTGAATGGAGATGTTTTCAATTTTATTCCATTCAATATGATTCTAGCTGTATATGGCCTCTATTAGTTTAATAAATTACCCTTCTAAGCCTATTTTCTCAAGTGTTCTGATCATGAAAGGATGCTGGATGTTACCAAAAGCTTTTTCTGCATCAATTGAGAGACTCTTATGTTCTTTCTTTTTTATTTTATTTATGTGTTGCATTATATTTATAGATTTATGTATGTTGAACCAACCTTGTAACCCTGGGATAAAACCAACTTGATCATGGTGTATAATTTTTTTGATGTGTTGTTGAATTCTGTTTGCTAGAATCTTATTGAATATTTTTGCATCGATATTCATTAATGATATTGGTCTATAATTTTCTTTCTTTGTTGGGTCCTTTCCTGGTTTGGGGACCAGGGTGATATTTGCTTGTAGAATGTGTTGGAAAAAATTCCTTCTTTTTTTATCTTTTGGAAAATGTTAAGTAATACAGGTACTAGTTCCTCTTTAAAGGTTTGGTAGAATTCTGATGTGAAGCCATCTGGTCCTGGACTTTTCTGTTTTGGGAGATTTCATATAGTTGATGCTATTTCAGTGATTGATATAAGTCTATGCAGAATTTCTAATTCTTTCCGTCTGAGTCTAGGAAGGTGGCATACTTCCAGGTATTGGTCCATTTCCTCCAGATTTTCATATTTCTGAGACTAGAGTTTTTTTTTGTAGTAATCATTGAGGATTTTTTTGGTTTTTGAGGTTATTGTTATTTCTCCTGTATCATTTCTGATAGATGATATTATAAATTTTACTCTTCCATTTCTGGTTAGGTTAGCCAAAGGTTTATCAATTTTATTGATCTTTTTGAAAAACAAACTTTTTGTTTCATTGATCTTCTGAATGATTCTTTTGTTTTCATTTACATTTAATTCTACCCTAATTTTGGTTATTTCTTTTCTTCTGCTGGGTTTGGAGTTGGAATGTTCTTCCTTTTCCAATTGCTTGAGATGAACTATTAGGATGTTGCCTTCCTCTCTTTCTGTTTTGTTGATGAAGGCTTCCAACACTATAAATTTCCCTCTTAGGACTGCCCTTCCAGTATCCCACATATTCTGATAATTTGTGTCTTCATTATCATTCATGTGCCCAACCAGAAGGCTCCTCAAATTATAAAGCAAAACCTAACATATATGAACAAATTGATACCTTTTTGCACTATAATTGTAGATTTTAACACCCCTTTGGCAGTCTTGGATCCTCTAAGAAGAAACTAAACAATGAAAAAATTGACTTATCAGACATCTACAGAACATTTAATCCTAACAAAACTGAGTACATATTCTTTTCATCTGCCCATGGAGCATCCTCCAAAATTACTGATATCTTAGGACACAAGTCTAACCTCAGCAAATTTAAAAGAATAGAAATTATTCCTTATATCTTCTCAGACCATCATAGAATAAAAGTTGAACTCAATAGCAACAGGAATCTTCATACTCAAACAAAGTCATGGATACTAAATAACTTTATGCTGAATGATAGCTGGGTCACAGATGAGATTAAGAAGGAAATCACAACATTTTTGGAATATTAGGGTACAAATTTTTAGGTTAAATTGTTCTCACTTGCAGGGTAAAGTTCCATTTGTAAAAGAGCCCCTCACCAGGTGATGTGTTATACACCCTCACAATGTGCACATTAGGTGAGATCCTGCTTCATGCCCTCCTTCTTTCTGTCAATCATCTTTCCTCTTCCCCCTTCTGTCTCCCTCTACTCATGTATTACACTATATTTGTGCTTTATTGTTCATATGTGGATGTAATTGTTTATATAATTGTTTCATATTAGTATGGAGTATATTGGATATTTATTTTTCCAGTCTTGCAATACTTTACAAAGAAGAATGTATTTCAACTCCATCCAGGTAAATGTAAAAGATGTGAAGGCTCCATCTTTTTTAATGACTGAATAGTATTTCATGGTATACATATACCACAGTTTGTTGATTCATTCATGGATTGATAAGCACTTATCACAAAGTCAGAAAACACCAGATGCTGGAATGGATGTGGGGAGAAGGAAACACTTTTACACTGCTGGTAGGATTGCGACTTGTTTTTTGACATTAACTTCCTCACTGATAAGGTGATGCAACAGATACCCTCTTAGCAATGAACATTTGCCTGTGAGGGATTGTCTAGCAAATGAGGATCTGAAGGCAGTCCTCTCCTTGATAATGGACAGCTTTGGCAATTGATGCCACCACATTCTGGCATTGGTTGAGTAAAAGATTTCTCCAGCTTCCAAAGGGTGGTACTTGGAGGTATTCAATTTTTTTCATAATAATAAAAATCCATATGAATTTAATGGTGTTTACTTGTTTATTGACTTTTCTTGTTACAACAGCAGTGTGCCTCCTCATGAATGAAACACTGCTTTCAAATTCCAATCACTTCAGCTAACACTGTCAGCAGAAAGGACTATATGCAATTGACTGTGACAGCAAGCTCCATGTTTAGAGCATTGCTTCAAAACCCAAGCCAAGGTCTGCATAGTTTTTGATTTTTCAAAACCTAGTGCCACATGTGGTCACAGCAGCAGCTAGAGGAGAGAGGGTTAGGGACCTTCACTGCCTGGTTTCCTGAGCTACCCAACTCTTGCCCTCATAGCTGGACAGCAATTCACCCTTTAGGCCTTCTGATAATGTGTGAGCTGACACACAGACAAGCCCTGTCAGAGAGCACAACACAAACACAGGGGGCAGTACTAAGAAGCTGCCTGCTAAATGTGACAGAGAAGCCCTCTGCACAATGCTGGCATATGGAAATCAAGCATGAAGTTACCCCAGGCTTAGGCTTAAGAACTTTGCAGACTTTTTATATGGAGCTCAAAGAGCTGGGTGATGACAAGTTCCTCTATGCTCCAGCTCTGAAAAGCCTGGCTAATTGTCTTTCTCTGACAAAATACAACAAATGTTGAACAAAATTCTCCACCTTCCTTCTCACTCTCCTATTTCATTTTGGCCCTTAAGTTGAAGCTGATTTTCTGGGTTCCTAAGGAAAACATGTGTGCCATATATGTAGTATGTGGTTACAGGAATATTAATTTTGTGTATATACATATGATATATCCACATGTATATGCAAAATGAATGCATAAATTTTTAAAAGATCCTCCTTGCTCTTTTCTGAATTGATTTATTGTTTAGCTTTCCTTAAGAAAGATGCGTTCTCCATTCTGGCCCTACTATGCAATGCCATTGCTCCATTTTTATCTTCAGAGACCTTTGAGGATCTTTCCTGGGTGCTTGTACTTGGGTGATACTTAGAGCAGTTGACAGCTGTTGGAGGATCCTCTTTTGTGGCTCCCCATGCTCTTTTGAAGCAGACAAGGCATGATGGAGAGAAGGGCTCTTCTTTCTCAGCCCTGTTTGAGCATTGATTGTATGGTGATTATAGAATTCAGGGGGTGCCAGTTAAAGCAGGACAGACACTACAAGATAATCTGTTTCCACATTTTGATATCCCAACCACAATACTCACTAATAGAAGGAGATAAAATATACAAAACATAAAAGATATTTTTCCTTTAGAATAGTCTTTCAGAAGAAAAGGAGACTTGTGTCCATCCTTTATGTCTATGAACTTTTCCAATAATAATGATAATGCTGCTATTGATAAATTTTTATCCTCCTGAAAGATTTAACTTGGATAGTATTGTTTACTTTAATTCATAATGCTAATATACCAGATCCACACCTTTCACCACTTACAAAAACTAACTCATTATAGAAAAAAGTTTTAAATCTAAGACACTTAGATTTAAATCTAAGACTATAAAAACCCTACAAGAAAGTGTGGGAAAACTCTTAATCTTTTAAGCCTAGGAAAAGAATTTGTGAAGAAGATCCCACTGGCAATCACAGCAACAACAAAACTAGATTAATAGGACCTAATCAAGCAAAAAAGCTCCTGCACAGTTAAGAACATAATTAGCAAAGCAAAGAGACAATCTACAGAACAGGTAAATCTGACAGAGAGCTAAAAAGTAGAAACTTTCTCAAGAAGGCAGAGAAATGGTCAACAAACACATGAAAAAAAATGCTCATCATCCCTTATCAGATGAATGTTAATCAAAACTATCTTGAGATAGCACCTAACCACAGCAAGACTGGTCCACGTGACAAGGTCCCAAAGCAAACAGATGCTTGTGTGAGTACGGACAGAAGGAAACACTCATTCACCATTGGTGGGACCACAAACAAGTCAGCCTCTGTGAAAAGAAAGAACTAAAAGTAGATCTACCATTACTCCTGCAATCCCATTACTAGATATCTACCCAAAAGAAAAAAAGACATTTTACCATAAAGTCATTTGCATTTGAATGTTTGTAGTGGAACAATTCACAATTGCAAAGATGTGGAAACAACCCAGGTGTTCTTCAACCATGAACAGATTACTAAACTGCGGTATCTGTATATCATAGAATATTATTCAGCCATAAAAAGATGGAGATTTCAATCTTTTGTAACAACCTGGATGGACTTGGGGGTCATTCTCATAAACAAGGTATCACAAGAATGGAACAACAAAAATTACATGTACTCAGCACTAAGTTGAAACCAGTAGATTAACAAGTACATGCACATATGAAAGAAAAAAGGAAAAACTGAATGAAATTCAAGTGGGGAGGTGGGAAGGAGTTGGGTAAATTCCCATCCAACAGGGGCATTGCACAAGTATGTTGTATACTTCGTGGGTGAAGGACATAACTATAACCTGGACTTTAACCTTACAAAAGCAAACTCTATAACCTAATTGCATGTCCACCTATATTAATCTGAAATAATAATCATTTCAAATTTAATTCTTTGAATATTCTTTTGTTTTTCTAATTTGTGGCCTGAGGTGAAAACCCAATGAATATTAGACATTATTGCAATAAATAATTCTGCTTTGATTCTCCTATTATTTCTTTATCCAACTACAAAACATTTATTTAGCTTCTTTTTTATATATGCCAATCACTATCCTAGACACTTAGGACCAGCATGGTGAAGGCATAATTTTTGCCCTCTAGGATAACAGAAAATCACAACACGCTGTAGTCCAAAGTATAACAGAAGTGGTCATTTAGCAACTGGTATTACAGAGAATGGGGGTTTTGACTGTAGTGGTAGGTAGATTAGTCTCAGAGACGACCTGTTGCAGGAAATGACCCCTTAGATAAATTTTGAAGACGAGGTCTTAGCCACGTGTAGTGATGTTAGGCTGTCTATATTAAGAGCAACATGAGCCAAGGCATGGAGAAATAGGAAACAGATTAGTAGTGCTGACAGGTGGGCATAGGAGACAAGTGAGGATGACAAGGCTGATCAAAGAGAGATGGAGAAAAAGAATGCATGAAGAAGACACAGAACAGCAATTATCCAAACATGAAAAGTAAGCTAAGTACATTGTCATGGAAACTAAGAGAGCAGATTACAAATAACAAGAGAGCATCTAATAAATGCTACAGACATGCCTAAGATTATAAAACCTTAAATGTGTCCAATGGATTTGACCCCATTTCTCTTTATCCTAAAGCCATTTGATCTCACTAAAAATTTTACTAATAGAGAAACTGTGGGAACCGGATGCATACAACTGTGTTAATTATTGTTTGAACTGATTCACCTTCTGGCTTGACCTGAGTACAAAACTCCCCACAAGGCTGCAGTCACAGCTGTTGTATGTATGCCTGTGTCTCTGGGTGGTTTCCCACCAGTAGTTTTCCACTGCCAGGGTTTGTAGTGCTCTATGCGACTGGTGCAACAATTGCAGGTATCAGAATAAAAAATGCATGCTTCTATCAGCCATGTAGTTTCTCCTTTATCCTACGTCAAGATGATCCATAATTAGGCCAGGTGTAGTTGCTCATGGTTATAATTACAGAAATCTGGGATGCCAAGGTGGGAAGATCATTTGAAGCCAGGAATTCAAGACCTGCCTTGGCAATATAGTGAGATGCTATATCTACAAAAAATTAAAAACTTAGCTGGGCATTGTGGCACATGTCTGTAGTTCTAGCTACTAGGGAGGCTGAAGCAGGAGGATTGCTTGAGCTCAAGAGTTTCAAGGTCGCAGTGATCTATGATGATGTCACTGCACTCTAGCCTGGCTGACAGAGCAAGACCCTGTTTCAAAAAGATAGGAGAGAGAGAGAGAAGAAAGAAAAGATGATCTATAATTAGAATTTTCAAGTAAGTTTATTTTGTGAATACTCACATCAAGCTCTCTCATGATTCGGGGTCATCTTTATCATGCATTCAGAGTTGCTGTGATAAGTGGGGATGGCTAATCCCACCATAGATTGCTCCAGACTATTGTAATTTTTAAATAACTAAACTTACATTCTTGTTTTAAGTTTTGTTTCCTGTCACTCATGTGGTGGGAGCTGTCCAAGGTCTGCTTCCAACCTGCTCCTGATTCAGGCTCTACATATGTTGCCTATATATGGGGCATATAAGAACTATATCAGAAATATCCCTTTTAAGTGTCTATTTCCTCATTCTTTGAATGACTTACCAAGATATGGATGACCTTAAAAAAAGCATGTAGCTCCCTAAATAAGAGATGATTTGCTGATACATACTTTATTTGGGATATCTTTCCCTATTTATGTATTAATTTTGAGAATATGCTATTAAGAAAGCTCATTTGTGTTGTCAGATGTCCATTCTGAGTTTCCACTTTTCTACATTGTCTGCATGCAGATATTGGTAATGCATCACAGATAGATGACTGTGCCCTGTTAGTCTCAGAATCCGTGTCTGCAAGAGCACCCCCATGGCCACTGTGAATTAACCAGACATTGTGTGAGATAAAAGCTATTTGCTGACTATAACCTACTGTAGTCTAGTGCTGAATCAGGAATTCTAGATATTATGTAAAAGCAAACACATTTATTTTCTAAGTTTCTTATAATTAAACTGAAGAAACGAAATACATCTGAGTCATTGAAAAGAGTATTCGAATGCATCCTCTCTGCAAAAGAAGGAGAATCAGTCACTGTTTGGTTCTTTATCCTGATATTTAAACATTAGCTGGAACATTGGGGTTTGTATTCCTCAAGGTCTTCCAGGGAAACAACACACACACACACACACTCACACACACAGATTTATTATGAGAAATTGCCTCACACAATTGTAGAGGCTAAGAAATTCTCCGTTCTGCCACCTGCAAGCTGGTGACCCAGAAAAGCTGGTGGTGGAGGGCAGTTAAAGAAACACTGAGAACCCAGGGAGGTGATGATATAAACCCTAGTTATGGCCAAGAAAGTTGAGGTGACATGTTCCAGCTCAAGCTGCGAGGCAGGAAGAAAGGATCAAATTCCTCTGGCTTTCATCCAATTCTGGCCTTCAGTGGGTTGAAGAAGGCACTTTTGCAACCTTGGAGGCTACTGCTGTATTAGGGACTAAGTAACCCCTAAAGAAGTGGTGGTCAACATTGAGATGTATAAAGATCACCTGCAGAACTTGTTAAATATGAACTTAAGCCCAGCAACCCAGATTTTTTTATAAGAACCTTGCTGATTCTGATAAAGATGGTCTGTGGACCCCACTTTAAAAGGTATTAGGGGAGTAGTCTCCAGAGTAACGTGTGAATGCCTCCACTGCAAGA
The DNA here is from genome assembly GCF_027406575.1 of Nycticebus coucang. Classification (NCBI taxonomy): domain Eukaryota; kingdom Metazoa; phylum Chordata; class Mammalia; order Primates; family Lorisidae; genus Nycticebus; species Nycticebus coucang. The sequence continues at coordinate 29,311,183 of NC_069786.1, forward strand.
AAAAATCCTTTATGGTGTGGGAAAATTTTTAGAACTTTTTTTTTTTTTTTTGAGACAAAGTCTCACTATGTCACCCCCAGTAGAGTGCTGAGGTATCGGGGTCACAGCAACCTCAAACTCTTGGGCTTAAACAATTCTGTTGCCTCATCCTCCCAAGTAGCTGGAACTATAGGCACTTGCCACACTGCCTGGCTATTTTTTGTTGCAGTTGTCATTGTTGTTTAGCTGGCCCATGCCAGGTTCGAATCTGGAATCCTTGGTGTATGTGGCTGGTGCTGTAACCACTGTGCTAAAAGATGTTAAATCTTAAGGCTCCAGAATAATATTCTTTGATTTTATGTCCCACCTTGCAGAGACAATGGGGTAGGGGTTGGGCCCCCAAGTCTTTAGGAAGACTGCCCTTATGACTTTCTGGGCATAACCAATACAATAGCTTTCATGGGTTGAAGTCACCTGCCTACACCTCTACCAGGCGGAAATTGTATACTGATGGCACTACAGTCAGGAACCCAGAACTCCAGTGTTCATTGTCATGAAGGGGGATTTCTGTGCTTCCCCTGAACCTGCAGCAAATTTCTGCCAGGTCCTGAGGCTTTCTAGGGCATCTAAATCCAGGTGGACAGAGCTATGCCCCCACAGTTCATGCCCTCTGAACCCTTGTGGAGATAGTACCACAAGGGCACCACCAAAGCTTATCACCTGTGTCTTCTAGAGGGGTGCCACTGCAGCCCACACCTGGGGTGACCAAGAAGTACCTTGCTAGAATGCAAGAATCAGAGATTTGAGGTGAACCTTGTGCACCAATTCTCAGCCTGTGGGTTGCAACCCACAGAAACTGTATTAAAGGGCTGTAGCATTAGGAAGGTTGAGAACCACCAGGGTAGTGAATACTAAAGTTCCATGGGTGTTTGAATCTCCCCAAAATGAAAGTTCTTCTTTCATTTTGATCATAAAGTCTGTCTTTGTTTCTCTCTTCTGGCATTTTACTGTAAGCAGTCAAGAGGAGCCAGGTTGCACCCTCATCACTTTGTTTATGGATTTCTTCTGCCAAATATCCTAATCTGTGGCTCTTCACTTCTACCTATTACAAAACATTAGGACATAAACACAATTCAGTTGAGTTCTTTGTCCTTTGTCACCTTATAACAAAAATGGCCTTTCTTTCCAATTTGCAATAACATATTCCTTATTGTCATTTCATCAGAATGGCCTTTAATGTCCATATTTCTACCCACATCCTGATCACAAACACTTAAGTCATCTCTAAGAAAACTTAGGCTCTCTTTATATCCTCTTCTTCTAAGCCCTCACCAGAATAGCCCCTAGTGATCTAGCCTCTACCTACTACTCAGATCCAAATAACTTCCACATTTTTAGGTATTTGATTTAACAACACCTCATTTTATGAGGTATGTTTTATTATGATATCTATTCACACTATAACAAAATGCCTTAAACTGAGTAATTTATAGGCAACAGTTATAACATTTATTTCCAACAGTTCTGGAGGCTGAGTTCTCTGAGATCAAGGTACCAGCTGATTTGGTGTTTAGTGAGGGCTTACGGTCCGTTTGCAAATGACACCTTTTGCTGCATTCTCACATAGCAGAAGGGGTGAAAAGGGACTAATCCTGTAAACTTACACAGCAGAATCGCACAGGGGCTAGCCAGCTCCCTAAAGCCTCTTTCATAAAGGCATCAATCCCTTTCACGAGGTCAGAGGTGTCATAGAAGAATCCCTCTCCAAGAGGTGGTACCTCTTGATACCACCATAATGGGTATTAAATTTCAAAGTGAATTTTGAAGAAACACAAACATTCAAACTATAGCATGAACTATGCCTAAGTTTTTCTGTCTGTAAAATAGGGATGAATAACTATAATACATACCTTGGAGGAATGATGTGAGCATTTACATGGGTTAATAAGTGCAATGTGCCTAGACCAGTGCACGTATATTTTATGCAATACAAAATAGTTAAAGTAGTTTAAAAAATATAGTTTATCCTAGGCTGGACACAGTGGCTCACACATGTAATCCTAGCACTCTGGGAGGTTGAGGCAGGTGGATTGCCTGAGCTCACAAATTCCCCACCAGCCCAAGAAAGAGTGAGACCCTGTCTCTAAAAATAGCTGGGCATTGGGATTGGTACCTGTAATCACAGCTGCTTGGGTGGCTGAGGCAAGAAAATCACTTGAGCCCAAGAGTTTGAGGCTCTAGCAAGGGTAACAAAGTAAGACTCTGTCTTTAAAAAAGTAATAAAATATAGTCTACCCCTTTTTATGTTACCCCTTAAAGATCTCTATTTTTTATATTTTATATGGGTACATTTTATTATGATATATTAATAATATACTGACTTTGGAGGGGTTTCGTATATACTCAAACATTCTTGCTCAGAGGGGTAAGCAAATAAAATATCTAAAGTCTACTTTCCAGCAGAGACTGGTGCTCCTGAAAATTTCCCAGGTCTCTGGGAGCATACACAGTCACTGACATTTCCTTCTGCTGGAACTGCAGGCATGACAGTGGTGGGGACTGGGCATAAGAGCAAAAACATGTCATCTTTTGTCTATGCTCTCTGCACAGCTCTTCTGCATATGAAACATGTTGACCTAATTGTTCTGATTGTAGCTTTATTCTGCTTCCTTTCATACCCTTTTATTCTAGTTCTCAAGACTGTAATGCCCATATAGTACCTGAAAGTGTTTGGAAATGTGCCAGTTTGGAATAATGAGCTTCTGGGGAGCTCCTCTTCTCCTTTTGTCCTCCACACCTCTCTCTAACCCTCTGCCCTGGGGAATCTACTCACAAGTATGAGTACACCCTGGACCAAACATACTCAGGCCACATGTACAAACATGTGAACAAAAACAATTTGTTCCCTTTTCCACCAAGTACAGATAGGTGAGACTGGATTTATTACTCAAAAGCCGGGTTTCTGAGAAGAACACGCAATAAAATAAACAGAGGAAATGCCAAAGCACTGAAGTGGTCATGTCCAGAATTATCTCCAGTTGTCATTTACTGAGCACACAGCCCTTACTCTTCTCTGTCTGCTTTTGCAAAGTCCTGCCAAGTCGGCTTCAGGTTGGATCCTCTGTTCCTATCGAGAAACTGTTTCTAGATGTCATTGCCTATAGGTCAGAGTCCAGACTCTATAAACTTTCATTTAGTTTTCTCCATATTCTTTTTTTTTTAAATTAAATCATAGCTGTGTACATTAATGCGATCATGGGGCACCATTCACTGGTTTCATAGACCGTTTGACACATTTTCACCACACTGGTTAACATAGCCTTCCTGGCATTTTCTTAGTTACTGTCAAGACATTTACATTCTGCATTTACTAAGTTTCACATATACCCTTGTAAGATGCACCGCAGGTGTAATCCCACCAATCACCCTCCCTCCACAAACCTCCCCCTTTCCCTCCCCTCCCTCTCCCCCTTCTCCCTATTCTTGGATTATAACTGGGTTATAGCTTTCATGTGAAAGCCATAAATTAGTTTCATAGTAGGGCTGAGTACATTGGATACTTTTTCTTCCATCCTTGAGATACTTTACTAAGAATATGTTCCAGCTCCATTCATTTAAACACGAAAGAGGTAAAGTCTCCATCTTTCTTTAAGGCTGCATAATATTCCATGGTATACGTATACCACAATTTATTAATCCATTCGTGGATCACTGGGCACTTGGGCTTTTTCCGTGACTTAGCAATTATGAGTTGGGCTGCAATAAACATTCTGGTACAAATACCTCTGTTAGGATGTGATTTTTGGTCTTCTGGGTATATGCCTAGTAGAAAAATTATACGATTGAATGGCAGATCTATTTTTAGATCTCTAATCGTTCTCCAAACATCTTCCCAAAAGGAAAGTATTAATTTGCATTCCCACCAGCAGTGTAGAAGTGTTCCCTTTTCTCCACATCCACGCCAACATCTCTGGTCTTGGGATTTTGTGATATGGGATAATCTTACTGGAGTTGGATGATATCTCAAAGTAGTTTTGATTTGCATTTCTCTGATGATTAAAGATGCTGAGCATTTTTTCATATGTCTGTAGGAATATGCCTGTCTTCTTCAGAGAATTTTCTCTTCAAGTCCCTTGCCCAGCCTGTGATGGGATCACTTGTTCTTCTCTTGCTTATACATTTGAGTTCTCTGTGGATTCTGGTTATTAAACCTTTGTCGGAGACATAACCTGCAAAAATCTTCTCGCATTCTGAGGGCTGTCCATTTGCTTTACTTACTGTGTTCTTGGCTGTGCAGAAGCTTTTTAGTTTGATCAGGTCCCAGTAGTGTATTTTTGAAGCTGCTTCAATTGCCCGGGGGTCCTCCTCATAAAATACTTGCCCAGACCGATTTCTTCAATGGTTTTCCCTGCACTCTCTTCTAGTATTTTTATAGTTTCATGTCTTAAGTATAAATCTGTAATCCAGTGAGAGTCTGTCTTTGTTGATGGTGAAAGTTGTGGGTCCAGTTTCAGTCTTCTACAGGTTGCCAGCCAGTTCAGCCAGCACCATTTGTTAAATAGGGAATCTTTTCCCCACTGAATGTTTTTAATTGGCTTGTCAAAGATCAAATAGCTGGATTCATCTCTTGGTTCTCTATTCTGTTCCAGACATCTATTTCTCTGTTTTTGTGCCAGTACCATGCTGATTTGATCACTATCAATTTATAGTATAGTCTGAGTTCTGGTAGAGTGATTTTTCCTGCTTTGTTTTTATTTCTGAGTAATGTCTTGGCTATTTGAGTTTTTTTCTGATTCCATATAAAATGAAATACTGTTTTTTCAAGATCTTTAATGTATGACAGTGGAGCTTTAATAGGGATTGCATTAAAATTGTATATTGCTTTGGGTAGTATGGACATTTTAACAATGTTGATTTTTCCCAGCCATGAGCATGGTATGTTTTTCCATTTGTTAACATTATCAGCTATTTCTTTTCTTAGAGTTCCATAGTTCTCTTTGTAGAGATCTTTCACGTCTTTTGTTAGATAAACTCCCAAATATTTCATCTTCTTTGGCACTACTGTGAATGGGATAGAGTCCTTAACTTTTTTTTCAGCTTCACTATTGTTGGTATATATAAAGGCTACCGATTTATGAATGTTGATTTTGTAACCTGAGATGCTGCTGTATTCCTTGATCACTTCTAAGAGTTTTTTAGTAGAATCCCTGGTGTTTTCCAGTTATACAATCATATCATCTGTGAAGAGCGAAAGTTTGATCTCTTCTGAACCTATATGGATACCCTTGATTGCGTTTTCTTCCCTAATTGTGGTCACTAAAACTTCCATTACAATGTTAAAAAGCAGTGGAGATAATGGGCAGCCTTGTCTGGTTCCTGATCTGAGTGGAAATGATTTCAATTTAACTCCATTCAATACAGTATTGGCTGTGGGTTTGCTGTAGGTGGCCTCTATCACTTTAACAAATGTCCCTTCTATACCAATTTTCTTAAGTGTTCTGATCATGAAAGGATGCTGGATATTATCAAAAGCTTTTTATGCATCAATTGAGAGAATCACATGGTCTTTGGTTTTTAATTTGTTTATGTGCTGAATTATACTTATAGATTTACGTATATTGAAGCAGCCTTGAGACCCTGGGATAAAACCTACTTGGTCATGATGTATAATTTGTTTGATGTGTTGCTGGGTTCTATTTGTTAGGATCTTGTTAAATATTTTTGCATCTATATTCATTAGTGATATTGGTCTATAATTTTCTTTTCTTGTTGGATCTTTTCCTGGTTTGGGGATCAGGGTGATGTTTGCTTCATAGAACGTGTTGGTAGTCTTCCTTCTTTTTCTACATTTTAGTACAGGTTGAGTAGTATAGGTACTAATTCCTCTTTAAAGGTTTGGTAGAATTTTGACATAAAGCCATCTGGTCTCGGGCTTTTCTTTTTAGGGAGATTTTGTGTGGTTGATGCTATTTCAGAACATTATATGGGCCTGTTCAACATTTCCACTTGATTCTGGCTAAGTCTTGGAAGGTGACGTGCTTCCAAGTATCGGTCAATTTCCTTCAGATTTTCATATTTCTAAGAACAAAGTTTCTTGTAATATTCATTAAGGATTTTTTTGTATTTCTGAGGAGTCTGTTGTTATTTCGTCTTTGTCATTTCTGATTGATGAGATTAGAGATTTTACTCTTTTCTTTTTTTCCTGGTTAGGTCAGCCAAAGGTTTATCTATTTTATTGACCTTTTCAAAAAACCAACTTTTAGATTTATTGATCTGTTGTATAATTCTTTTGTTTTCGATTTCATTTAATTCTGCTCTAATTTTGGTTATTTCTTTTCTTCTACTGGGTTTGGGGTTGGAATGTTCTTCCTTTTCCAGTTGCTTGAGATGTCCCATTAAGTCGTTAACTTCCTCTCTTTCCTTTCTCTTGAGGAAGGCTTGCAGTGCTATAAACTTCCCTCTTAGGAGTGCCTTTGCAGTATCCCAGAGGTTCTGATAATTCACGTCTTCATTGTTATTTTGTTCCAAAAATTTGGCGATTTCCTTCTTAATCTCATCTCTGACCCAGCTATCATTCAGCATTAGGTTATTTAACTTCCATGTTTTTGTATGAGTATGCAGATTCGCGTTGTTACTGAGTTCAACTTTTATTCCATGGTGGTCCGAGAAGATGCAAGGAATAATTTCTATTCCTTTAAATTTACTGAGGTTAGACTTGTGACCTAACATGTTATCGATTTTGGAGTATGTTCTGTGGGCTGATGAGAAGTATGTGTATTCAGTTTTGTTGGGATGAAATGTTCTGTAGATGTCTGCTAAATCCAAATGTTGGATGGTTAGGTTTAAATCTAAATTTTCTTTGCTCAGCTTCTTATTGGAGGATCAATACAACACTGGCAAAGAGTGTTGAAATCTCCAAATATTATGGAACTGGAGGAAATCAAGTTGCTCATGTGTGTTAGAGTTTCTCTTATAAATTGAGGTGCATTCTGGTTTGGTATGTAGATATTAATAATCTCATCATATTGAGTATTACCCTTAACAAATATGAAGTGACCATTCTTATCCTTCGTTCCTTTTGTTGGTTTAAAGCCTATTGTATCTGCAAATACAATTGCAACACCTTCTTTTCTCTGATAACTATTTGCCTGAAATATGGATGTCCATCCTTTCACCCTAAGTCTATTTGTCTTTTAAGGTAAGATGTGACTCTCGTATGCAGCAAATATCTGGCCTGAGTTTTTGTATCCAGTCAGCTAACCTGTGCCTCTTTAGAGGACAGTTTAAGCCATTCACATTAATGGAGAATATTAATAAGTCTGGTAAAATTTTAGGTATCGAGTTTTTTGAAAGTCCTGTGGACATTTTTAATCCTTTTGCCACTGCAAAAGTTGGAGCTTGATCAAAAGTTTCTGAGTGAGTTTACTTTTGTGGTAGAGGATTGGGCTGGTCATTACGGAGAACAGGGCTGAGAATATCCTGAAGAGCCTGTTTGGTTATGGCAAATTTCTTCAACATATGAATGTCATTAAAGTATTTAATTTCTCCATCATAAATGAAACTCAGTTTATCTTGTTACAGGATCCAGGGTTGAATTTTTTTTTTTTTTAGGAGATTAAAAGTCAATGACCACCCTCTTCTGGCTTGAAAAGTTTCAGCAGAGAGATCTGCAGTCATTCTAATATTCTTCCCTTTGTAGGTAATGGATTTCTTACATCTGGCTGCTTTCAGAATTTTCTCCTTCATATTAACTTTAGTGAAGTTAATTATGATATGCCTGGGGAATGTCTTATTGGGATTGAGTCATGCTGGGGTTCTGAAACTGTCTGCTATCTGAATTTCAGAATCTCTTGGCTTGTCTGGAAAATTCTCTTTCATCATTTCATGGAGATGGGGCTCTGTGCCTTGTGAGGCCACTTCATCACTTTGAGGGATTCCAATGCCATGGATATTAGCCTTCTTTGAATTATCCCAGAGCTCTCTGAGAGAATGATCCATTTTTGCTCTCCATTTCTCTTCCTCTTTGAGAGTTTGGGAGCCTTCAAAGGCTTTGTCTTCAATGTCAGAAATCCTTTCTCCTGCTTGCTCCACTCTGTTACTGAGGGATTCTACTGTATTTTTCAGGTCTTTGAGGGCTGCAAATTCTTGTTTCAGTGTGTCAAAATCTTTTGTGATTTTGTCTTTAAACTCGTTAAATTCTTGAGACAACTTTTGAATTTCTCCTCGAATTTCTAATTCCAACTTTTGAATTGGTCCTCAAATTTCTAATTCTAAATTTCCCTTTAGTTTATTAATCTTGTTTGCAATCCAAATTCTGAATTCTATTTCTGACATCTCAGCCAGCTGTTTATGAATGGGATCTTCAGTTATGTCTGCCACATCTTTCCTCGGGGGGGTTGATGTATTCTGGTTATTCATCTTACCAGAGTTTTTCCGCTGATTCTGGCCCATGATTGTTTTACACCATTTGATTTTTCCTCTGGAGCTTTGTCCAGGACCTGTACAGTGCTGGGCCTGAGAAACTGGGGACCTGTTTGGTGTGGTGGGGCTATGTGGTTCTGTCTTGTTTTCAGCTTTTCTCTTTTCGACCCTAGTGCAACAATTACTCTGGGTTGAAGTCTCAGCTGTGGAGAAATACCAACAATTAAGTCACCCTGCCCCCCATAGGCAACAATTGTAAAAGGAAAATCAAACCTTTCTACAACCACACACCCAGGGCACCCCCTGAATATTCCTCGGGCGATTGGCTCAGTTCAAAAGATCCAAATCAATTGTCTCAGTCAGCACCTGATCAGGTGGGAGAGTTTAAGAGGTCTCTGGCAACTGAATTGCAGGGGTCTGGTGACTACTCAGATGTGGCTTGCTCTGGTGCTCCATGGAGTCAGAAGAATCCACCCAGCAAATAGGTCAGTCTGGGAAGGTTGATGCCTCCTTCCCCACCTTGCACCTCTGTCACACCCAGTCACTGATATTCCCACAGGGCTTTGACCCAGTTGCCTGTAGTGAACAGATACTCCAGGTGTTTGCGCCTGCCTGAATCACAAGGAAATCTATTTCTGGTCATCCAGGCCCCTGTGCTCTGCCTCTATCTAGCAGGGGGAGGTAAGGCCTGACAACCTCGGGCACTTGATGGAGGCTGGGGGTGTTTACTCAGTTCCAGCCCCACCCCTGATTGATGTTACTGACAGAACAGAACAGAACAACTTTGCGGGAATTTGTTTCTGTCCCTGCTAAATTCCCCTGCAGAAGAGAAGCTGTTTTGAGTTCCCAGAGCCTGTGCCTCAGGCCCTGTCTTTGCTCCTGCAGGTTTGTATTTGGTTACCTGTCAGGTCTAGCCTCCTGTCTTCCTTTGTCTATAGGCTGACGATCCCCTGAGGGCCGGGTGCATCTTAGGCTCAGTAAAGCGGTCCTCTGGGTCAGCCCTGCCCTGGGAACTTTCCAGCTCTGCACGTGCATTTCTAGTCTCCACGCTCCACCCAGGCTGGTACCACCTCAGGCAAACCCTTTACTCATGGGGCCTGTGTTTCCGTCCCTGTTCTGTGGTGGTTGCCACCTGAGTAGATGCCTGGCCTCCTCTGGTTGCCCAGGGAGACAGGGGTTGTGGCTTCAGAATATCCCGGGAGTGAGCCCTATTGTTGCCAAAAGAGGGCTGCTGCTCTGCACCTCCAGCCGACCATCCTCTCCTCACTCCCCTGCTGCATAATCAGCACTGACCAGCTGCTTTCCAGGCCCTGTCCATACCCCTCGAGAAATCACTCAAGAATCTGGAATCCTGGGGGACAGGCCTTTAGACTTCAGAGTGAGAGTGGAGGGGAGTGCTGAGAGCTCAAAGTTGCAGGTAGAGATTATATACAGTTTTATGCATGGCAGGAGAATGCCGTGGCACCCTAGTAGGGGAGGTAGGTTCAGTTTTTAGAGGGTCTCTCCCGTGGAGTGTAGTGGGAGGAACTTTGAACTCTGCTTGTTTGTTTGTGGGGCACTCCAAGCCATTCTCATGGGGGAGGGGACTCCCGTCCACTTGGTGATGGATTTTGTACCTTTTGTTTGTATCCTTGGTGTCACAGCTCGCCTCAGCAGGGTTGATGTGCATTCTCCAACCTTCTCTCTTGGTGTAGCTCTAATCCACCAGGTTACTTGCTAAATTTCCACCCTTTAACTCTCCTTCTGGATGGGAACCTCTGTAGAATGCTGGCTTCAGTCAGCCATCCTGTCTCTGACCTGTTTTCTCCATATTCTGACTGTGCCTTAAGGACTCCTGTACAGAGTTGGCCTGGAAAACCTTCACTTCTTCTCCAAATTTCTCTCCATATCTCTTGAAACCCCCTCTTCCAAGATTGTTTCACCAGTTTCTAAACTCATCATGATCACTTGCTCAGGGCCTCTCCCTGAAGTCTTTCCCCAATACTTTCAGTTGATACAAATTTTGTCTGGCTTTCTGGACTACCTCAAATCCTTCCTCTTGTGAGAGATTCTCACAGACCAGGGAGAAAGGCAACCTTTGTTGCATCTCAGATCACACTCCATTGCTGTCTACTTTGTTTTGGTAGGACTGCATGGTGTGTCTCCACTCAGGGCTACTTGATCTGGAGCAAAGCCTTCAGCAGACTTTTTAGGATAACATTCCTATTAGTATGGGTCAACAATATTCAGAAGCGTTGTAATATGTTATATGTGATTGACCATTATATCTCAGATTTGGAAAATAATATATCTTCTACTTCCACCCTACATATGAATCCCCTATGAGTACCCCACTGTGCAGTTATCCACATGCCAAAACATCTCACATGACAATGACCTCTCTACCTCCCTAGGCATCTAATTTCTCAAAGCAGGGTATCTTCAATTTACTTTATAATTAGTATCACAAAACACAGATTAGATTTCAATAAAATAAAGCAAAGATTTTTTGAGAATTAAGGTTTAACTAGTGATGAATTTTGAATATTATCAGAATCTGGATGCTTTGGAAACATATACTGAATATGGCTAAGTTATGGAGGCTGAACATTTGATTAGTATGTGTGCTTGGCTACTTTCTCCTGAAAGTAAGCATTGAAAAGATAATTTCCTGTGAAGCAGATGATCTTGTACTGGAAAACATATAGCATTCTAGAATGGTTAAAGGCCAGAGGGGACAGAGAACTTTGGTTCTTTGTCTGAAATTTAAACTTCTATTCCATGCACTGAAAGACTTACTAAGCTTAAGCTACTATTTCTATTTATTGGTTTATTATGGGTAATAGGCTGGTTGCTATGTAAAATACAAGAATGTAATTAATTTTGCCTTTGGGACATAGGGAGTAGATGGAGAATGCCTATTAACAAGGTTGAGTAGATTATTTTCAACAATACTAAATATACGGATATTTGTATTGTTCTTTGTTGCTTTCATATTATTTTGTCATCCTTATATCTTGCCTTAGTCTTAGGAGAATTCGATTACTTGTTGATTTTTCAAAGTCCTGTATTAGCCCTTGGCTTGTTCTTTTGCTAAATTAATTTGTCCCAAACTCTCATGCTAACTTGCACTGCTGGCCTGACCTGTCAGGACTAACATACTGATTCCTCTTTCTGTGCAGTGCTCAATGACACTGACTGAAGGTGGTTGATGTTTCTAAAACAAGGAATCTGTTTAGACATAACTGTGCATCTTGTCAAATGTTTTAAGTGAGCTAAAGACATCAAAAAGTACATGAAATTATGTTACACTTTGTTGTTGGATTGTCTTTTACTGGCCAATCAGTACAACTGAAGGCAGGGGACATTGCCACATCTCTTTGTGGTGGACAGAATGATCCCCTTTCCTGTTTGCCACTGCAATATGCCCATGCTCTAATTCCCTATACTTGAAAATAGTTTTTTGAAAATGTTAATTTACCTTGAAGCTGTAATTAAAAGTACAGACCTTGAGATAGGGAGACTATCTTTCATTATCCAGATTGACACAATCTAACCTGGAGAACTTTTCCCAGCTGTTGCCAGAGCTTGATGCTACTGTGAAATAAGGTTTGGAGAGAAGATGGAGAAGGGGAGCCATGAGACTAGAAATTTGGGTGTCCTCTAGAAGTTAGAAAAGGCAGGGAAACATATTCTTTTGAGCCTCCAGAAAGCAGCACAGCTCTGCTGACACATTGGCTACAGCTGAATAAAATTCCTATCAGACTTCTGACCTACTATAAAATAATGAATTTGTAGTGTTTTAAGCCATTAACTTTGAGGTAATTTGTTGCAGTAATAATAGGAAGCTAATTCAATGTACTTTAAAGACCTCTTTTCATCTTTATTGAGAATGTGGTCATTATTTATGTTCTGCAATTAAAAGTACGTAAAGACCTGCCCATTCATGCAAAGCTAAAGGTCTCTGGGCTCCAGGAGTGGCTAAATGCTCTGCTGACTATTTGTTTTGGAATTATCCAGAGTTGGAATGACTAAAACCTTATCTATGAAATCTTAGAATTCTTTGGTAATACAGAAATTAATTATTGTTTGTCTCTACAAATGACTGTTCTAAAATGCTAACTGGCTGGCACTCCTCATCTTAAATTCCTTTAATTACTCTTCTTTTCCTTCAGTGAAATCCAAGCTCTACAAGGCTCTTAAAAAATAGCCCCTGACTACTCTTCCTGCCTTCATTTTTGCCACTTATTATGCCTCAGACACACCATTGCTTGTCATTCTCTGAAAGTATCATACTCTTTCTGGCCTTCAGACCTCATGCAGCTGCTCCGGCATCCTGCCTTCCAGGCTTGCTCCTCTTTGTTCATGACTTAGCTCAAGCATTATCTTTGATTTGAAGACGTTCTTGTTGCTCTCCAGCCATTCCTCATACCCTTTGAGCCTTTGTACTCCCATACGTCACTCTTTTTAAACTCACATTACCACTTATAATGCTGTGTTATGATGCATTATTTGTCTGTTTTCATGAGTTCTTTATGGATTAACAGAAAATCTTTCATCTCTTAAGGACTACTACTGCACCTGGTATCCAGTCAGTACTTGATAAATGAGAAAATGCATAATATACTTACAGTCTTTGACAACTCTGCAGCTTTAATTAGAAACCAAGAGTTTGGCTCAAGGATTTAGAGTTACAGTGCTTTCTTTCAACACACAAAGGTGGCCTAGGAATTTCTGATTCTTCTTTCATCTTTTTCTCTTTTTCAGAATATGTGTTATTTTTCCTACTTTGACCAACATAGGAGGTAGAGAAAAATAAAAGCAAATTTTGGAGAAAGGATTATTAACCTGGACTCCAAGTATCCCCTAAGAATTCTATGAATGGGCTCCATGGGATTCTGTAGACTGCTTGAAATGCATATGTTACTTCTATGTGAGTTTCTGGGAAAGAGTCAGATGCTTTTATCATATTCTCAAACAAATGTTTTCCAGGGATTCTGTTCTAATAAGTGACAGTGCAGCTATAGAGAAATATATTCAGATAAGCTTTCTCTTGACTGTAGGCAGCTCGAGTTCAATTTTAAGCTTCATTCTTTTGGGAATTTTTGTCACTACATTTGCACTAAAAGAAAAAAAATATTTATGTTTTTGCATAATAGGAAGTTTGAGGAGATAGACTCCATGGGATAATGGTCTAGGCTGGTATTTCTTCACTTTCAGTGGGGTAGGATGTCATTGTGGCACACTTTCAGTAAATAAAAGTGATTTCAGGATCAGGATGGCCTCAACACAATTGTTTACATGGAATTTCTATTTTTTTGAACTGACAAGGGGCTTCAAAGTGTCACCTTGCTTCATCACCTGCTTTAAAAAATCTTCAGATAAATTATATAAGTTAAACAAAATTACATTCTATTTGTAAGTACACTTCTAAGTTAAACAAAATTACATTCTATTTATAAGTACACTTCTCCATCCCTGAAAAGGTGACTGCCTAATGTTAACCAGGGTATCTCACACTTAAAGTACCTCTTGGAAAAAAAAACAAAAAACAAAAAACAGAAGTAAGTTGCTTGGAAAATATTCTGTGCCTTCTCTTTTTCATCAAGTGTAATGAAGTGGCGAGAGACAAAAAAGTGACTCATGGTTTTAAATCCTTTGGTTAAACCGTGTGTGGTCTTCCGAAGCTTGCCACAGAGTGTGTTCTCTAAGCAGGTAGTATGCCCGCATGTAAAAGCTCTTCTGCAAATAAACCACAAAGTGGCAAACTTGGTCACAAGCATTTAAATAAGAGCAAGTAGAGGAAAAAATATCTCTTTTCTAAGATCAAAATCTATGCCTCTGTGAACTCTTTTAGGGGACCTGAAGAGACTTTCTTCCTACTTAGGGAATTATCTTCAGAGAAGAATAATTTTCTGACTACTGCATCTAAATTTCATCTACTATTTTCAAAACCATGAGGCTAGGACAGGGATAAGCTGGTCACTCTGCCTTAGTTAATACCTGTCTGCATTTGATGCTGCATTAGTAATTTGAGAGTATATAAGAATAAGATGAAACAAACAATCCAGAAATTTGAATCTGTTGCATTCATATTTTCATTCAAAATGTCAGCTATTTAAAGCCTCTACTGTGAAGTCAGCATTGTGCTCAATCCTGAGATTCTCCTATATAGATTGGCCACAGGATCCTGATTATTTCAGTAGAAAAAGGCAATGATTGCCTTTTGGATTTGTTTATTCTGCTGAATATTAATTAATCCACCTGTATTATTAGATTTGTATTAATCCTACTACCACATGCAAAACTAAGAGGTGTTGTCAGGGGTAGATGGAAATGACAGAGTGCCAGTCCTTAAGGAGTTTACTATCTATTCTTTAATTGCCTCTAAGCCCTTTTTAGAAAGAGACAAGTTATACATCATAAATAAAACCATTTTCCTCTCTCTTATTCCTTCTTTATGGAGGAAAAGCCTTAGTATAATAGTTTTGTTTCTAGAATTTGCTTAAGTGACAAGACACTCTGTATTTAGCTGTAAGGCGATGATGGTACACTCTTGTACGATGAAGGCTCGATTTGCTCCAATTCAGGTTCACCAAAAGTCTTGTCTTCATAAATTATGAAATTAGCAAATAGAAAATGATCTTAACAGGTTAGTTTCCTTCTTTTTTTCTATACATACTAGAATATCCTAACTAGTACATGGGACAGCACTCAATTTATTCCATTATTTTTGCTTAGAGTATGCATATTTTGAATTACCCATCTGTTTCTGAAGACTGCCTTCTTCCTACCTCCTCCTAGCATCCTTTTCCCCTTATCCTGTGAGTTCACACCAACTGCCTTATATTTTCTTGGAGCTAAGATGCTTTCCTTCTGTTGAGTTATGTTGAAGGCTACTCAGTCTTCGTACTCTTTCCCTTTGAAAATCATGTATAACATGTCTTTTTAACTTCCATTGACTACTTTGGCTGTAACTTGGAGCCAACTTAAATTTAACCAATGTCTGCCTTTCTATCTACTACTATAGTTAAGACAACATATGCATAATTAACTGCACCTGTCAAGTTATCTTCTTTCAAGTTATTCCCCCTTTCTCATTTTGTACTACATTTGTCCTTAACTATACTCTCTCAAGGCTAAAAAAAAAAAATCATAAATATGTTTAGGGACTATTTATCTGCCTTCAGAAGGTCTCCGAACCTAGGAACATCATTTAATTTGGCATTCTCTATTTGACTAGAGAATAAAGGCTTTTAAGAGAATATAAATAGCATTTTTTGATGTTGAGTTTGAGCAAGTTTGCCTAGCCATGAAAGATCTTATTTAAAATTCCTTGTAAGTCATAACTTCATTAATCAAGAAAATAAAGGAAGATGTGTACAAGTGTCTTTGGTGGTTTCTGTGCCATTTGTTATGTTTACATGCTACACATCCAGAAGAAACATATGCTTATTTGTTTTAATGTTTATTTTTATTTATAATAGAGTAAAAAGATTAGGTAGGGAGGATAAAGGTTAAAGAATCCCTACTGACACCTTTAAGTAGCAGAAATTTGATTCACAACTTTAGACAAAGAGTAAGATGGTCATTTTCCATACTAGAATATTGCCTACAGCTTGTATTTAATATAACATTTGTCACACTGCCTTATAATTATTACTATTCTTATTTGACTGTTTATTATAGATTCTTGATGACAGTTAATTCTTTTACTCTTTGTTATTGATTTAATGGTTAGAATATTTTTGGCTATAAAAAAATAAACAAATATAATTTTTTTTTTTAATTTGGACTCCAAGCAAGCCTAGATGCAGGGAGTCAAATGCTTTTTATTGACATTTTCTTTCTTTCTTTCTTTCTTTTTTTTTTTTTTGCTCACTGCCTTTCATGCACATTGTACATTAAATGCATTTTTCTCATAGAAGACAGCTCCCTCCACATAGTGGAAGACGGCCGCATGCAGTTGCAGCACATTTGGAATAGTACATTCAAAGTTTTCCTGAAAGACTACCTCCAGGGATAAATTATTTTGCTTTCCTTCACTATTCATTCTTTCCTAGACTATTCATTTTTGTCTCCTTCCATAATCCAGCTCAAGTTTCTTTTCTCTATATACTCTCAGTTCATTGCAACCATGATATGATTTTCTACTGAATTCATTATTGATTTTTTTATATGGCCATTTACTTGAGAATGGAGCATTGTCCTGAAGCTTTCCTTTATTTTTATCTTGCCTTTATGCCTGGCTCTTGTATTGCTACTCAACTTCTAATACCTAGATGACTGTCACTAAATATAATATTTGATTTGAGAGAAAGAACTATATGGCATGACCCCTTTGCATAATGTCCCCGTTGTTCTCAACATTTAAGATTTGGGGGACAATGTACTCTATATGCATTTTCCATAGTGATAGAACCATCATGGATCAATGATATAAATTAAGCTAATGAATCTCCTTCTTAATGGATACTGAGGAAATTGTTTATCTTCTTTGCCTCTTTTTCCTCCATATATAAAATAAAGATAATAGAACCTCCGACTTCAGGCTTTTGTGATAATAAACTAAATCACATTTTATTTGATTGCCATCATCATATGGCTACTGGTTTTGTCAATAGTGAAAGGCAGCTGCTGTCCAAGGTTCTGAATGAAGCCCCATTACTGTGTAGGAATACAGAATGTGTATTTAAAGTCCGGCTAGTGAACCTTAATTCAAACAGACATTCCAGGCAGGTTTGATACAAAAATAAACAGAGTATAAGATATTAAATATAAAAGATACAAGATATAAAAGTGTTAAATGATTTCTATTATTTAATAATTTACTTAGCCAATAATTATTCATTTGTTGCTAAGAACAAGTAAGATGATATGCCTGCTTATTCACCCCTCTCCAACAGTGGTTTGAGGACAGTAGGCAATGGTTCTTAAATGTATGTATGTATAAGATTCATATGCAGAGCTCGTTAAAATACAAACTATAGGATCCCATTCCCAGAGAGTCTGACTCAGTATGTTTGGTGTGAGATCCTCTAAGTATTCATTTTCTCATACCCTAGGTTGGCCTTTGGGCCATACTTTGAAAGTCAGTAACCCATTATATGTGAAAATTCTCTAAAGTGTAATCATTATTCTGAAATGGAAATAGTCTATTTGATTTCACTGAAGGCATGGATTAGTGGACTTAGGGAAGAAACTTGCCAACCAGCAATACTTAAGCCATGCCATGATGGATTAGAAGAGTGCCCAAATACCCTCTGAATGAATCTAATGTCTTTGACTATAGGTGCACAGACCAACATTATGACACTGGACTGATCGCAGTTTTGTTATCGAATAGAAGTAATAGTGAGGGAATCCCTGAAACATTTCTACTGAGTTTCCTAACATAGAATTCAGTCTTGTGAAATGTGCAGGTGAGTTGAACTATGTATCCCTCCAGTGGCTGGGAGATCAAAGGTCTAGCAGAAGATTTTTCTGATTCTAAATATTAATTCTGCCAAATGTATTGATGTTTATCAGCTGAAGTTTGAGAAGCCTTTAATTACTGTATTGCTTTCCAGTGTTCCTACAAGTTTACCTCAAGATCTAACAGTCTTAGAAGCTATATTTTGAAAGCAGTGGATTATAAACTGAGCCAGTTTAAATAATGACATATGCATATGAATTAATAGCCATTTCAGATGTATATGTCAATACCTAAATACAGACCATCTCAACCATATTCCCAGCTCAGCAGGTCTTCCTCTGCAGCTTCCCTCTTGGAAGCATCTCAGTGGATGGTTGCTTGACTTCTGAGCACTGAATAGCTGCACAGTATTCTTCCATCAGGAGACAGAATTAGTGACCAGGATTGTTCCAGGGTTACTCTTATTCAAGATATATTTGCCTAAAACTGAAATATTAAAATCAGGACTACCTTTTTCTTTTCATAAGACAAAGAGCATCAGGTTACCTTTCAGATGTAGAAATAATTGAATAACAATATTTTTAGAAAAAACGACAAAATACCATAGAAACACAGTTCTCAACAACAGCACTTGGTCTTAAAGACTCTGCATATCTGCTTGCTTACATCCACCAACTCAATAGTTTAGTAGATTTGGCTAAGTGAATATTTAATTTTCAACAATTTCCATAGTTACTTCACTGTCAACAATGTAGACGGGGTATCCAATCTGCGTCCCCCATGGGCAGCATACTGATTTTGTGAGGACTTTTTTTTTCTTTTTTTGCTTACTCTGTGGTGTCAGATAACATGAAAAGCATGCACTGACTTTTGTTTTTTGCTGGTCAGGTTTCATTAGTGTTTGCATACTTAATGTGTGGCCCAAGACAGCTCTCAACTCTTTCTTCCAATGTGCAGCAGAAAAAAAAAAAAGTTTGAACACCACTGAAATCTTCCTCTTACTATGCTGTAAATTAGAATTTACAGTAAATTTATGTAAATTTACATAGTAAATTTATGTAATTCATAGTAAATTTATGTAAATTTACATAAGCTGTAAATTAGAATTTGGTCACAAATGAAATTTGATTTATCACCCAATAGGCTCTAAAAACATAATTTTAATGTAATCTCAGGATCCCTGGGATGTTACCTACAGAGATACCATCTAATAACATGTTCTATATTGCTGAAGGCCACTGGATGGCTAAAGGACACTGGATGATGGACATTGGTTTTTTTAGTTAAAAGGTAAAATAATAAGAAGCTGCATGTTTTGTTATTGTTGCTATTTAAGAACCTGAGCATAGGCACTTTGGAATGCATGAATTTGTTTCGAAGGATCTGAGATTCGGGACAAACTTCACAACACTCTTGATTTCTCACGGTTCAGCTAGTTTCTCTCTCCTCTCTTTCTTGTGAGTAAATAAATAAATACTCACCCAAATGAGGATAAACAGAGGCTGTCTACTTACAGCTTGCTACAGGAAGAGAGTCAGCCACCATCACTTGTGTAGAGACTCAAAGTCAGGAAGTATGATCCAAGTATGATTCAGAAAGCTTATGGTGAAAAAAAGAGAGAATTTCAGGTTTGCTCTGATTAGAAGTTATTGGAATGAGGAAGTTGGTGGTGAGCAAAACAGAACTTTATTTTATTTACTTATGTATTTTATGTGATAGGTCTGGGAAGCATATTTGGTTTTCTCTGGTTGGCTCTGTGTTAGAAGAAGGAACAAAATATAGGGAAACCAGCAGTTATTGACCACATCCTGACCAGTCTGGGCTGATTGCTGCACAAAATGTAGTTTGGCTTTCTGGTTTGGTTGCTGTAGAAGCTGTTAAGGGCTTGCACTAAAGGTGGGGCCCATCTCCCTCCCCATACGGAGTGGCAGGGTTCTTGCAGCAGAGTAGCGGAAGGCCACATATCTGTCTGTTTGGGCATGAGGGAAGAAGCTCTACCCTGAGGCCGTTTTGGTGGACAGCCACAGGACAGAGGTTTTTCATGGCCTTAGGCTACATTGTAGTCTGGAGGTAAATGACAATGTCTAAACTGAAAATCATGAGCCCCATCAGGTCATGGAGTTGGTGCAGTTTCTCAACCCACTTTAGCAGAGACCTCAGCTTATTTCATCACGAGCTCCTCTTACCAGCCCACCCCCCTGTGGTGGTCAGCGCTGGTGTTTCTGCTCATCACTGGGGTGTCTGAGGGCGAACCTGGCAGTCCAGCCCCATCCAGCTTTGTCTCCTCCTCAGGGGCTGAGTAGAGAACTCAGAGCATTGGGAATTCCACAGATGAGCCCACTTTTTGAGACAATGGGAGGCCCTCCTCCTAAACCAAGATCAAACACAGCTTCTGCCACAGCAAGTGCTTGCCCACAAGTGCCACCAACTGTCTTTAAGATTGAATTGTACAACCCAATACAAAACCTACCTTTAGAGGGCAAAGTGGTAGAGAACAAGGTTAAGTTTCTTGAGACTTCCGCAATCTCAGTCTTGCAGAAGGTAATAAGCCTGTTCAGATGCCCAGTACATTGCAGCTACAGTCAGCATATGATGAGGCCCTACAAAAAGGCTGCCTATAATCAAGGAATTCACAAAGATCCTTGGGCCCCGAAAGCACCAAGAATAGAAACCAAATGAGCAAACAAAACATACATTACAGTCACACCCTCAAGGGGGAAAATAAAAATAAAAAATAAAAGCGCCCCATTCAAAGCAAAGTAAATTCAAAAATAAGAAGCAACAGCTTCTCCAGATGAGAAGGAACCAGCAGCCTAAGAACTTTTGAATAAAATTTATTGTGAAAAAACAGAATGTTTCAACACCCTCAAAGGATCTCACTAGTTTTCTAGCCATTAATTCTAACCAAAATAAAAATTATGAAATGATAGTACAAAGCTCAAAATATGGATTGTAAAGAATTTCAATGAGCTCCAAGAGAAAATTAAAAACCAACACAGAGAAATTAGAAAAACAATTCAGGATAAACTAAAGATATAAATTTTAAACGAACAGAATTTCTGGTGGTGAAAGAATCATCAAAGGTATCACAAAATACAGTTGAAGGCTCTAATAATAAAATAGACGAAGCAGAAGAAAAAATTTTGGAGCTTGAAGACAAGTCTTTATTGTTTAAGCACATCTGTGAAGTCAAAACAAGTCTTTTGAATTAACCCAGTCAGATAAAAATTAAGATAAAAGAATTTTAAAAAGTGAACAAAACCTTCAAGAAATATGGGATTATGTAAAACATACAAATTTATGAATCATAGACAATAATACAATAATAGTAGGGACTTCAACATCCCACTGGCAGAAGTAGACATATCATCAAGGCATAAAATCAACAAAGAAACTCTGGCCTTAACCTGGACTCTAGGCCAAATGGACCTAATAGACATTTACAGAACTTTCTACACAGTAACCACAGAATATACTTTCTTATGAACTGTATATGTAACATTCTCTAAAAAAGAACATAGGCTTGGCCAAAAAAAGCAATAGCAAGGCTAAGGGGGAAATTTAGAGCATTAAATATCTATATCAAAAATATAGAAATTAACAAAACCTAATGTTACCTCTCAAGAAACTAAGGAAACAAGAACAAACCAAAACCAAAGCTAGCAAGAGAAAAGGAATAAGAAAGATTAGAGCAGAACTAAATGATACTGAAACTAAATATTTAACCAAGGAGGTTAAAAGAGCTCTATAAAGAAAATTACAAAACAATGATGAAAGAAATCATAGAGGACACAGAAAAATGAGGAAACACCATGGAAGAATCAACAATGTTAAAATGTCCAGACTGCCCAAAGTGATTTACAGATTCAACCCAATTTCCATCAAAATACCAATATCATTTTTCATAGATCTAGAAAAAAATAATCCTAAACTTCATATGGAGCCAAAAAAGAGCTTAAGTAACCAGAGCAATATTAAGCAAAAATAACAAATGTGGAGGCATCATAGTACCTCACTTCAAATTATGCTACAAGGCTATACTAACCACAACAGCATGGTACTGGTATAAAAGTAGACACATAGACTAAGGGAACAGAATAGAGAAACAAGAAATAAAACTATATAGCTACACCCAACTGATTTTCAAATAAGTGGGCAAAAACAGACACTGTTGAAAGGACATTCTATTCAACAAATGGTACTGGGACAATCAGATAGCCACATGCAGAAGAATGAAACAGAATCTCTATCTCTTGCCATATAAAAAAAATTAAATCAAATGGACTAAATATCTAAATGTAAAACCTGAAATGATAAAATTCTGGAAGAAACCATAGGAAAAACTGTCTGTAGGCATTGGCCTACACACAGGATTTGTGACTAAGAACCCATAGGCAGAACCCAATCAACAGAAATCTGTTGTTGCAGATTTAGCAACAACAACAGCAACAAATAAATGGGTCTTAATTAACTAAAAAATGTCTGCACACCAAGGGTAGTAATCACCAGAGTTTATAGACAAGCTATAGAATGTAAGAAAAAAATTAAACTATGCACCTGACAAAGGGGTAATACCTGGAATCTATAAGGAGCTCAAATAGTTAAAAAACTAACCCCATTTAAAAATTTGCAAAGGAACACAGACAGACATTATTCAAAAGAAGACATATAAACAGCCAAGAAACATGAAAAAATGCTCAATATCACTAATCATCAGGAAAATGCAAATTAAAAAAATGATGAGAGATACTGTCCTATACTAGTCAAAATAGTTATTACTAAGAAGTAAAAAATCAACAGATGTTGGTGAGCATATGAAGAAGAGGGAATGACTATATAATGGAAAACAGTATGGAGATTTCTTAAAGAGCTAAAAATAGAACTACTATTAGATCCAACAATATCAGTACTGGGCATCTACCCAAAGGAAAATAAATTATTATATTAAAAAAAACTTCATTCATATGTTCATTGCAGCACTATTCATAATAGCTAAGTCATGGAATCAACCTAAGCATCCATCAGAGAACAACTGTATACAAAAAATGTGTGTGTATGAGAGAGAGAGAAAGAGAGATAAGTACATGTATAAAAACCTATGTACTTATCTATGTATATAAATATACATACACACACATTCCATGGAATATTATTTAGCCATAAAAAGAATGAAATTATGCCTTGCAGCAACATGAATGGAACTGGCATTATTTCCTAAGTGAAATAACTCAGAAAATCAAATACCACATTTATCACCATAAGTGGTAGGTAAACAATGGGTATGCATGAATATACAGAATGGAATAATATTTTTTGGTGATTATAAAAGGTGGGAGGGTGGGAGGGGAATGAAGAATGGAAAACTACCTACTGAGTACAAAGTACAGTTTGGGTTATGGGTCCACTAAAAGCCAAGATTTCATCACTATGTAATATATCCATTTAATAAAACTGCATTTGTACCCCCTAACTCTATAAAAAAAATTCTAAATACTTGATATGATCTTTTTCAAAAGTATTCAAGAGTAATTGTTCCCTGATGGCTCTTCGAAGAAATAAAAACTTCTGATTCATGATCATGAAGAAGTTGTTTTAAAAGATGTGGCAGCACAGTTTTAAACATGAGTCCCTTGCAGTATTTTGACATGTCTATATGCAGTATGTCAGTGTTTACTATCAGAGATAAAATTTCAAAACACATGGACCTTCCCAGTTGCCAATTCATAGGGTGACAATTAATGTTTCTTCAAGGGAGTAGATGACATGGGTAAGAGCTAGTGGGAGTACCTTCAGCCAAAGTAGCTTGAGGATGTCTGAAAGTTTTGGTAATTATAACTTAAGGGTGTTATTGGTTCTTTCAAACTTTCCATCAGATTTTGGGTGGTAAGGACAGGGTAATCTTTGAGTAAGTGGTAAATACCTAACAGAGGGCTTTCATAAGTTCATAAAGTGTAATCCTCAACCACTTGGTATACAATTTTATCTATTCCAGGTCAGCAACACAAAATTAAGTAGTTTTTTTAGTGACTGAAAGTTACCACTTTTTGGCAAGGAAATACTATAACCTATCTGGAATGTAAGCATACAATAATAAAAATGCATTCAAATTTCCTGGAGGGTAAATTTATCTGATCTATCTAGGGGAACTTAAAAGGCCTTTGAGGCTTTGGTTCCTGGCCATGCCCCTACCTTTAGCATTTTCCCAGGATTCCATAGTTAACAGATAACACATGACCACCAAACAATCTTGACAGTCTTTGTAAAGTTTCTCCACCAATACTGGTTTAAGATACTAAGCAATTTGTCTCTCTCATTATGAGAAGTTTCACAGAGAAATTTAGCTAATAGCTATTTGAAATCATCTGGTGGCATTAAGAAGTTGTCTTGGGAGAGGTAAAGACTGTGTGAGTGAAGGGTCTTACCAGATTTTTTCCATTCTTTTTAAAATCAAAGAGTAAACATCAATATTTTATGAGGACATCTTTTAATCATTTTCAGAGGTTTATCCTTTAAGAGTTTGAATAGAATCATAACTGAGGTTAAGGCTGCTTGTTTGGCATGGTGATCTATGAGAGCATTTATTTTGGCTTTCACACCCCCTCTTTTTGCAGGAGTCACAATCAGTATGATAGTTACCTCTCTAGGAAGAGTGGTGCATCTAAAAGCGCTTAGCTTGTCCATTTTTGACGGAGGTTCTGGCAGAAATGAGAAACAGCCTTTATCCTCAAAGCCTCCCAAAGACACATACTATTGCAAAGGCATACCAGTTATTTTTATACTTGCTGACTTTCTGCATTGGCTACTTGATAACAGCTCCATGTAAGTGTGATGAAGTCTACTATCCTGGATGATGTTATCTCAAGTAGAGGACCATACTCTAAAGGAGAACCTAAATTAATGGTGCCATGTCCTGTTTGTTAACCTCTAATTCCAGTTTTTTATCAGCAAATATTATTAAGTCAAGG
Organism: Nycticebus coucang; assembly: GCF_027406575.1. Classification (NCBI taxonomy): domain Eukaryota; kingdom Metazoa; phylum Chordata; class Mammalia; order Primates; family Lorisidae; genus Nycticebus; species Nycticebus coucang. The sequence goes on from NC_069786.1 coordinate 29,335,942, forward strand.
TTCTCAGTGAGATTCTGTAATAAATCTGAGTGAGACACAGGTAAGTTCTTTAGCTGGTGTAAGATAATCATGAGGTTCAGGGTACAGCTGCAGTGAACAGTAAGGTGAGAGAAAGAGAGAATAACATAATCTCATAAGAGGGCAGTTGGCTGGCTGAAAAGTGTTGTTTGTTCTCTGCCAGTAGTGACGTCTGTGCTGCATGAAGAACCCCAAGATTCCACCGCTCTATGACACAGGTGATAAACCTTGGCAACAGAGCCAAGAGTGAAGGATATAGTAAGCAATACGTTTTTGATGGTTCGCATGAAATTGAGTTAAAATCCCAAGGACTTGTCCAAATATACAGAAGGGCTTTTTGTGGTTAGAGATCCCCAGGAAAGAAGGCTATTGAGCCTATCGAGCCTCTCCAGGTTCCAGAAGATGTGTCTATGTTTGGGCTTCTCGAGAAGGCGGTCTCTTGCTGATGACTGAGTCTATTATATAAAGATGGCCCAGTCTTGGACAGATTTGGCACTCACTGTCTGCAATTTCTGTTAAACTTAGAAATCCTCTCAATTGTTATTTTGTAAAAAACTTGGATAAGTTAAGATGCTTTTTAGCCTATCAGGAGATAATATTTCCCCCGCTTAGATAGGTCATGCCCTAAATAATGGGTTGTGTGTTGGCAAAACTTTATGTCCCTCCTTTTTTTCCAGGCCTTAAGCATTGAAAGAATCCTTTTTTTTTTTTTTTTAAAATGGTGCTTCTATGTCTTCATCAAAGGTGAACAAAGATCATCCATATTGTGTCAGAACTGAATAACAAGGGGAATTTACATCTTTAAGTTTTCATTGAAAAGCTTGGAAGAATAGAGGGGGTAGAGGGGGCTCCAGTGAAACTCTCAGCCTCCCTGGTCGGGTATATTGGTGTCTTCTACAGGTAAAGCCAAAAAGATATCAATTATTCTGGTCTAGAAGCGCACTGAGAAAGGCAGTGAGCCACTTCAGTGAAGCCAGGCTCTCTCTATTAAATTTTTAGTTGTGCTATCATGGAGCAGAAAAGAATTTTTTCACATAAAAGCCCAAGGATTATAGTTAAGGCTTGGAAAGTAGAGCATTTTGTGGGCTATTTGAAATACCTCCCACTTGTGTGATACGTTTATTCCTAGGAAGAAGCTGAGAAAAAGTGGCAGGGTGTAATACAGCAAGAGTAACCTTAATATCTACCAGAAAGTGATGTAACTCTCTACAGTTAATTTTTCACAAGTATTTAAGGGTGAGGCAAGGTATTAGGTACCTTTTTCTTTCTCAGAGTATGCTTAGCATCAGAACACTCATTGATTTGAATTCTCTGACTCCTCACCTTGGTTTTTATTTTGTAAGTGGGACATTGAGTTTTTTTTTTCTTCTTATTAGTGTCCCTTATGTTTGCAATGTCTATAAATGTCCTTGTCAATAGGTGACCAGTTTGAAGTTTCATCTGCTGATTTATCTGCAGGGCCATAAGTTTATTTTGGACTCTGTCTGGTTGTTGCCCTAAAGATCTTTCAAAATGTTCTGCCCATTGCTGTAGTTCATGTGAAGAAGCTATTTCCTATTCTAATTTCTATTTTTTAATTACATCTCCAATATCAAGTTTAACTCCAATGGCAAAATGAGATAAAGGAGCTGCTGTTACATCATTAGCTTTTTTAATTCCCAAGTGCTGCTGGAAGGTATTTTCTAATGCATCTTAAAAATATCCTATAATTTCATCTTTCTCTCTGTCTACATTATTATTTTATTTATTTATTTATTTATTTATTTATTTATTTATTTATTTAGTAGAGACAGAGTTTCACTGTACTGCCATCGGGTAGAGTGCCATGATGTCACACGGCTCACAGCAACCTCTAACTCTTGGGCTTACGTGATTCTCTTGCCTTAGCCTCCCAAGCAGCTGGGACTACAGGCGCCCGCCATGACGCCTGGCTATTTTTTTGACTTTTGATCCAGTAAATTTTTACTGAAAATATTTTAGATGTGGCTGTTAGGACACTTTGATCTACTTAAAAAAAAAATCTTACAGCTTATTTGTCAAAAGAAATATCCTGTTACAACCCTTTCTCAATCAGTTCAATAAGCTTTTGCCATTCATTATTTAGACTCTGAGGTACTGACCAACAATGTTTATAATTTGATATAGATCTGATAACTCTGGTTTATATGTACTCCCAAAGAACTCTAAATTATTCTATGAACAGTTTCTGATCTTCTCTTTTTTTATGGGCAAACTTAATTATAGCTTACACTTTTGCTTGGGTCCAAAGTTTAAAAGTTCATTATCTGCATAATTGGATCATGGAAAGATGGAGGCATCTGGTATTTTGAATCATAAGAGAGTCACTGGGAAAAGTAGGGTGCCTGGACCAAGGCAAGAAGATAAAGTGTTGAAGGTGTGAAAGGAAAGAGAAACACAGAACAGAGAAGTGGGAGGGGGAATGTAGAGAGGCAACTGAAGAATAGGGGAGCTATAGGGAAATAAATCTAGTTTGTTGTTACTTAAGTTTTTCAAATTGCTCATTAACATTGGCCAAAGAATCTTTCAGTGAAGCAGTTTTTCATTCAAAATTTCGTTTGGTGACCTCTGTATCCCACACATAAGAAAGAATGCTGCTAATTGAGACTAAGTAATCTCATTCCATTTTTATAAGTACTTCTTGAACAATTCTGTCCAACTCAAATGTTTCCCAGAGTGTCCATTGAAGGCCAAATCATCTTGGTCAAGTTATGCCATTTATAAATATACGTGTAAGAACTAGGATTATCACGATAGGATATTTAGGAAGGAGTAGTTTTTCTGGAAGATGGAGAATATTTAGATTTAGATAACCTCTTGAGATCTGGCAACAGTTGGAAGAAAAGCGATGCTTGAGTACTCTATGGCTAAAGCACCCAAGCCATGGTTGTCCTTCTTCAAATGCAGACCCAGCAATCCATGCTCTCAGGAAGCAGAAAACCAGAAATAATACTCTTCCTGGATCAAAGCCAAGGTCTCAGTCCACCCCCCCAAAAAAAAATATGAATGAAAGGAGAATCTCATCTAGTTTCATTAGTTATGCACAACAAAGTTTGTCCACATTGGCCTTAGTCTGGTGAGAACCAAAAACTTCACCAGCCTGTAAGTCCAGCTAGAATAGGCTTATGGAACCTATGCTTGTATTTTATAATACAATCCTCCTTCTTATAAAGAGCAACAATCTGGAACAGTATGACCTACAGAAGCACAGAAGAGAACTAAGGGATGTCCTGATTCCATGAAGGATACTGAATGAATGGGAACCAGTAACAAAACCCCAATACCAAAAGGAAAATAAATAGTTGAGGAATAATGTTTAAAGACAAATGCTAGGTTACCTTCCCTCTTTACTTAAAGGGTGAGACACTGAACATTCTTTAGCTGGATGATATTTAAGACGTGTATACACTCCTGATCATCAATTTTCCTACCCTATTAGATCATTACAATCAGCAGGTAAATATGTGATAGTATTTCTCTTACTTTAATAAGTCCTAAAACTTTGTATCACACACATATATCCATAATATAATTTCTGTTCCTTGAAAAAAAAATGAAACTAACATCTTACAACCACCTAATCTTCGATAAACCAAACAAGAACATACCTTGGGGGAAAGACTCCCCATTCAATAAATGGTGTTGGGAGAACTGGATGTCTACATGTAAAAGACTGAAACTGGACCCACATCTTTCCCCACTCACAAAAATTGATTCAAGACAGATAAAGGACTTAAATTGAAGGCATGAAACAATAAAAATCCTCAAAGAAAGCATAGGAAAACACTGGAAGATATTGGCCTGGGGAAAGACTTCATGAAGAAGACTGCCATGGCAATTGCAACAACAACAAAAATAAACAAATGGGACTTCATTAAACTGAAAAGCTTCTGTACAGCTAAGGAGACAATAACCAAAGCAAAGAGACAACCTACACAATGGGAAAGGATATTTGCATATTTTCAATCAGACAAAAGCTTGATAACTAGGATCTATAGAGAACTCAAATTAATCCACATGAAAAAAGCCAACAATCCCATATATCATTGGGCAAGAGACATGAATAGAACCTTCTCTAAAGATGACAGACGAATGGCTAACAAACACATGAAAAAATGTTCATCATCTCTATATATTAGAGAAATGCAAATCAAAACAACCCTGAGATATCATCTAACCCCAGTGAGAATGGCCCACATCACAAAATCTCAAAACTGCAGATGCTGGCGTGGATGTGGAGAGAAGGGAACACTTTTACAGTGCTGGTGGGACTGCAAACTAGTACAACCTTTCTGGAAGGAAGTATGGAGAAACCACAAAGCACTCAAGCTAGACCTCCCATTTGATCCTGCAATCCCATTACTTGGCATCTACTCAGAAGGAAAAAAATCCTTTTATCATAAGGACACTTGTACTAGACTGTTTACTGCAGCTCAATTTACAATCGCCAAAATGTGGAAAGAGCCTAAATGCCCACCAACCCAGGAATGGATTAACAAGCTGTGGTATATGTATACCATAGAATACTATTCAGCCATTAAAAAAAATGGAGACTTTACATCTTTCGTATTAACCTGGATGGAAGTGGAAGACATTATTCTTAGTAAAGCATCACAAGAATGGAGAAGCATGAATCCTATGTACTCAATTTTGATATGAGGACAATTAATGACAATTAAGGTTATGGGGGGGGAACAGAAAGAGGGAAGGAGGGAGGTGGGTGGGGCCTTGGTGTGTGTCACACTTTATGGGGGCAAGACATGATTGCAAGAGGGACTTTACCTAACAATTGCAATCAGTGTAACCTGACTTATTGTACTCTCAATGAATCCCCAACAATAAAAAAAATAATAATAATAAAATAAAATAAAAAATAAAAAAAAAGAAAAAAATCATCACATTATGCTGCATTTCCCTATTCACCTCAATTACGCTCCTTCCCTATCCCTTGAACCCACTCTAACTAGGTTTCTTTCTGCAGCACTTCTGCAAGCCTACCTTTGTCAAGGTCACCAGTGACCTCCGACATTGGCCTAGGGCCAATGTTAAATCCTCCTCTTGCTTTACCTATCTGCAGGGTTTGACCCAGCCCCTCAGTTTTTCCTTCTTGAAAGTCTTCCGTAAGTTTTCAACAAACCATTCTTTCTCAGTTCCTCTACCTCCTAATACTTCTTGTTCTTCCCGTTTTTTCCCATCTAGCAGACTTTTAAATAAGTATGGCTCCAAGGCTTGGTCCTTTCTCATCCCCAATCTAGCTACACTTACATCCCAAAGTTATCTCATTGGTCTTAATGGTTTAAAATAACATTATACCACACATACTATTTATTATATGTTATACCACACATACTACTACTCTCACATTGATATTTATTATCTGGGCCTATGTATTGACCAACAGTTGGATATTTAATAACTTTTATGTTTAATTGACACCAAAAAGTGTACGTGAATGAAAAAGTTCGACAGTGGTTTTCTTCCTTGAATCTATTTCTTCCACACTTCCCCTCAGATCAGTAAAGGACAAGCCTATCTTTCTAGTCACTCAAACCAGAAACTTCACCATCCTCCTTGATGCCTTGCTAGCTCTCCCACTCTATCTCAGATTCATAAGCAAATCCTGTTGGCTCTATCTTCAAAATATATCCAGAATTCAAACACTTATCACCATCACCTCCATAGTTACCACCTGGACAACAGCAGCAGCTTCCTAGCTGGCTTCCATTCTTGCCTACAATCTAGTCTTCATCCAATAGCCAGAATGATTATATGGAATCTAAATCAGATTATGTCATTCCCCTTCACAAAGCTCTGAAAAGGCTCCCCAGCTCACTCAAAATAAAAGCCAAAGTCCTTACAGCAGACCATAGTCTGGTCCCCATCATTAGCTAGCATTCCACCCTTATTTAATTCTACTCAGCTACTCGGCATGCCTGAAGTTTCTTAAATGTGCTAAGCATGACCTGGCCTCAGGGCCTTTGCGTTTGTTCCCTTAACCCAGACACAAACACTCTTCTATCAGATATCTGCATGCTTTACATTTCTGCTTCCTTCAGATCATCTACAAATATCACCTAGTCAACATGGCCATCCCTGTCTAAAAGATTAAAATAGTGACTACTCCACCCCCACTGCTCTGCATCACTGTTTTATATTTTATAAGGCTCATACGTGTCTATGATTAATTTTCTCCATAGCACTCCTCACCATTTGTTATCCTACTTATTTGACTTATTTATGTCTGTCTTCCACCTCTAGAATGTAAGCTCCACAAAGATATTGACTATGGCGTGTTTCTTGCTATCCCTCTATATGCTTATAACAGTCCCTGGCACAAAGTAGGTATTTGACTGAAGGAAGAACAGGGACCAAAGACCCCATTCTTGGCAAGGGAAAACACCTGCAGAAAAGGAGAAAAACAGAATAAAACAGTTTAGCTAACTTACTTTTAAACTAGCAGCTGAATTACTTGTCTGAGCAGTTCTGGCTTTTACTAGAAGACTGGCCTGTAAAGGATACAGCTTACAACCCCCCTGCTGGGTCTATAAACACTCTGAAGGACAATGGGCATAACAGAAGTATGTGTAAGGCCTGGGATAGAACATTAACCATGCTTTTGTCCCATGCCTAGTTAATGGTCAAAGCAAATACCCACTGTGAGGATTTGTATTATGGCCAGGGCAGAGATAAAGGGAACAGCTCCAGCCCTGAAATATCGGCAGGAGAGTTTGTACCCTAATCACAGAGGGAAATGCCTTCAGGTGGAGAACAGAATAAAATTCCTCTCTTCCAATTGTTCTTCAGAGGAGCCTGACACCTGTTGCATCTGCTCCACAAAGAACTGGAGGGGGTTTACCTCCTCCAAGGAATCTGTATGCATGGCCACAGATTTCTTCAAGACTGCTCCGACCCTTAAAGTTAATGATTATAGATAGAATAAAGGCTAACATGCTTACTCAGAGAACCTGCTGACATTTTTGTTCCCCTTCCCAGCTTACCCTCTGGGCTAAATGAGATAATAGCTTTCAATAAAAGCTGAGTGGAACAAATACTTAGGGCCATTCCTTGAAGTCCCACAAGCTAGTGGTGGTCCCTGTATTCCCACCTTTGAAAATTCTATTCTGTGTGTTCTGTCTGTTTATCTCTTCCTGCTTTCAACTTTATTTTTCTTCGGTTGATAGCCACCAGGTCCACAGGTCTTAAAGGACCCTGCCCTTGGGGTGGGACCTGGCATTTGACAACATTTATTGAATGAATTAATAAAATAATTATCTAAATAAAAGTATTTAATAAGTGCTCATTATGTGATTCTGTTATTATGCGAAATATTCTGGCAGATCCAAAAGAAATAGGAGATACTCAGTATAGAATTGAAAGACAAGACTATATACAATTTTTTTTTTTAAGGCTAGGGAATAATTGAGTATTGGCTTAACTACAAATGCTGTTGAAAGTTAGAGGAAGGGAATATCTTAAAGCTCAGCTTAAGCAAGAAGGACATAACAGAGAGTGGGAAAAGGGCCTAAAAGGTATCTTGAAGTAGAGGGAGAGAAGCCAAACAGAGATAGAAAATATCAGCTATGATCACCTATTCCTAGTTTATATTGTGAAAGTGATCAAGGCCCAAAACTAGATAGGCAGGAATTCAGCAGAGACATGGAACCACATTCCTTAATAGTCAAAAGCTCCAGCTTTATCATTCTTAGGGTGATTAGTAAAGGCTTCTTCTCTGAGACATTCTTTGTTAATTCATGCTTTCATTCTTTCAAGTTATTTATTGAGTATTTATTGTTGTATTCTGTATTGTGCATGTATCAAATAGATATGATTTTTGGAACCTTTTACAATGTATTTCGAGTGAGAGAAAAAGGACATGCACCCGCAAAGCAACCAAGTAAAAGCACAAGGAAGTTTATAATTCTATGCTTAATAACTAGCTAGTCAATATCTATCTGTTTTGGTTTAAGTGTTTCCTGGTTCACTGTGTTATTAACAGGGATAAAATTGCCTGCATCACAGTACTTCTGTGCTTTACATGAGCCATCATACAACAAAGTACTTCGTACACTGTAAAGTGTTACTCAAACATTTATTATTGCTATTTGGAAGTCCGGGGAGGGTAAACTACTACAGTGCTTATATACACTCCAGGGAAAAATTATGAAGCTTGAGTATCATGAAAAATGAAGATTGTTAGAGCTGACAAATTTAAAACTGTGGAGGAATGGCAGAAAATACAGACTTTGTACATCTTAGAGAGGGCAATGAATTTACCTCAAACTTCCAAAAAACATGGAATATTTCAAACTCAGAAGCAAGTGAGATTTTACCCTTTTTTTGAGTAAGTTTGGAGAAAATGCATTACTTAAAGTCTTCCCATAAAATCAAAGCCAGTAGGTTCCATTATTTTTAAAAAGCCTGTTAAGCAAAATTGCCATTGGTGCAGTGCTTCTTAGTTATTTTCTCCCTTTGCTACTAGAAGGGAGAGTTTAGTTGCTAAAGTGATCCTCCTGGCTGAACCCGGACTTCCCCTAAAACTACTCCCTTTCTGATGGCACCTTCTTCTAAAATGCATATATTTGCAAGAATTACCCCCTCAGGACATTGGCATTACCTGAGAGAGCAAGCTATGGGAATCCATTTTCTCTCTTTTAACAACAAAGTTAGATTGAATAGTTTTTTTCATTTTTAAGAATTGATGAAAAAGGAAAAATAGAAGCTCTTAAATTTTAGAAGCAAGAAATTGAATAAAACTTTTTAAAGCTTGAGAAAGTTCAAAGTGGAAAAGGTTAGGGGCATTATGACACATACTCTTTTAAAGTATTGATTTTTCTTTTCAAAATTGATCTGAAAGCATGACAAACGTTTACTCCAACACCCAATACAGTATTAAAAAACTCAAATGTCAGCATGAAAGTCTGATGGGCTGCAATCTTAGTAGAAGGAAGGATAAAATATATCATGTGACCCAGAACTCCTGAAAAATGCCTATTTTTCTCTTTTTGCCTTTTTTGTCTTTATTTATTCACCTTAATTGCATTCATCTAGAAGAGAGGAAGAAAGAAGCCATTTCTACTATTAACAGTCCCACAAAACTTTGCACCCTAAAGTAAGAGAATTCTATTTTCTTTTTGTTTAAGTGGTAATGAGCAAACTTGTTAATGTTGTTCCTTATTTACTCTTTCGGTAGTAGATGTTCAATCATCAGGCATCTACTTAAAGGTGATGATTCAGCATTCTGGAATCAAAGGGCAGCCATGCCATACTAAATAGTTTCCTTGCAGACCTCACAAAGGTTCTCTGCACCTCAGAATGTATTGATTTTTGTTAGATGTGCTAATTTAGCAGTTCTCTGGTTTAAAGACTATAATTACAACAAAATCCACAAAAATATGGATACCAGTTTATTGCAAGAAGAAAAACTTTTGCTCTCAATTTATAAAAAACAAATGTACATATTTTTCCCTTGCAAATGTTAGTTATAAATCTCCCTTATGAACCCACAAGGCTCTGTTGTTATAGTCTCTTACTAATAAACTGAACAATTTCATATACTGCTGTTAATGAGTAAGAACTTATCTCTTGCTCCCTTTTATGGTTAAAATGTTCTGGAGACCTAGACAATTTATCTAAGCATGTGGGTGACTAAGGTACATGATACTTTTAATAATTAGGTTCCATCTATCTCTATTTTCATACATCACACTTGATTTTCTCATTTTCATAGCTGTATCAGAGTTCAGAGAAAACAAATCAAACATAGTAATATGATAATAGAGCTGAATTATAGAACATCTTCACTTTAAGTGGATTTTTACTGCATTCTATGTACACTGTGTTTTGGAAACAATTACTAAGACATGAGGAATAAATTAGGTTGTTCCTTGTTTTCTTTCAGAATACTAATTTTATTTAAGGCACATCTGCCTGTTTGTAAATGTTTGTTTCCTTGCCACTCTGTGTCCATTTTGGTTTTTTAAAGAATCATTTGCATATCCGCCACATGTTAAATACTGTGCAATGAACTTTCACTTTATTTTATCTCCTTTGCTAGATTTTAAGGCGGTACAGGGGTGTTAGTAGAGGGGTCTGTGTGTGTGCTGCCCTCGACTGGACTTGATTTCTAAATACTGCAAGTAGGAGATCCTTTTGGGGGCAAAGGGGAAGAAAGATAAAAGAAAATTCAGGGACAACCATATTTCTTCATGTCACCTTTAAATCCTTTGAGAGTTGGCACTGAGTTTTATACGGTCCAGGGGTCCCAGAGTCTGGCACAGTGCCTATACAGAGCAGGTGCTCAATAATTAAGTAAATAAATTAAATAACTTAACAGAATTTCTTTTCTCCTTGATAGATGGCCTCTACAGGTATTTAACCAAAAGAACATTGCCTCAATCTTAGAATCTATAATATACTTGAAAAAAAAGTGACACAGCTTATTAGAGACAAGGGTAAGTCTACATAAAACACCCCACTTGAGTAACCAACTTCCTTTGTCAAATGTCAACATTAATAATTTGGCAACCTATAGTTAGGAATCCAGAAGTAGGAAAAAAGAGTACCTGCTTAAATATCTGCTCAAAATTTTACCCAAGGGAATAAGAACTTGAGACAAATTTGTCTATGGGTAAAGAAAGTGTAACAAGAGGAGAGATTAGCCTTTCATTAAATATCTTGAGCTTCAACCATATAGCATTCATTTTTACCTACTATAATCCAGCCAACAGACAAGCAAGAGGAAAAGTCGTTTAAGGATGTGCTTTAGGAGGAAAAAGAACAGTGTAAAAGAGATGGCTATTGCCTACTGAAATCCATTTGTAGCAACCACAGTATGGGATTTTAGCTGGAAGATGGCTACCCAGCCGGGGACTGAATTTTCCAATCCTTCTTGCATCTGGAAGATGCAAACTGAAATGAGAATGGAAGTGACCAGTGCCACCTCTCACCCAAGGCTTTAGCTGGTACATGTCTTCTTCCCCTTCTCACCTTTCCACCAATGGGAATTGACATCAGCAAGGCACAAGACAGAGGAGTCTAACAACACTTTTGGGGGTTTGTTACAGCAGCTAGCATTGTTTACCTAAATAATGCAGACATACATTCAGTATATTCCTCCAGATCGACAAGGTGGAAACACTCATATTTTAGGAAGAGGTCCTAATAAAACACTTAAAATTAAAACATGGGCGGCGCCTGTGGCTCAAGGAGTAGGGCGCCGGTCCCATATGCCGGAGGTGGCAGGTTCAAACCCAGCCCTGGCCAAAAAACCACAAAAAAAAAAAAAAAAAAAAATTAAAACATCTACTTTACTCACTTATCCTGGAGACACATACCCTAGGGGTTTCTGATAGGTTGGAATGGACATTAATTTGGTCTGTCCCTCAAGTAGGGATAGTTGCAAACAGAAAGGGCAGAGTCCATGGTAACAGGAAATATATGACATGGCTGCACCAGTGCCTTGATCTTAGTAAGAGGAAGGCAGATTGGAAGTGCAGGCGGAACTCATAAGTGACAAGTAGGAAATTAATGCTCTATTTTTAGTTTAATTCATTGCAGAAAAGCTAAGTTCTACTATCATTAGATAGCTGACTGTCCGAACCAAAAAAAAAAAATCAGTGTCTTTATCTTCAATGGACAACACACCAGTTGTTTTCAGGATAGCCTTCATTAGTTAATTAGTTCATTTGTTATCTTCATCCATTTGTAGTAAATACAGATATTTGACTATGTGTTGTAATGGACCTGATGCCTCGAGAAAACCTGATCTTGTGCTTAGCTGAATATAGCTGATGTGTCTCAGAGGAGTTATCTTTACCCATGCTATATGCAAAAAAAAGCATCTAATAATGAACTAGATGATAATGGAGTTCATATGTGTGCACTTGAGGCCCTGCTGTTTTCATCCTATTTTCATAAATGATCTTTACATTTTTTTAATGGGAAAAAGTATACATAAAATGTCACTTGTTGGGTTAGGAGGTGCTCAAAGATATTATCCTTCTCTTCCTCTTCTTGTTCACATTTCCTTGTACATTTGCCCAGGGGCTATTGAACAAGATCATGTTTATTAATCCAATAAAGAAGTACATGTAATGATGATCATTTACTCCTGACCTATAAGAAATAGGTACTAACTTTATTGGTGCAATGAAGTTTTATAGTTTCAGAATTTCTTTGCTCTTTAATTCCTCTCAGAGTCCTGGGTTCTCAGTTTCAAAAAAAAAGAGCTCATTGATGCAAATCTACTCTTCCAGAGACTTTGGCTTTTGCTTAGCTTTTTGAGATTCTCCTTCTGTTTGAGTTTTCATTTTCTGGCAAGATGTTTCTTGTTGGAATTTTGCTTTATCAAACACTGCTTGAGATAAACTGGCCAATTGCTAGATCTTTTTTATCATTTGGAGATCTGAATTATCATGGGTTATAATAAGATTTGACCTGTAGACACAGACAGAAATGTGTTCATGATAAGCTTTGTTGTAGCTCTGCCTGGAGGCAAAGTTATAAACCAGATAACCTCCTGGGGTTCCCTATAACTCCATAATTCCACCATCCTAATCTCCTTGAGTGAATCCAGCATTTTTATTCCTCCTTTGAAGATACTACTGTCATATGCTTTGAATTTTGTTCTTTTGAGGGTTCAGAACATGTTACCAAAGAACAAAGTAGAAATTTTTAGGAAATTTGTGAGCATGAGGCCTGCATTATTCTTCTGAAAAGAAGTGGGATGATGGGACATTTCTGTGGTTTTCAAAATTTATTTCAATTCAATTTAATTCAATGAACAAATATTAAGTCTGTTTATTTGGTAGGCACTGTGATAGGATGAGATATATCATCTACAAAACTAGGGAAATAGGGTCTGCCTTATTTCATAGGTTTGTTGAGAAGATGAAATGAGATAATAAATATACTCATAATCTGGCACATAGAAAGCCCTCAATAAATAGTAGCTATTCTTGTCAATATTAAGAAGTGTCTGGACAACTGAAAGTACTTTGGAACGTAATGCTTTGTTAATGTCAAGTATGTCTACATAGTGTTGCTCTGAACAGTTGAACAGTACTGCGTGGAAGGTGATACCAATAGTCCCCAGCAGGTCTGGGATTGAATCCTACTTATATCTTCACTGCCTCACTCACTGTCAACTCTCTTCTTTTGGGCTGTTTTCTGAGTGAGGTAACTAGCTCATGGCAGGCCCGCATTCAAAGGCAACCATAGCTATGATTATTACAGTCTAGAAGTCTTACGCTGAGTCCTCCTCCAAGTCTAATCAGAGTGCTAAATGTAGATGGACGATTGGGGAAGTGACTCCAGGGAGAAAAAATGGGGGCTGGGAAAATGGAAGAGGGAAGTAAGAAAATTAATAAAAGTGACTCAGCTGGCCCCTGCTATTGGAGACATGTTTCTTCTTACCAGTACTGTTGTGAAATACGTCTCAAAATTGGGGTTGGGGCTGGAGCATGGGTGTGGGCTGGGGGCATGGCATTGGCATTGGTTGTACCCAAGGGAAACTAATTGGACAGAAGACTAGTGGTCATGGTGGCTCAAGCAAGGGGTGGGGTGGGGTCCAGAGAATATAGTGTTGGCTGGAGGTGTCAGATAGGCTGGGGGGCATTCAAGAGAGACAAACAAGGTAGTCACATTGCCTGCTAACCTGGAAAGATCACACACACACACACAAAGTATGAATGCATTTACAAGAATTGATAGCTAAATTTCAAGTGCAAATTCAGGGATCTGTCGGTCGTGGTAGACACGTTTCATTTGTTTCTGCTGCATATTCTTTGAATTCTGTTCTCATATCACACCAGACATTGGAGTCTGGGTAAATAAAAAGAACACACAAAAGATTCCCAACTTTGAAATGTAATAAAAACTGTGGGAGTAAGATCATTTTTGTTGTCTCTCCCCACTTTCTAATATTGTATAAACCATTCTCCTAAAGCAGAATTCCAAGAGCAGAATGTCCTGGATTTAGCTTAAAGCAAATCTTTAACAAGAAGAAGAAAATGAAATATAGATGTTTTGAATTGTAGCTGTATTCAGAATAAAGCCCTCTTTAGAATTATTTGGAATTAAAAGATTATTTAATCTTTACCATTTTGTGGAAAATGATTTTGAAGAGAGAGAGATGCTTTCTATTCTCCTACCTCCATAGCTATCAGAGTTCATATTTATAACAATTTTTTGTCCTCTCCAGAAGAAAAAAAAAAAAAAACAACTTTCATTCACCTGTAAGAATAACCAGTTTAATATTAGCCTTAGCAGGTTTCCTGGTAAGGTGCTGTAAAAAAAATTCCCATATTTCTATAAAGTCTATGACCATGATGGAGAAGCTTTGGGTATCGGAAACAATGTTCCAAGTGAGGGAGATTTTGAGACTGTCAGCCAACTATCATTCATCTTTGTTTTGAACATCATATAAAAGAAGTAAAGATTCACTCTAATAAGATATGCTCATCATTTGAAAAGCAATATATTCAAACATACGATTACAGGTGATCCAGGTGATCCCCTATTTATGTGATGGTTTGACTTAAGGATTTTTCAACTTTACAATGGTGTGAAAGTGGGATGTATTCAGTAGATGTGGTACTTCTAATTCTGAATTTTGATCTTTTCCCAGGCTAGTGATATGTGGTATGGTACTCTGCCACAATGCTGGAAAGGGCCAGGGAGCCATTCTGCTTTTCACTTTCAACATAGTATTCCATAAATTACACAATCATAAGTTGAAAATATTACAAGCCAAAAGTATGTTTAATATCCCTAACCTATCAAGCAACATTGCTTAGGCTGGCCTACCTTTAACATACTCGGGATACTTACATTAGTTTATAATTGGGCAAAATAATCTAAGATTATATTTTCAACTTATGATGGGTTTATGATTTCTCAACCCCATCATAAGTTGAGAACCATTAGTATACCTCTGAGTAGGCAGTGTATGTAACCTAAACTATTAAAAAGTCATGGTTCTTTATTTCTCAGTGAGAATTTTAAAGTAGACAATAATAAGTAATAGACAAACATCTATTATTTAGTGAAAATTTAGAGCCAATGATTGGCTGAAAATAGTGAAAACTTTCATCACTTTTTAAAATGTGTACAATTTAAAGGGTTTTTTTAAAATGACATAAGCAACAAAAAGAAAACTGTGATTTTAAGATACCAAGTTCTTGAGTTATTTTGTGTCTTATGTATCACTAATGTAGACAATGTTTTTCTCAAAATATCATATGTATGTGTTAAGGGGAATATGCTTTACAGCATTTATGTTTAATTTAAAATTCAAATTTCTATATATTCATTTTTAAGCAAAATATATATCAGTATTATTGCAATATATTAATTAATAACTTGCTTTTCTGTTTAAAATTGATAATAGTTGAAGACTCTAATTTTCCCAAAGTGCCTGTCATTTAAAAAAACTTCCATGATAAGATTAGTTCTTAATAATATTTTGGAGACTCTTTTCCAAAAATATTTAAAAATCATCAATTATATCATAGGTTTCCTTTGGCTGGCATGAGGGATTGAGCTATCAAAAAAGATGGATATATATTAGCTTTTAATTAGGATGAAACAAATTTAAATTCTATAGTTGTGTTAGCAAAATACTGGTAGAACATGTTTAACTTAAGCAACTGGCTTTTGTCTATTCTAAGTCATCTTTTATCTCCCTCTTAATTACTGGAATTCCCATTCAAAACTTAGAAATTAAATCAGAAAGTGAAATACTAAAATAAGTCTTTGATCATTGTTCTATTGTCTTGAGAATGGAAAACAGTTTCTCTAATTATTACAGTAATGAGTCAGAATTCTTATTTTAAGAAGACAAAGTGGAATATTTTGGATAAAATGCTGAGTGAATTAATGCTCATGTCAGCACAGAATTATTGGTTTTTCTCTTTTAACTGAAATAATTGGTCACTTCTTCCAACAACAGATTTGAGAGATTTTTAAAGTCAAAATGATAAAAGACAAATGTGTGTATGTCCATTACATAACATTGGGACTAAATTTTCCACTGTATTGACTAACTGACCTAATTAACAGCTAGGTTTTGTATTCTGCCTATATAGGGTGACCTTCCAAAGCATAGTTCCTACATGGAGAATAAAAGGCCAGGCAGTGTCCCAAGACGTTTATTTTACGTGAGGACACGTCCCTATTTTGGTGGAAAGCCAGCTCCTTTCCTTTAATGTTGCTAATTGTGTCTAAGATTGTGTTCTCCTTTTATTTCAGAAACATTGCTGCTTGTTATGTATCTATAAACCCCTGGGAAATGTCGTTTCTAAGAATAAGAATTATACTCTTGGCAGAAAAAATTGGTCAAAAAACCTTTCATCTCCTATAATTTTGGAGTCCATCCTGAGTGAACTGTTGGCTTCATTTCAAGGGTCATGTCTCTATCAGTCCAGCATGTGAGGACAGCAAAGAAAGTATTTAAATGGTATTTTTGGAGACTTACACATATTTTCATATTTTTTTATCTCTTCTTTCAGACAAAACATCTGAACAAATGAATGCAGATGCTCTCTTAAATTGGTCAAATTTAATAGCTGAGCCACATACTTTCACAGCGAACTTGTAGATTAAAAGAAGTGCAGTATTATGTTTTCCTCTGGCACTACTTGTAGAGGTTTCATCTCCCTTCAGACCCATGTGTACATGTCAGGAATCAGTTATCAGTTCACTGTTATCAACTCTCTTAGAAGGATTCATTAATTTTATAACACAACATCTCTTTTACAATGAATAGTTCTGCAAATAGGGAGCTTCGTTATTTTATTCATCTCCAGCCTGCTTGGCATGCTGCAGGATTCTTTGGGAATAGAGTTTTACAGGATGAGACTATTCCCATTTTCAATAACCCATGCATCTGTTCATGCAGCATAATCATAAAGCAAATAATAAACCACTCTCAAGGAAACCTGTAGAAGGCTCTCCTCCCCATCCCGAACTGAAGCATATGCCTCTCAAAGATCCACTCCTATATTGCCCAATAAAACAGTTTATCTAAATTATTGTGGTTATTAACCAGGCAAATCATAGAAGGAGAATTGAAAAAGATGCCTGAGCAATCACATTTAGGGAGACTTGGCTTTAAATACTGAATCTTGGACATGTCCCTTAATGTCTCTGAAGTATAGTTTCCATGTTAGTAAAATGGGGACAATAGTGGCCTCCTTGTTAAACTGACATAAAAATTGCATGAGACAATATTTGTAAACTGTGAAGGCCCACTATTGGTTGATATTTCAGACAACAGTTTTATCAGTTAGAATACTTCCTGCTTTATGTAATGAAAATCCAATTCAAATGGCTTAGTAAGATGATTTATATGTCACATAACAAGAAGCCTGTAAACAGAGAAGGCCCAAGGGTGGAGATTTCAATGGCACAATTCTGCCCAAAGAGATCCAGGTCCTTCCAACTTTCCAATTGACTATTCTGAATATTCTTCCTGGGCTAACTTCCTTCATGGGTCATAGATGATTTGTTTAGTTTTAGGGAGCATATCTTCATCAAGAAATGTACAGTCACAAAATGGGGCTTTTTCGCCTGGTATTTCTTACAATTGTTTAGAAACTCATCTTAGGAACCATCCAGCTCCCCCATAAGTAATGTGGCTAGAATAATGTCCCTGCTCCACAGTCACTGGGAGGATGATGCCGTTACCATCATCGGTCATAATTTGTTCCCTGCTTTTAGTGCTGGAGATGAGTTAGTTACCTGGACATACCTACCTGATCTATGTACTATTAGCAAGACTTAAAGAAAAATACCTGTTAGAGAGGCAACCAAGAGGGTCTGATATACAATATCTTAAACTTTACCCAGACTTCTCATGGTATGAAATGCTGAGACAATACAAAAATTGCTCCCTATAAGGTGTAAGTTGAGCTGGAGGAGACAAGACCTCAGAAGACTTGAATGAAGCCTTATATGGCACACAGCAATGCTTCCCAAATGTTTATGTGCACACGGATCACTTGGGGATCTTACCAAAATGTGAACTCTAACACACTCGTCTCTAGTGGTGCTCAGATGATGCCTATGCTGCTTGTCTGAAGATCACACTTTGAGTAGTAAAGGGATAGACGCCATGTGATGTGTGATGTTAGATGTGCAGGCAGAGTAGAATCTGGACCGTTCTGGAATGCTGCCCAGAGGTGGCAGGATACTGTGTGGTCTCTAAAGCTTATAGGATTTTTATAGATAGAGAAGACAAAATTTAGTATGTTTTGGGATCTCTTAAGGAAAAGCACGTGTTAAAGTGATAATACTAAGGAAAATAGTGTGGCTATTAAGACATCAAGACAGAGCATAAATTTTCTAAACTAAATAGCAGACACACTGTGCCAGGAGGAAAGGCTCTTGGGACTACCTGCTCTTCTTTTCTTTGCCTTAATGCACAAAAAAGAAATCAACATGGTGACAAGACATCTGTGTCCAAAGCAGAACAGTGAGCTAAAAGAACTCTGCCAGGATTTCAGATTCTTTTCACAAATGAGAGTGGGCCTTTGCCTCAAAATAAATTAATGTCATTGGTTTTGTTTTTTAATATTCTTTACTCCTCAAAATAATCAAAACTATAGCCCTCTCTTAATACTATTTTCTTTGTGAATTCATTAGTCAGATGAGTGCTTAGAAAACCAACCATGCATTGAGGGACAACAAGAAAAACATTGGCTATATTCTTCTTCTTTTTTTTTTTTTTTTTCTTGACACAGAGTCTCACTATGTAGCCCTTGGGAGAGTCCCGTGGTGTCACAGTTCACAGCAACTTCAAACTCTTGGCTTAAGCGATTCTCTTGCCTCAGCCTCCCAAGTAGCTGGGACTACAGGCACCCACCACCATTGGATGTATTCTTAAAAAATATGCATATATGTGGGTAAAAAGATGATTACAACAGCAGACATTGACGAGTCACTAAAGCCACTGATGTTCCTGACATATAACGATGTGACTTTTCTTTTGGGGGTATAATGAGAGATTCCTGGATAGGTCAAGAACAATAAAGCTATAAAAAATTAAAAAGGAGAAAAGGCACTTATGGAATGTCATCAATTACACAGCTATTTCACAGACTGTAACATGAGAAGCATCCCTATCCTGCCTATGAAGGCCAAAAGGCTAGCAATTAGGACTATTAGGGGTAACATTTCGTTTTTATATGGATGAAAATAAATAGTAATGAGGAATGAAGAGATCCTAGCTCCAAATGCTGGATTCTTCTGCATTTGAAGGCTTAGACTCTGGAACAGTACATTTTACTATTGTACAGTATTGTTGATCAAATGAAAATAGAATAGGATTGGGTAATCAAAATAAATTAAGCATGAAGAAGGGGATTCTATTTCCAGCAATACTATGAAATGAGGATCTGGTTCTGGGATCCACTTAACTCCTGGGGGTGGGGTGGGCTCAGGGATTGGGCCCAGGGAATATGCATTTTTAAAAGGCTTCTTGGTTGATTCTCATGTACCTTTTCTGCCCAAGTTGGAGGGGCCCACATTTGGAAACACTGAAAACCACCTTTTAATATCCAATCCAGCTCCCAAATCCTATGATTTTAAAGTAACAGTTAGGGTGGTGATTTAGGAAAATTAAAGGAAAGCATGGAAAATTATTTGAATAATCATAACAATAGTATTCTTAAATTATTAGTTTGCTGTGTAATGGTTTTCATAGCGGTTGAGCTCAAGGATTTGCCTCAACCTTGCCATAGCTCACCTTTGCCTTTGGGAATGGCCACCCATCCGTGCCAAGCTGATGTGGAACCAGAGAGAATAGAGAAACCAGTTTATTTGTACTCAGGGATCCTGGTCTGCATTTATTCAAGCAAAATTAAAAACAGTAGAGTGTCCCTGTTATTTAGTAAAGCTCACGAAAGATTGTTATTTTGTTTATTGCTATGAAAAGTCTGTGGGGGAGGAAGCATGTTTTGATGAAAGTATTGTTTTAAATCTCCAAATGTGAAATTGTGTGATGTCTTATGCATCAGAATTTGGGTTCAAATTCTGGCTCACTAACTGGCTGGGTCTAAAGCACTTTGGGGTCAACTATGAGGGCCAGTGGGAGTAGGAACACCTTTTTCATCTCTTCTTCATTAGATGCTATGCATGAGTTTCTTGAGTTTCTTTTCTAAAAAGAAATTGTTGAAGTCTTGTATTAGGTGGTGCTTTTGTGTTATTGATTGTTTAAAAAGTGTTCTAGAAGTTTCATCTCAGGACAATACATGCAAACCTCCCCAGTGAGTGAACTCTCTCTATACTTGTGTCTTTAATCCTTTGTCCACACAGCTGGCACTCAGATGTGAAGAACAAACCAGCAAACTGTCCTGGCTGGTTTAGGTTTGCAACAAATATCCTGCTCTCCACCCCCACACCTGGCCCTCACATCCCAGGTGTGTTAACGCCTTGCTCCTCTACATCATCTCTGTATTTACTGCCCATGGACTTCTGCCTGAGTCTTTCACTTTTCATCCTGAGAACAGAGTTGGAATGCTGTTTTGGTTCCTCTTTCTTAGTCCCACATTTATACTTGCCTTCTGATTGTATTTGCTACATTAGGTGACTGTCTAATGAAGCAAATTCCATTCCCTAATATTATATCATGCTGGGCCTGTCCCTCCCCTTCCTTCCCTCACCTCAACATCTAACATTCCTTCCCTGTGCCTGTGCGTGAAGACTAGACTGGTTGATGAGACTTGTATTTGAGATCTCTCATACAACAGAGAAGTTAATAGTATAACTCACTGCCTCTCACACTTCAACGTGCACATGAATTGTCTGAGGATCTTATTAAGATTCAGATTCTAATTCAACAGATGGGGGGCTTTTCTGAGAAGCACCTAGGTGATGCAGTGCTGCTGGCCTGCAGACTACATTTTATGTAGCAAGGTATAACTGATCCTAGAGACAATATATAGAGAGGACGGGTTTTCAACCTTCGTGCTATTGACAGGTAGGGTTGGAAAATTCTTTGCTGTGTGGGGCTGTTCTGAACTTTCTGTGTTTAGCAATATCTTTGGCTTCTATTAGATGGCAGTAATATTCTCCTCTTCCAGTTGTGATGACCAAAACTATCTTTAGACATTACTAAATAAACAGTAAAACCACTCTTGGTTGAGAACCACTGGAATGAAAATTATTACAAAGGGCTCTGGATTAGAACACTTGGGTTCAAATTCTGGCTCACTAACTGGCTGGATTTGTAGCCTTTGAGCAATTCACTTTTCTGTGCCTTAGAAATGGAGATAATAGTATCTATATTAGATATTCATAAAATTAGTGGAGTATTAAATAATTAAATATCCATGAAGTGCTTAGAGATATACGTATGTGAGTAATTAGAAATCAATAAATATTATCAACACTTCACTCTGTAGTGGCCTTTTTATTAAAGGATACTAATTTACTGTCTTCTAATATACTTTGGTCAATAGAAAGAGAATAAATTTTACATATTCTTAAATTAATACAAGCTAGTTCATTTACTTATCCAGATTAAAAATGAAAAAATAGCTCATTAAAAACACATCTTGTCATTTTGTATTGACTCAATTTAGTTAATTACTTGTACAGTCCAATAGTCAACAACTAATTAATTCCACTTGAACCTTACATAACAATGGGGGGATGTAGCATGCCTATGAATCTGCCTCCTCATGGAAAAGCATCTAATCTAATCTCCATCCAAGCTAAGGAATTCTGAGACTTGGGTAACAGAACCTCAGTCCCCCAAATTTCTTCTAAGTTTGGGCATTTGTTATTGATATGACATGTTAGGGTTTAACATCTTGGGGTGTATTTGATAGTTTTTGCTTCTGCAATGGGAAAGAGCCATACATTTCTGCTACATGGGAATTAAAGTTACCCAATGCAGGCCCAAGGAGATCTAGACTAGTAGCTAGAAGAGAAGGATGAACCAGCCTGGTAGATGGCACGCCTGTATGTTGGTCTGAAACACAAAACGTCTATGGAGGAACATGGCAGTATTAACATAGCCAGGCCTCCAAGTTAGCTGGATTTTAGTCTCAAGTAGACTTCTAACAAATGTGTGGCCTCTAACAAGTCTGTGACAAGTCCTCAAACTGCTCTAGGCCACCTCTTGCCTGCTTTGGTATAGATTAACCTTTCCAGTGACCTGGAACTGGGAGGCTTAGAGTCTCCCTCCCCCAGATAGGAGTGAATAATTCCTACTGAGAGTTGACTTGCCATCTGGCCCTTCCCTCAGAACATGCTGCCCACACTAGTTCTGCTTGGTTGCAATAAATATATTTTCTAGGTTCTTGGGGGGCATTATTGATCATGATCCTTCATCATGATCCTTTATTCAACACCTAATTAAGGCCACCTGTTTGGTGGGATTTTTAGAAAGAATTTTTTTTTTCATTTTCAACTCTTTGGCCAGAATGGCAAATAATTTACTCTGAATAACTCCATCCATTATGATATTTGGATGATTTTTTTCTTAATCAGATGCTACCACTGACTTTGTGTAGAACTTTTGGAGTAAGAGTTCTTTAGACTTGACAGGCCTCTGTGAATAAGCTACATTTATGTAATGAGAAAGTACAGCATTATTACTATACTTATGCTTAGAGTATTTCTACATGGTGATAGAATAGCTGTTCATTTCAATGGAAAAAGTCTGCTGGTATTTGATTTATATGAATCAAAACAAACAGATGAATAGATAAAATTTGAAATTGTTGATTTCATTTTTCACTTGATGTCACTGCTTTGGTTGTCTAAGCAAAACTGAAGTGAGGTTCCTAGTAGTCTTTTTTGCTGTCTAGCCATATTCATGTCCAGCCAATAGTTCTTGAGTGCTTACTGTGTACTGAGCACCGGGTAGGCGCATTTTGTGCATTATCTTCACTTTGTCTTCATTTCACCTTTCTTTTTTTTTTTGTAGAGACAGAGTCTCATTGTACCGCCCTTGGGTAGAGTGCCATGGCGTCACACAGCTCACAGCAACCTCTAATTCTTGGGCTTACGCGATTCTCTTGCCTCAGCCTCCCAAGCAGCTGGGACTACAGGCACCTGCCACAACGCCCGGCTATTTTTTGTTGTTGTTGTTGTTGCAATTTGGCCAGGGCTGGGTTTGAACCCGCCACCCTCGGCATATGGGGCTGGCGCCCTACTCACTGAGCCACAGGCGCCGCCTTTGTCCTCATTTCAAAATGAAATATTTATATTCTGTCCTTATTTTGCAGCTATGTAAATGAAGGTCTAAAAAGATTTAGTATCTTTCCCAAGGTCACAAGGCTAGTAAGTGATGGAGCTGATGTTAGAACTCAGTAGACTTCAGAGGTCTTATTCATGGTGCTATCTCTATCAAAATCTATGCATGATTTTATTTTAAAACATTCTCAGTATTCACACCCTAGATGATACTAGCTACAATCTGAATGTATAAAATGGAAATTCCCTGGTACTTTTGGTTGAAGAATTATTCAATTCACATAAGAAACAAATAAACATATTCTGCTTGGGTATCATGAGCACATTGCCCAAGCTCATTATCTGTTGACGTTTTGGACTTATCTTTCTTTAATAGAATACTATGTTTGCTATCTGTTTTCATTGTTATAGCAAGAGAAGACCAATTCATTGTTCTAACAACTGCTTTTTTTTTTAACTTATTGAAATGACTGTAAATGCAAAGCTGGTAAAAAGTGTCAGATTGATAGCACTGCTCTAGGAAACCACAGAAAGGAAGTGTAAATTCTTTCCTCATTTCCTGCCAATAATCTCCAACTAAAACCTGGAGGGTGCATTTTCAGAAAGAAGAGACGAATTCATAGTCTGAGGTAGTTACTCTAAAATTTCCTTGAAAAACCCAGTAAGTAAGTGAAGCATACATTAAAGTAAAGAGGAGTTGAATCCTTTAGAGTTGTAATGATTAAAATAGAAAGCACATTTGAAAAGAGATAACTTTATGTTCATTAATCAGAAAGGATGAGAACATTTTAATGTTTAAGATTTGTTGTAAAGTCATTAATAGTTTCTTAAGGGTTGAGAGGAATTAACCAGAGCCATTCTCCAATCATTGCGATTTTGATTGTAAGAAGTGAGGATGCTAGTACTGAAGAAAAGATTAATGGGGTGGGCTATCATAATTATCCTAAAATATTTAAAGAGCTGTCATGTTGATAATAATATTAATAATAACATCTACTCTTTATTGGCACCTGCACTTCTTTGCACACTCTTGCATGTCATTCCCACAACAATCTAAAGCATTATGTACTATTTTCTTCCATATTTTACAGAAGAGAAAACAGAGTTCCAGAGGTTCACAACTGGGTCCCAGGTTCACAATGGTAGCTCACAGTGGGGAGTCAGGGCATAAACAAGCTCTGTCTGCTTTGAGAGCTCTTTCTCTCCCCCACAGTATGTAGTCCTTTTTGTGAACGAAGGCTTAGGTTGATTCTTATTCCAATCAGTTTGTAAGAGCAGATCCATGACTAATGGGTAAAAGTTATAGGATGGCATATTTAAGCTTACTATATCTAAATTTAAAGTAAGTACATTTAAAGTCATCTATTTTCCATGTTAAAGAATGTAGAATTTATTCCTTAGGCAGTAGTAAGCCACAGAAGGGCTTTTAAGACAGAGTGTATTGGATTTGGAGAAGGTAGGGAAAATAAGATATAATTATTATCTTATCATAAGATTGTTGTAATAGCCTAGGCAAGAGATGATGGAATCTGGATTTGGGGGCAGAGGATGAAGGGACAGTATATAGGGAACATATTTCAGAGACACCTGAGAGGCAGGCAGGATTACTGATTAGCTGGATGGGGTGGGTGGGGCAAAGAAAGGGCCAGGGATGCCTCTGAGATTTCAGCTTAGGCAGCAGAGTGAGTGCCTGCTGACACTATTACCCAGACAGGTTGTAAAGAAGAGACTGATTTAGGGTCCTGGAGAAGGACTGCATTTACTTGCTGAGTTTGAAGCACCTGCGCCACATGAGGTCAGAGATATAGCATGGGCAGTTAGAAATAAGTCTAGAGTTCAAGGGAAAGGTCAGAGCTGGAGACAAAGTTCAGGCCCCTTGAATCAGAGCTATCTATGGGAGTGGATGGATGCTCCCAAGGAGCGTGCAGAGCCAGAAGACTGGAGGGCCGAGGACCATTCACGGAGTGTTGTGTCTGTACCAACCATTTAGCAGGTGGTTGCTAGAGAAGGAGAACCACAAAGAAAAAATTAGATAATCAAGCCTCACATCACAAGAGAACATGCTGTTTTTTAGAGATTATCTACTAAATAAAGCAATCTGTGTGCAGCTGAACATTTCCAGCCTTCTCATACAAAAGGCCCCCAACAGGATAGAATCCTTAGAAACTGGTTCCAGGGACCACAAAGTAGGCTGGTATATCACTGTCTCCCACCATCCTTCACCCCTATCATTTGGAAATTGACCCTCTTTTCATATTATGGTTTGCCAACATTCTTATGTTCTGAAGACTTTTTCTGTGTTAATGATACACCATACTTGAAGTGTGATAAAATATACTAAGAAAGTATTAGGTTTCTTATTTTTTGTTTATATTTTTAATAAGAGGTGGAAACCATTTCTCTTGCTTTTTATGTTTTCACATACTTTCTTCAACTACAAGTAGAATGGTAAGAGGGCCACCTCACATGTTTTCTTCCCTTTTCTATTTCTTGACAATCTTTGTGACCTTGTACAAGACAGCGCAGCTATCCAGGGCTCAACTTTCCTTATCTTTTAAATACATGAATTAGATTATATTTTCTTTGAAGTCCTTTTCAACTCAAAAATTTTGTGATTCCATAATTCAAGCTCTGCACATAAATGCCATTTAAATGTCATTTTTTAGATCACCAAAAGGCTAATAATTGTATAATCAAGGATAGATCAAATACCATTTCAATAAGGTTCCTCAAAGATTGAAAAAATCCTCCTTAGAGGAATGACATCAAAAGAATTTTTTTCATGAGGTCAAAATCTCCATTTTAGTGTGAGCTCTAATTAAATTAAATCCTGAGATATTTAGACTGGAAATATAGAAGAACCCCTCCCTCCCCAGCTGACTCTAAAGGTTGCAAAATAACAGAACATGCTCTTTGGAAAATGTACGAACTTTTAAGACAGGTGAATAACTAACTTGTGGAGGAGGTTATAGCCCTAAGCTACAACTTAAAGTGAGTGAACTTAGCTAGAGAGTCTCTTCTGACAAGTAAGGACCCAGAGGTTACCCTGGAATGGGGAAGGCATTGTCCTCAAATAGCTGACAGCAGTATCACCTGAGACATGGACGGGGTTATGATTAACATGGGAGGAAATTATCTAAGTAGGAGAGCATGCCAAGGACACTCCTGGTAAGAGGGCTAAAAGAAGGCCATCAACAGGAAGACAAATCAAGAAGGCAGTGATGCGGAGAACCAGGAGTTAATTGAGAATCAAGGTATGAGACTATTTGCAGGGAAAGCAAGGCTGGACTAGGTTGGTAACCATAAAGGCCTTCCTTTGTATGGCCCCAGCTACCTGCCCTGACAAATTTAAGAAGCCAAATAGAACTAGATTCTAGAAAATAAACTGCCTTAAGAGCTCCAGGAATCCTGGGTTTATGGAGGGGAGTCTGCTAAGGAAATGGAAGCCTTTCCTTCCTGCAAGGCTCCAGAAATTGGTTCAATATTCCATGCACGTGGTATGATGTGTGGTGTTGAGATGTGCCTGTGTATTATGGCACCTGCACAGAACTTTCTATTTATTTCAATGGACTTGGAAACAGACTTACAGGTCTATCCTGTCATCCATCCTGTCACTGCCACCCCCCACCTTGGGTGAGTCATCTCCTTCCAGAATAGTGACAGCCATCACCAAAATAGAGAACTCCATGTGACAAAAGGGCTGTTTTTCCAATTCTCTGGCAACATAATATAAAAGTTCACCACATCAGGCACGTCATCTTAATCACCAGGGTCAAAAGAACCTATAGATGTGACAAGTAGCTGCCTCGTGAGTTAACTTCTTCCTTCTGATTGGCAAGGAGAAGACTGTAAATCACCAACATCCAGATGATCATGTCACTGTTTCATTTCTTTAGATATGTCTCCATCTATTTCAAATGGAATTTCAACCACAGCCTTTTGTATTGAAAGGATACATGGAAGAAAGTCAATGCTCACTCTTAAAATAATGGTGAGAATGAGCAAGGGTGGCAGGGTTTGGAAGTGAACTGGTGAATGTGTTTTTCAGAGTATGTCTACTAAGCACCTACTCTGTGCCTGGCCCTTTTCCTTTAGGCACTGGGGATATGAGAGTGAGCAAGCAAAGTTCAGCTCTAATTCAGCTTATATTCCAGTGGATAAACAAATACAGAAATACCAAAGTGTCACATAGTGACAAGCAGTATGAAAGAACCAGAAAGTGACTGATGGATACTTTGTTTAGGTGTCTAGAAAGACCTGTCTGAAAAATGACATTAATGCTGAGGTCTGAATGATGAGAGAAAGGCAGCCGCGTGCCCAGCCATCTGTGCCGTGAGTGTTCCCGGCACCGCACTGGGCTGGTGCAAAGGCCCTAAGGCTGTCCTGAAATTGGCATGCAAGGCTATAGCTCAGCATTTACTTCTCAGAGAAAAATAGGGGCTAAATCACATAGAGAATTTGGAATTTGTTCTAAGTGTATTTTTTAAAAATACCATTGAAGGGTGTTAAGGAGGAAAATGATTTTATCCAATAAACCCTTTGAATGGATAACTCTGGCTGCTACTAGGAAATTGGTTTGCATAAGGACAGGTGTGTAAGAAGAAAGGTCAGTGAGGAAGTTATTGCTATACCCACTGTGAAAGATCACCGTGGCTTAGGTTAGAGTATGGAAACAGAAATGGAGAGAAGTGGATGCATGTAGGATTTATTCTGGTGGCAGATCTAACAGAACTAGTTATTTCCAAATGGGTAAAATGACAAGAAGAAGGCATGAAGGGTAATTCCTGGTGTTTGGGGTTGGGCAGGATCAGTGTTCATTTTGAAATACATATGCAATGTCAAAAAAGACATTGAGCAAGTACTTGGATACCAGGTTGGACCATGAAGGCTCAGTGCTGGTGTGGCAGAAACAGTTACTCCACACTGCACATCCAGGTGCTTGATCCCCCTGCCTGGGTAGGGTCACATGACAAATTGTGACCAATGGGCTATGCTATTTTGAACTGAAACAGAAAAGGGAATTTGAGTGTTTCTATGATCCCTCTTTTGGCTGCCACAGAGATCCTAATATGCTCTAACACAGGAGTTGGTCAGAAGAGGAAAGCAAAGGTTGTGTGCCTACGAAGCTAAGAGAAGATGATGAGATGTGACAATGGGACTCTCAGAGTTGAAGTGCTGAGCATTTGAGCAGATGGGATGATTCTATAGTGTGTATAGATGTTGCTGTGGCCCTTGTGTTTTCCCCAGACTATGGGTGTGAGAAAGCGCCCATGCTGTGAGTTCTTAGCATTAAGTCACGACTGGAGCACAACATGCTAAAAATGGGACATTGATAAATAAGCTACTTCAAGCCTAAGGATTTTTTTCCTTCTGGCTCTGAATTCAGGTAGATGCAGATAGGTTCAACCTGTCAAGTTTTTTTCTGACTCAGCCCAGTCTAGGTTAGATGCTCCTCCTTGGAGCTTCCTCTTTGTATACTGCAATTTAAATGTCTGTTTCCTCAGATAATAATCTCCTTCAGGACTCCCCAGCATACAGGTATATCAGCTACAAAGCAGGTTTTCAGGCAGTGTTTGTTCAATGAATAAACAGCCTCCTGGCACCTCACAAGATCCCCTCCCACAAGGATAAGGTGATGCGTGTTACTATTAACATCACAGACCAAAGAAAGCTTAGCTCTCTTGTTCAGATTCTTCATATATCACAGTCTATCAACAATACTTACTGAGTGCCTGCTGTGTACAAAAAATTGTGGCACTAGAAGGAAAAAGGAAATACCTATCTTAACCTCTACCTTTAAGGAACTAGCAATACCCTTGAGAGCACCAGGATAATGGCTGCCATTAGAGAACAGTAGGAATTGGTATACAGTTAAATAAAAAAACTGAATGGCACAGGAAATTAGCATTAACATTTTTTGATAAAGGGAAGACATAAATAAATTAGAAATAAAATAAGATCTAGGAAAATCTTTTAGAGGAGATCAGACTTTGATGGGAGATAAGATCTATAAGGCTGGGAAAGAGGCAAAGAGAGGGCTTGAATCAGAGCTTCGGTGACTGTGAGGGGCAGTGAGGAGAAAGTGAGAACAGAGCAACAGGGCAGGTATAGGGCAGTAATGACAGACATCTGTGGGGAGATCTGGTGAGGCCAGATTAGAAAGGATCCCAAAAGTCAGTGAGGTAGCGACTTAGGCTCTTCACTCATTCAATCATTCAACATTTACTGAGGCTGCACAATATGCCAGGCACTGTTATAAGTATGGGGAGGGTGTGTGTGTGTGTGTAGTCCCTGCTTTTATGAGTCTTAAATTCTTGATAAGAGGATGGAGGATAAACATTTAAACAACTACATAGCAAAATTTCAGATTAAGATAAATACTATGAAAAAATTCAGACAAGTTAAGGAGATACAGAGATATAGATAGGACATGCTATTGTCTACAGGGTGAGGTCAGGGAAGGCTTTTCTGTGGGAGCTGATATATATGAATGAACTCACAAAATGACCAGATGAAGACAGTTGTAGGTTCCCGGCAATCAAAGGAACATGACAGAGTATTTCAGGAAGATGACGCACGATATGGAGAAAGCTGGAGAGTCAGTGAGGTGCAGCATGAAAAATGACATAATTCAGAATCTAAGAAGAACACATAGAAAGCTTTAAGTATAAAGGTTTCTTTTATGTTTTTTTCTCATTATCAAATTTATTAGGTTCCCCCCTTAGATAATTGAGTATTATAGTTTAAATGATTAAGAAATAAAACTTTTAAAAAACTCCTCTGTTTGTTCCACTCCTCATACCTCACTCATGAGCACTGTGTAGCTTGCAGCCCATTGACAACACCATCATTTTCAATGTTTCTATCATTTGTACTGTGAAGGACCTGCTGTCCATTAGATAGAATGGTGTCCTTGGAAATGGAGAATTGGAAAATAAAGGCTCTCTTGCCCATCTTATAAAAGTTAGGCCTATGAGTATTGTGTGGCTTTGTGCCCAGTATAAGAGGATTAAAGTTGCCAAATCTTTGGATAATAACAAGCTCCAATCTACATAACACCTGGTCCTTACAAACTAAGTCATTATGAATGTGATCCAAGTTGTCACTCCAGGGGTTTTGTAAATTCCACATTAGTTGGAGTTTCTTAGATACATGGATGTTGCCCACCCACATTCCCTTGTAGAGTGTGGATTGAGTGGTTTGGGGACATTAGAGAGCAGTGGGGAAGAAGGGATTGTTGTACTCAAGATCTCTTGGTCAGTGACTATTATTGAAGGATGAGCTTTACAATAAAGAACTCAGATAATGCTGGGCATTGATGGGGGAGTGGGAGTTTCTAGGCCAGGGATTATAAGAATGGGCCCTGGAGCTGACCAAATGGAGGCTCCACTGTTCTCCACAAAGAAGCTAGTATATATATATACTAGCAAGAAGAGAGACCCAAGATTCAGTGGCGGAGATAAAGAATTTAGGATTTTTGAATCTTGAAGTAGACAACTGAATGTCAAACTTGGGAAGAGGTGGGAAGACAGAAGTGGAAATGAAGGGATGAGCCAGGCCTTCCAAATATCCAGACCCTTCTGGTTCTCTCACTTTCCATTAATCCACCATCTCTTGCCTTGGCCACCGGTCTCTGTTACATTCTTGCCATTTTCTTGGTTTCTGCGCAGGGTGATCTTTCAGAACTCTAAGTAAATTCCTATTGCTCATAGAGTTAAAACCACCCACTGGTTTACAAAGACCAACCGCTCTGCCCCCTGCCTACCTTGCTTACCCTGCCTCAGGGCAGTCTTCCAGAGGTCCACATTCTCTAGCTACATTGGTCCCCTGATAGTCTTTATGAGGCAAGTACTCCCAGCCACAGGTTCTTTGGCTACGTATCCATTTCTCCCCCTTTCTTGGCAGATGCCAACTTATATGAGATGTAATGTATCTTAGTAATTAAAAATGCACACACTAGTGTCAGATTCCCTGGCCAAATTCTAGCTTTTCTATTTATCAGCTGTGTGACTTTGAATAAGTTGGTTAAGCTCTCTATTCCTCTGTTGTAATGTGGAGTTGCTAACAGTGCCTTCCTGGTAGGGTGGTTATGAGGATGAAGTCATATGTGCGAAGGATTTAGCACAATGCCTAACATCTAGAGAAAAATCAGTCAGTGTTACCTCTCATTATCTTTTGGGTCTCAGCCTAAACATTTAAGAGATCTTTCCTCTGACCCTTCTTCCCAACTCTCTTCTCCTGCCTTCCTTTTTCACAGAACTGATTTTTTTCTTTTCCTTTCATATTATGTTTTATAATCATTTACACACCCCTTTGTTTGTTGTTCCCTATTAGACTATAAACTCCATGAGGGCAAGGACACTGCCCACTGTACCGCTGAGTAACTAACACCAGGTACAGTGCGGGGCACAAAGTAGACACTCAACAAATACATCGCCGAGTGAACAGCTGAGGTTGATGGTTCAGGACTAAGTCTGTGAGAGCTGCTGAGAGTCTGCTGGGAAGGCATTGGCATCTCAGAGGGACTGAGCTGGGCCAGAAGCCAATGGATTTCCACTGTACTTACTTTGTAAGACATTATCTTTACATTGTATTTTAAGATGTTGACACATCAAAATCAAATTACTGGACCAAGCTCAAAACTTACATTTATATTCCAGGATTAAATGCTCTTTTTTGGCAGAAAAAATTGTTCAGATTTGCCATAGAATCTTATCCAACCTGGAATTGGCCTGAATGAATTGTGTAAATGAGACAATTATGGTTATTTTTCTTCTTCCCCCTTCTTCCTGTTTTGTCCCTCAAAGTGATTGAATATTTGACTGAATTCACTGCTTCAATGGAGGGGCTATTGTAGGCTTGGGCAGTGGACTTCCTGGGTGGCAAGTCCATGATACTGGATCATGTTTGCATTTCTCACACCAATTTTCGATTGGGCTTCCTTATTCACATGCCTTCTTTAGCTCTTATTTATTTAATGCTATTGTGTATTTGTTTCATTTACATAACGCTTTCCTATCCAAGCTTGTTAGATTGTATGGAGAACATTGTGCTCAGAAAAAGCAATGGCAAACACAGAGCAACAATAAAAATGAAAATTTAAACTCCAAGAGTACTTGGCTGGCATAGGGTTACACTCCTCTGTGGTTCCCCTTTGCTTCCCACTAGGAATCTATTTGTGACACGTTTTCCTCCCATCCCCTCTCTTCTTCCACTGTACTTTTGTTTTGTTCACACTCATTGGAAGTGTGGTGCTGATTTGAGCCTTTGGCATCATCTGTTTGTGCAGGGTTATGGGAATTTCTAGTCTCTAGCTTATTTCCTATCCATGAAACATTGATCTATTACTTACACGTAATGATACTACCTATTTTTCAAGGTTATCTTCCTTCAAATCCTTTCTTTGTTGACTTACTTTGTAAAATTTTTGTCCTCTTCTTACAGTCTTCATTACCACCACTTCTTTGCCTGCCTCCATTATCCTTTTAATGTTTCTAACTTAATTTAGATTCTAAGGGAAGTGCTTTTATTAAGAACCAAAGCTGAGGAGCAACTAATATTATCTGCAAAATGTATATTTAAAACATGCATTGGGAGTTTGGGATAGAACTGGAAAAGGAAAATCAGACTGAATCTTGTGCCTGCATTTTCCTCCCACCAGATTTGTATGTCATCACAGATGTCAGATAAAGTTCAAGCATCTGATACTCTGTAACTATACTGAAAAACTTGTTATTGGCAGTGCCTTAGTGAAGATGACTATTCTGTAGCTTAAATGAGTCAAATATACCAATGTTTATTATTCACAGTCTTTGTATTTTAGAAATTATTTAGCTTTCATTCCTATAAATATAAATTATTTAGCTTAAATTCCTATTTTCAGAAGCCCAATGTGTAAAACATAATTGCCACATAACCATTAGCTCATATCCTAGATTCAAAACCTAGGAGACCAAATATAAACAATACCTCAGAGGAGTAAAGCTATGTCTTCAGAACCGAAGTATTCTTATGACTATCATAAGTGAACACTGACTTAGAGCAAGGGATTAATGAGAATGGATGCTGAAATCAAATTGCTAGCCTAAAGGAAAAACATACATATCGCCATCTCTGAAGAGTTAAGTAACTACTAACATGTCAATAAATTACATACTCACAAGTTGGCCTTGATGTCTTCTTTCCCAATGGATTGCAAACACAAATCTTTGCACCATATGATGTATGTGCATGGGATGTGGCCTGGAAACGCAGCATTGATTCTGGGAAAACGGAAACCCGGGAAGCCTGCATGTAACAGTCAGGAAAACAGCAAGGTTTTTCTTTGGCTGTTGCTTCTCAAGTTACTTAAAGAGAGACTCATTGGATATTGATCTGTATATATTGAAATTACAATAAAACAAAATGGACCAGTTTCTCTTTCCTCAGACTCACAGGACTGGCATTCTATCTCTTGGGAGTCATAAATCTCAGTCTTAGATTTGGGGAAATATTCTGGGATCTGGATGGCAGCTGATTTATTTTTGAGACAGTGATGTCAGAAAGGAAAGCATAACGCAGAATGTGACTGTAACACTCACTGGGAGAATAGTGACTGTTGTTTAAAATATTAAATAAGGCTTTCCTGCTTTCAGAACCCTTCCTACAGCAAGCTGGATTGGAGCCCCTCACCAACACATTCATTTTCCTTTACAGTGGCACTTACTTTTTTTTTCCTGTGACAGATCTAGATGCTCTATTTATTTCTTTAGTCTCATTTGTGCTATGACATCAAGCTTTAATTTTATCATTATTATTTTGCTTCTTTTTAAGCATCTATGGTGTGCCAGGCATTGGATAAAATAGAAAAGATACAATCCCTGCTGTCGCTGGGCTCACACATTCATAGAGAGATGACAGGCAAAATATCCTGTAATTGGCAATAGATAGTCCTCATCCTTTCTTCCCCTTCTCCCTTTTGAAGTGACTTCATCTCTCTCAACAAGCCTAAGAAGTTCCCTTGATCAAAGGTGTCGAAAACCTGGAGGGTTTGGAACAAGTGTCAGAGAGTAAGCAAATGACTTTGGGAGCTGTGACTGGGATCCTCGCCTGCCCACGTGCTCTCTGCACTCCTGCCTCACCTGGGCGGACTGCACTCTTCACCTCCTCCTGCGCCTCGGGTGTCAGCTACCCCGGAGCCTAGGGCGCTTTTTCCCGCACGGCCCCGCCCCCACGCCCCAGGATTGCAAAACCTTCAAAGGTCCCCAGATGTAGGGGTTTTTCTAGGCTCTGGTGGGCGCGGGCTGACAGCAACTGGGAGCCCCTCCACAGCGGGGTGTCCAGGCAGGTACGGATCCAGCTCCTGGGCGCTTTAGTGAATCAAACCAATGTCACCCTTACTCTCTCACCCCACATATCTCCCATTCTCTCTTATGCCGCACATCCCAGGATCTTCTTTGTCCTTTTCCTAGTAACACCGAAGCTCTCTCGTGCTTGCGGACTGCAGAGCAACGCGGGGCCGTCCGGACCGTGCGGGATGGCTCAGTGTGAGTGTGCTTTATATGTCTGAGTGTTCGGGCGTGTATGAGTGTTGGGGAAGGTTATCAATACAGGCCTAGAGCCTCCCCACTCTCTCTTCCCCTTTTTCTCCCAACACTTTATTGGACCGCCCCCCCCCAACCCCCCCCACCACCCAAGGCGCAAAGCTCTTGTCCCTCTCTGCAGCGCTCAGCGGTTCGGGTACCCGGGACTCAGTTCAGTTGGGGAGTCTCCCTCACCCAGGTGGTACTTGCACCCCGAAGCTTGAAAGTTGCAGCAAACAGTTCTAGGGAGCGGAGGAGCGGAGGTCGAGGCCGGTGCGCCCGCGGCGGCTCGACCCGGGGAGCGCGCTGCGCCAAGGGTCGGGCGGCGCTGGCTGCAGGCCGGGGAGCTGGCGGAGGCGGGGGAAAGGCGGGCGAGGGGAGGTGCGGCGGGGAGCAGCTGCCGGGGAAGGCGAGGCGCAAGGTGGCTCCTTGCGGCCCCGCGCCGGGCAGCTCGGGGGACGCACCAGGCAGCCAATGGCTGCGCAGAGGTGTACAGCAGATGGCGTCCGACTGCGCGGTTTCTTCCTCCTCCTCCTCCTCCTCCTCCTCCTCCAGTGCTGAGGAGCCAGAGTCGCCGCCGGGTTGCCAGACGTTGGAATGGGTGGTCTCCCGACACACACCACCATCTTTCTTGCGCACGGGAAGCTCGGGAAGCTCGGGGCTCGGCGGCTCCCAGAGGCTACGGCAGCAGCTCGGGCGAGGCGGGTGAGTGCGACTGCACTGAGCCCCGAGCCGGGGATGCCGAGCGGGGGAAGCCGGTGCCCTGGCCGGCCCGCTGGGGCGCTAGGTGGCAACCGCTGGGGCTGGGCGGGCACAGACTTTGCACTCCTCGCCGGGCAGCCTTCGTCAACCCTTCTCCCGGCCAGGCGCGAGAACTTGGAAACCGAGGTTCTGCGACGACTCTGCCCGGGAGCTGCGGAAACCGTAGGCTGCTGGGGGGCGCAGTGTGCGGAGACCCTCGGGGTGGGCGGGGACACCCCACGAGGTGACTTGGGCACCCTCCTCAGGCAGCCGACCTGGGCCGTGGGATCCAGGCGGCAGGAGATCTTTCCCCTCCACCTCCAGCTTGCTTTGAGGGGTACTGATAAGAGGAGCCAGGTGTCCCCCATCCTGCGCTGGGAGCCTGGGAGCCCAAGATCGGAGGGCCGCGAGTTCTGCGGGATTTGCAAACAGGTTGACTGAGGGTTCCCTTTCAGTAGCGCTGACTGCGAAATCTGCGCGTGGGTGTCTAGTGCTTGTGGAGGACCCTGACAAAGCCAAGAAGTTTTGCAGCTTCCCGTGATTTATCAGTGGGGTGTCCGGAGGCTGCAGCAACAGTTTACATTTCCACTCTCCCTGCGGAGGGCGAGGGGCGAGCTGGGCAGAAGGGGACTCGCGGGTCAAACATGGCATTGGGCTGTTAATGTAGAGAAAACTGGGAACAGGACTTGAGAGTGAGGGAGGAGTGCACGCATATTTTCTGAGACATCACCTATCTGCACCTGTCACCTTTTTATGCCTCCCTGAATATTAGTTATCTGAATATGCAAACGAACCCTTGCTCTTTGACAGAGCAGTATTTTAAGTTTTAAAGTTGGAAAACTTGGGGAGGAGGTACTCAGGAGAGGGGGTTAAACTCTCTCACACTCTTAAGTACAAGAAAAAAAACCACTTTTTTGGGGGGTAACTTATGATCTAATGGTACTTTTTTGGGGGGAATCACTGAGCTTTGAGCATCTTGTAAGTAAGAGATATTGCAGTTCAATTCTATACAGTCAAAGTGGAGTTCTACTAAAATTGTGGGACGCTGGGGCGGTGCCTTTGGCTCAAAGGAGTGGGGTGCTGGCCCCATATACCGGACGCGGCGGGTTCAAACCCAGTCCCTGCCAAAAGCTGTAAAATTGTGGGACGCTGACATATTCTATGGAAGACATCAGGGTTCCTTGGTGCTCCGTTGATTGCTGGGAATGGTCTATGGTTTCCTCCAGCTTCAAGTGCATTTGTGTTTTTCAAATAAGAACCCAACTGGAGGATCCGTACCTACTGTCTATGGGTGCTCTGTTATCATGGAAATGGTAACCCACTCAGGCCAACCGGACTGTGGGGTGTGTCTGGGTGCATGTGAACCTGTGTGCTTAGAATTTCCTTTGGACAGGCAGACTTGGGATGTCAAAGTGATACAATTATCTCCCTGGCAGTGTCAACGCAATCTGGGTTTACTGGGAAGAGGTGATCTCCAGGGAAACATTTCTGTGCTCTTGACCATACCCAGCAGTTGGATGAGGCTTTTTGAACGCCATTTAGGGGTTTACTAACCAAATCAAGTCCTATTCAGTGCTGAGGGGAAGCTCATGTCTTTGTGGGGTTAAAAAGCTGTATAAAGTCCCAGTTGTAAGGCCTCACTCTTATGCACTGCTGTTTTTAAACCTCAAGGCCACTAATAGCAGGCACCTTCTTTTAAAACTTAATGTGGCCAGTTCTCTTCTTTCTATGTGGATGAGCCAACCAGGTAGATTCCTTGGAATTGGCTTCTTTTTTTCTTGACCCTTTTTTTATTTTAACCTACCTGCTGAGAGTTGATCTCTGGGAACTATTTAAGTACAAATTTAAGTGGAAAAAGAATTATATGAAGATAATTTCCTGATTCTGTGACAACAAACGTACATACTTCTATAATAATTTGTAATTGTTAGCTTTAAAAATGAGGGGCAGTCTTGCATATCAACACATTCGGGACCAGCAGCCTGGAACACCTATAGACCATTTAGCCTTCTGAAAATTTGAGATTTATCTGTGATATGGGTTGGATTGTGGTCCAGGAAAGGACTACTGCTAGTGGACATTGATAGTCTATTTTGAGGGCTCATAATACAATGGTCTCACTTTATATCTACTTTAATATCTAAATCAATACTTGGAAAATGATTTTTAGAATGTTTCTTAATTCACTCCAACCCTTGTTGTTTTTCTCCAAAGCTTGTTAGGAGGTTGAAAGTCTGAGAAACAGGAATGCTGTCAGATAGGTAGAAAATAATTACTGATCATAAAAATGGTATAAACACAGACTTAGGTGTTTGAGGATAAACATTAATAAATGGGTAAGGAGTGGTATCTTTCTGTTCTCTGCTGAGTGTGCCTTTTGAGAGAAAGTCAAGGGAATAGAGAAAAATGGTACTGCTAAAATGTACTCCATCAGAAAGGCTATTAAGGACCTTGTCTACTTACTGCAGATAGTATTTCTGAAAGAATAATTCCTTTTATTAATATCTATAAAAAATTGCCCATTAATAATGGACTAAAAAAAAACAAAATAGAAAGATAGGAGCTAAGTTAGCAGAAGAAGAGTGTCCAAACAAGAAAAATTCTAAGGCTTGTCAACTTATTTTAATTATACTTCACAAATTGAAACTGGAGTCATATGATTCCTTCAAAGGAAAGAAAATCTTGTGAAAACTGCAATTTTGCTGTTCTGTACATCTTCACAAAGATTAGGTATTGAAGTAATAACATCATTTCAAAAGTTTGAATAGAATGAAGAATAGTTGACTGGTTCTATTGAGTTAACAGTCAAAATGATAAATGATACAATATATTAAATACACAATTAAGGTAAACAGCTTAAAGGATTCTAAGTAGTGACTACTATACCACTTGATGGGAAAAAAGAAACGGCACCATTAACAATAAAGCTTCAAAGATGCTTTAGAGACAAAGTGTAAAGGATGGGCCTTTGAACAACTATTGGGTATTATAGTATCAAAAACTATTTATGTGATTTACTCAGATGTGTCTTTGGATATTTGAGTATGGATTGCATAGAAAGTACTTTATGTTTTCAGAAAAAGGCATGTCCTAGAATATCACTATAAAGGAAGCTGCTGCTTTCACTTTAACACCAAGCAGCTCCCCAAATATGACACAGGTCCTTAATTTAGAGCTCTTAACAAGATTAATATTTACTAGATAATTAACACATTAAGCCCATGAAAACAGAGGATTTTTAACTCCTCTTTTAATTCTAGAAATTTGCTATTGTGAGTTTGAGTGGGATCTAGAGGTTAGCAGACCTAAAATCACAGCCACCCTTAGTTGAAGATAATGAACATTTTATTCAGCCTTTAAAATTTCCCCATTGATTGAGATGTTTTTGGTAGGATATTCATGGGTGGTTATTCATAATAGCTAACAGTGCTTATTGATGAAACCAAGCCAAGGGAATTAGGTATAGTTTCTGTTATGTGGTATGTATATCTTTTGACTGAGAAGGAAATATACATCCTAGTGATAGAATTCCTAGAACAATGCTTTCTTTCTGAGTTGTGTCATCTAGAGTAAGCTAGTTACACAAAATGTAGATTGTAGTTTTTTTCTCCTACTTTGTAATCTGCCAGTGATTTATTATGAGCATTCTGTAGCTACTAAATCAAGAATTTCATCTGAAAGGGAAAATAGACTATTAGTGAAATTTAATCACTCCATATCTTTTGGTCAAATTTTGAAACCAACATGTAGACGCTATAGAATAGAATGTCACTGCTGGTGGGGACTCAGAGTCATTGCAGGTGGGGAGCTGAAGTCTGGTGTGTAAAGGAGCAGTTAGGCCATCTGGCACATATAGGAACAATTATATTTTAAGAGTGTGTATATGCTGTTGTGAAGAATTAAACAATACATTTAAAAGCATCACTAAATTCATATTTGGCTTTTGGTTACTAGGTGTTTTTCCAATTAATGGATTTTAAAAGTACGACTTTTTGTTGTCATATGGAAATCAGTAAAATTTTTTGAAGTTAGAAAAAGGAGGTCCTCATGCTAGAAAAGGTTAGACATTGACCTAGATGTGAGGATCTGTGAAAGTGTAAAAGAAAAAAACCCTGCTATCATTGTTTAACATAGGTATTTTGCAGCAAGGGCCATCATGCTTGCTTCTGATTTTGCCTCTCTAGGCATATTTTAATTATGAGCCTCTTGTAATTAAATATGTTGTAGCTAAAAACAGAATCCTAAGTAACTAATGCACAAATAATTCTTCAATGCCTTGACTGGGAGGAAGCTCCTTGCTGTGTTCCACTTGCCTGCATGAGGGTTAGTGCTGATTTGTGTCCCAATGTTATGTTAGTGAACAGCTCATTACTTCTGGAAGAATCACAATGGTGTGTAAAGCTCTAAACTTCCTGGCAGTTTAGGCACGACTGTCTTGGTCATAGGCTGTAATTTTGTAGTAATGCATATTTTAACTTTGGTTCCTTTTTAAAAACATACCATGTTGTCTGCATACATGAAAGATTTTAATTATAATGTGACTGAGGCTTGCAGTAATCTCCTCTTACAGAGTTTGCTTCTGGGCTCTCATCTATTGATTTGTGCTTTTTGTGCTTTTAGACACATTTGGGGAAATATGGCCAGTGTGCCTTGATGTAGACTTACTGGTTGTGAAATGTTGAAATATTTGTGTACCAATAGGTAAATGGGTACTATTCTGAGTTCCCTGAAGGCCTTACTATCACCCTAGTTTTACAGCCACTTCCCCAGCACCCCTTAGGTTATCCCTCAATGCAGCCCCTTGCTATGGCAAGGACCCATTCCTGAGATATTGCCAGAGGCCATCCTGACTGATTTGTGCTCGTGGGTACATATTTTTTATATTATCCCTCGATATTCTTACTTATAACAAGAATAAATGCAATCACTGGTATTATCAAGTAGTTGAATTTGAAATCTGTTTACATTTAAATTTTCTCTAACATTTACGTATGTTAAAAACACTTAAATATTATGTTTATATTTCCTGAGAGCCCAAAGATACCAAGATGGCTTTCTGCTGAGTTATCAATTTATAAAGCCATTCTTATATAGTAACAAGAATATTAAGTCATATTCCTGGTAAGAGGCAGAGCCCAAATTTCTAACCCAGGTTATCTGCCACAACTGTATATTCTACCCCATAACTGTTTCAGACCATTTAATTAAAATGTGTGTATGTGAGAGTAGTTCAGCAGGGCTTTTTCTTTGGGGGAAAAAGTAATTATTTTTTTTTTTCCATCTTCATTGCTGGTGTACGGAATTAACTCAATTTATTTCATATTGACTTCCATTCATTTTTGTGATTAAGTGTTGTTAATAGGACTTCACTTCATCTGAACTCACCCATTCTATGAACTGAGATATCTTCTGGCCAACCACAGAGAGGTAAGGGATACTGATGACTTTTGCAGACTCTTTAAGGGAAATTCTTTGGTGCTTTCTTTTGGATTTCTTCCAGCTAAAAACTAGACCCGATTACTACTCTCTGGGCCCTGAAAAATACAACTTTAAGTTATGCTTCTTTCTTGAACAGAAAAAATGGTATTCGATACCCTACATCAGCTTAACTCATGCCTGTAATTAATTTCCTTTTATTTACCTTCGTTTTCTATCAAGTCTATCTCTTTATATTCATCCATAAGACCTGCACCTATTTAAACTGGCCAAAAATGCAGCTTTCTCCATTTTCTCTGTCCCCAGTTTTCCAAATTCTGTCAAGATCCAGTTCTAATTATACTTCCACTGAGCTTTCTCTGATTATGCCAAATCACAAAGCCCTCTCTCTGTCCGAACAACTCAGGTGGTAAATTCTAATTTTAATGTTTGATTGAATCTATTTTCTTATTAGCTTCTTCATGTGGAATTCTAATGGTAAAGGATTTGGCTGTGCGCAGTGGCTCACATCTGTCATCCCAATGCTTTGAGAGGATGAAGCAGAAGGATCGCTTGAGTTTAAAACCAGCCTGAGCAACAATGTGAGACCCCTGTCTCTAAAAATAGTAAAAAAAAAAAAAAAAAAAAAGCCAAAGGTGGTGGTGTACGCCTTTAGTCCCAGCTACTTGGAAGGCTGAAGGGGAGGATCCCTTCAGCCAAGAGTTCAGTAAGCTATAATCATACCACTAGGCAACCGAGTGAGACCCTGTGTCTAAAAGTAAAAGGATTTTAATGGGAAATGGTACCACTTTCTACTGAGAATCTTCTAAAATGTTGGGAAGGGGAAGGTTTTGGGGAGTAGAGGCCTATAATAGCTATTTGAAGATCTGAAGGCTTAAAGTTATCAAGGTAGGCAATAAGAATGACTACTAATTATTGATTTCCTACAGTATGCTGCATAGCAAGGTAGGTGCATTAGAATTAGTATGTCTAATCCTCGTAATAATGTTACAAAGTGGGTCCTGTTCTTTATTCCCATTTATCATACTAGGAACTTGTCTAAGGCTAATAATATGTCTGGTAAATCATACAACCAAGATCTATATCCCAGTCTGTTGGACTGTAAGTCCCATTCTGTTTCTGATAAATCAGACTGCCCTAGAGCCTAAAGTTTTGGTCAGCAGTATCAGTCTTACCCTCTGCTGGAATTTCTCCAATTTGGAAGAGCACACTCCCCTATTGCCAGAGACTATACAGACTGGAGATAACCCACAAGAAGATTATTGAAAATATGGGAAAAGGCTGCATTTTGCATTGGAACAGGCCTTGTGTGTGAAGATTATAACATCTTAGAATTGTAAAGAGCTTGACATGTTCACGTATAGAAGTGTTGGCTTCCAGGGGAACTATTGGAAGATTCAGAACATCAGATATACAAGATATAAAGGAAATTCATGCCTTATTTCTTTTCATTAATGGCTTATCATTAGGACAGAACTATTCTGCTCACTAGGCAAAGAATTAGCTTTTGAAATTGGCATGAAGAGAAGAAAAAGGGGAAAATTAGCTTTCCTTTTTTTTTTGTTTTTTAGAGACAGAGTCTCACTTTGTCACCCTTGGTAGAATGCTGTGGCATCAAAGCTCACAGCAACCTCCAGCTCTTGGACTTAGGTGATTCTCTTGCCTTAGCCTCCCAATTAGCTGGGACTACAGGTGCCCACCACAATGCTTGGCTATATTTGTTGCAGTTTTGCTGGGGCCGGATTTGAACCCGCCACCCTCTATATGTAACTCACTGAGCTACAGGTGAATTAGCTTTTGGATGTGAATGGGATTGATTGGTGATGACTTTGGAGACACTGTGAACTGGTTAAGTGGGTGACCTTGTCTGTCCCTTTTGCTCCATGTGTATCCAAACAGGAAGAGTGTTCTTGATCAAAGGGAAACTTTTTTGAGAAGAGAAGGGTAGTTCTTTGGTTAAACACGTTTGTGAATTCACAGTTCAGATCTGTTTTGTAAAAGTGTTTTCGTGGCTCATCAGGAAGTGTCTTGATATGAACTTCCATGGATGGCATCGAAT
This sequence comes from Nycticebus coucang, assembly GCF_027406575.1. Classification (NCBI taxonomy): domain Eukaryota; kingdom Metazoa; phylum Chordata; class Mammalia; order Primates; family Lorisidae; genus Nycticebus; species Nycticebus coucang. The sequence goes on from NC_069786.1 coordinate 29,378,977, forward strand.
TCATTTTGAATACTCTTAACAATTTCTAGAGAAATGGAGTGTGGAATCTTACCAGTTTCATTCTTTGCTTCTCAGAATCACATAGAAAGAAGCTCAGAAGACTTTAAGTTGCAAAGAGATTTTTACTCATTTTAGGAATGAACTTTCTCACATTCAGAGGTATCTAGAAATGCAATAGGCTGTCTCAAGGAAATGTGCTGTGAGTTTCTAGATCTTTGGGTGTGTGCAAGCAGAGGATGAGCAACTGTGTGTTAGGGCATTCTGCAATGAGGACACGTGCTTTGGATATTAATAGCTGAGATTTACTGAACGTGTATTATGCTATGTGCCAGATACTGTCTACATAGATTAACTTATGAAATCCTCTCAACAAGCTTATGAAATCAATTGTATTGTTATTTCCAATTTACAGATGCAGAAGTAGTAAGTGACTTATCCCAGGTTAGGATCTGCACCTCAGAAATTTGATTCTTGCTGAACACTGGTCAATAGAAACAGAATGCAAGCCGCAAATACAGCTCATATATGCAATCTTATATTTTTCTAGTAGCTGCATTAAAGGAGAAAAACATTCAGATTAATTTTAATAATCTATCTCATTGACACAATTTATCTAGGATATTGTCATTTCAATATGCATTGATTAGGAAAAAGTTACTTAAGTGATGTTTTTGATTTTTGACATATTGTGTCTTTGAAACCCAGTTTGTATTTTACACTTCCAAGCATATCTCAGTTCAAACTGTATTTCAGGTGCTCAATAACCACACATGGCAGGTGGCCACCACACTGGACATGCCTGGAATCCATACTATTCACAAGTCCTTTCCACCACCTCTAAGGACAAAAGAAGGTTTCCTTCCAAAGTGTACACTGTTAGTCTTTGCGTAAGTGAGACCATTCATCTACTTGTTAGTTTTGCCCTTATATACCAGCATGAATAACCTCTTAAAAAAAAAACAAAACAAAACCTTAAAACACTTTCGTGACTTCTTTCAGGAGCAAATTTACTTTCAAAATCTGTAAGATAAAAAGATTTCTCTGTATTTCATCAATTAAAAACTGAATCCCATATGCCTTTCACTTGCGAGGATGGAGCACATCTGGCTTGCTTCTGCTTTGTAACTATTGCTGCACATTACGAAATCACCTCACACTTCTTGTTTCTAAGCTAAATAATCCCACTTTCATGGTGCTGGGTGAAGTGGCTGGCAACCTGCAGAAGACTGAAACTGGACCCACACCTTTCACCATTAACTAAGATAGACTCTCACTGGATTAAAGATTTAAACTTAAGACATGAAACTATAAAAATACTAGAAGAGAATGCAGGGAAAACTCTTGAAGAAATTGGTCCGGGTGAGTATTTTATGAGGAGGACCCCCCGGGCAATTGAAGCAGCTTCAAAAATACACTACTGGGACCTGATCAAACTAAAAAGCTTCTGCACAGCCAAGAACACAGTAAGTAAAGCAAGCAAACAGCCCTCAGAATGGGAGAAGATATTTGCAGGTTATGTCTCCGACAAAGGTTTAATAACCAGAATCCACAGAGAATTCAAACGTATAAGCGAGAAAAGAACAAGTGATCCCATCGCAGGTTGGGCGAGGGAGTTGAAGAGAAACTTCTCTGAAGAAGACAGGCACACGGCCTACAGACACATGAAAAAAATGCTCATCATCTTTAATCATCAGAGAAATGCAAATCAAAACTACTTTGAGATATCATTTAACTCCAGTAAGATTAGCCTGTATCACAAAATCCCAAGACCAGAGATGTTGGCGTGGATGTGGAGAAAAGGGAACACTGCTACACTGCTGGTGGGAATGCAAATTAATACATTCCTTTTGGAAAGATGTTTGGAGAACACTTAGAGACCTAAAAATAGACCTGCCATTCAATCCTACAATTTCTCTACTAGGCGTATACCCAGACGACCAAAAATCACATCATAACAAAGATATTTCTACCAGAATGTTTATTGCAGCCCAATTCATAATTGCTAAGTCATGGAAAAAGCCCAAGTGCCCATTGATCCACGAATGGATTAATAAATAATGGTATATGTACACCATGGAATATTATGCAGCCTTAAAGAAAGATGGAGACTTTACCTCTTTCATGCTTACATGGATGGAGCTGGAACATATTCTTCTTAGTAAAGTATCTCAAGAATGGAAGAAAAAGTATCCAATGTACTCAGCCCTACTATGAAACTAATTTATGGCTTTCACATGAAAACTATAACCCAGTTATAAACCAGAGTGGGGAGGATGGGTGGAGGGAGGATGATTGGTGGGATTACACCTGCAGTGCATTTTACAAGGGTATATGTGAAACTTAGTAAATGTAGAATGTAAATGTCTTAACGCAATAACTAAGAAAAAGCCAGGAAGGCTATGTTAACCAGTGTGATGAAAATGTGTCAAATGGTCTATAAAACCAGTGTACGGTGCCCCATGATCGCATTAATGTACACAGCTATGATTTAATTAAAAAAAAAAATCCCACTTTCTTTTTTTTTTGTTTTTTGCATTTATTGGTTTGCCCGATGCATATGAAATGGACACACCCTTGGACTTGCTTGTCTTTAGGAAGGATGAGAAGGGGAAAAAGAAAAAAAAACAAAAACTTTTAACTAAGATTATATCTAGCCAATTTTTCCAATTTACACTTGATGTGTATTTCTCAGCTCACTTATATGATGTCATTATTAGGAAGACTGCAGTCAGAAATGATATGCAGTTGACCAAAGTAGTATTTCTGATCAAATGGTAGTAATATGTTTGTAGGTTTGATTCATTCCCTGGTAGGCAGCATTCTTCTCAGTGATCTGAAGGGCGTTTCTCAAGTTGAATTTCTGACAGTAACCGACGCTCTGTACTGTGACATGCTTCAATTGAAAAACAGAATGTGACATACCTTTCATCGTGTGGAACATACAAAAAAAGTCCTGTGTTTCCTTTGTGAATGCAACTTCTATTTAGCTATACATGACAATGTGAAACATTTTAACAATTCTTAGTGTTTTTTGGTTGTGGAGACATGTTACACAGGTAGCTTAAATCTGACTTTAGTTGCTAATTAAAAAAATATTAAGAACAAGGCTTCTGTTACTCAGAAACATTCTAAACTTCGTAGGGAGGAATTTCCTTGTGAAGACAGACTCTAAGTTGTGTCATCTATTGTTATGTACATGATTATTAGATGGTTCATTCAGATTACAGGGAGTTGGTGAAATAAAAACGTCACGCTGAAGACATCATGTAAGTCCCAATGAAGCACTAAACATTTTCTCACACAGCAAAATGAACTAATGCAAAGTGTAAGATGCATTTGTTTGTAAGCTGTATCCATAAGCTCATACAGTATTTATTGAGCACCTGCTGTGTCCATAGCATGGAGAGGATAAAAGCAAGTATAGGGTATCAGCCCCAATTTCTAGGAATTTATGGTCTACCTGAGGGCATGTGAAATGTGTACCCTCTGCCCTTGGCAAAGCTAAATCAGTTTGTTTATATATGTTGCTCTGTATTACTAAATATGAGCTTCGTAAAAGCAGAGAACGCATCTTACTCATTTTAGGACCCTCTCTTGCAGAGAATAACTATGCAATAGGTATGTGTTGAATTTAATGAAAAAAGGTGTGTCAATTTTGTTTGCACATGTGAATTGAAATATAGCTGTAACACCGTTATTTATAGTGGGACACTCTATATAAAATTTACATTTTAAGTAATGAAGACAAATAAAATCTAATCCCAATCTTTCTTCTACTCCTTGGATTGAATCAGCTCCACTCACTCCATTGGGTGACTTCTAACAGTCCAGCTGCACTTGAGAAAAAGTATATTCACTTGAAGAAAGGAGGAGAATGTGGACCTCTGTTTTCAGAAGCCAGGGCCATATTGGGCTTTAGCCTTAGTCACAAAGTCCTTCAGTATAAAAGCAAATTTATTTGGTTCAGAAGGCAGAGAACCATGTCATTTATTTTTATTTTTTATTTTTTATTTATTTATTTATTTATATTAAATCATAGCTGTGTACATTAGTATGATCATGGGGCACCATACACTTGGTTCATAGATCGTTTGACACATTTTCATCACACTAGTTAACATAGCTTTCGTAGCATTTTCTTAGTTATTTTGCATGTCATTTAATCACACTAAATAATCCTTGGAAGTATGCATATGGGAGGTGGGGAGTGGAGCAGGATGAAAGTGTATTTACATATGCCTGCATTGGACCCCCAGTGACCCTTGAAGAATACAGTGCTAAACAGTACCAGGAGGACCACTTAATATTTGTGAGCAAAAGGAATCAGCTAAAAATGAGCAAGGCTATACATGTGAATAAACTGCAGAGGTGGATTTTGAATGTCCCGTCAAGTTCACAGAATAAGCTACATTGCTAGTTTCCCTACTGGGGCCAGTTATAGAACAGTGGACATAACCAGTGAGGGCAGCTAAAGAAGACATTTCTTTAGCGTTTTACAAGCAAAAGTTTGATACACTTTGATAGATAATCTTTTCCTGCCCACTGGGTTCATCAAGGCAAATTTAGCCAATGGTTATGTACTACTTGCCTGCCATGTGCAATATGTGCGTCGTGCCTGGCTCAATCAGGGTGTCCAGAGATACCCAAGAACTGGCCATGCCCTGTGGAATTTTAATAGAATTTCTGGGGAGATAGGAGAAAGACATAGGATGCTTCAGAGATAAAAATGGAATCTGTGAGATTTTATAGATGAATAGATTCAGCGTGGAAAGGACCCGGGCTCACTGTCTACCTATTTGTTTTTGTCTGGGTTATATTTGTGAGTCTTCAAGAAGGGTTATTTATTTTCTCTTTAATATAAGATTTTATTTCATATAGTGTTTTGAAGTCTCTGGCTTAAGAAACTTCTTCAAGAGTCATTAAAAACAACAACAGCAGCAATCACAACACCTTCCTACAGCCTGGCAGTGCAAGCATCTCTGGTTTACTGGTCCACATAAAACTTGATAGCATTCTCAAACTCTAGATTTTGAAAATTCGTGATGCTCACAGCACAGGCTAAATAAAGAGAGACCCAAATCCTTATAATCTAAGGTAAACAGTTTTGTCCTGGCATGTATCAGTGTGTGGTGGGGAAATGTACACAGGGACAGAATTATCCATTGATTTGGCAATGAGATTGGCAAGCATAGATGCTTAGTAAATGCCTACAAGATAAAAGCAGCTGAAATAGCAAAGTAGATATCCCGCTCCAACAGCGGAAAGTTAAGAGAGGCTCAAAATAGTATAAAATAACTTATGCTACAAAGGCTTTAGAAGTGAACATAGGCTGATGGAAATTTTTGAAATTTGGAAGGATATACAAATGCATAAGCACGCACACACACGCACCCTATATCACTGAGTCAGAAGAAAGAGGGTCCAAGATGAGGAATGACAGGAAAAGAGGAGAGAAGGGGGGCGAACAATTCAACTGACAGGGAAAAAGTACTCCTAACTTTTGACATTAGACTTGCATGTGGAGATGTCATCTGATTGAAACTAACAAATGAAATGATTAAATGGTGTGTAGAGGGAAAGCAAGCACACTGCTTCAGAGGTTTAACCAGTTGCAAAATTGGAGAGGTCTGTTTAACCCAATAAAATTATCCATTCTTTTGGATTTACAGAAACTTTATTAACAAGAACAAAATCAAATGAGGGAGAAATGAAATTATGGGGGCAAGACATGATTGCAAGAGGGACTTTACCTAACAATTGCAATCAGTGTAACCTGGCTTATTGTACCCTCAATGAATCCCCAACAATAAAAAAAAAAAAGAAATTTAATACTACTTATAATGTACTGTCAGAAGTTAATACATAGTGAGTGCAAGCCCAAGTCTTTTTCATTGAAAACAAAGCATCTACTACTTACTTCCTTTCTAGTTACCTCCTCATCTCTTGCGTTTCTTTCAAACTCTAGCTTCTGAAACCAGTAGAACTTTCTCAGGGTCTTCACTTTGCACTCACTCTTCAATGTGCCCAGGCTGGATTCTGTTCTAGCAGATAATTGTTCTGACCAAAGTCTCAAATTGCTTCTCACTTGTCAAATCCAATGGACATTTTCCAGTCTCTATTTATTGCGATGATTAAAAGAAGAATCTTAGTATATTAGTGGAGCCAAGAATGGATTGGGCAAGTTCCCATGATCCTACCATTTTGATTCTGTCTTTTAAAGCTGCCAAAATAACTACTGAAGATTTAAACCAGGAAAATGAGTAATTTTGGACTAAATGTAAGCTGAAAAAGATTGGAATATATGACACTTTGCCAAAAAGAATAGCTCCAGAGTGAAGTTGAAATTGGAATATTGGCCTTTTAAAATTGAACAACATATGGGTAAGTAAAGGGAAATTTAATTAGGATTTATTAGTAGAAAATATGACTGGTTTATGGCAGATCACCGGTTAACTCTGCAGAGGATGAGGGGAAATGTTGGTTGGAATATAGACATGTTCCTCTTCCTATAGTTCTTTGAAGCCAAAAGTTAAAAGTTCCAGAGTTTTAATGGAGTGCGTAAAGATGAACCTGCACTCAGACACAGATGCCCTTATGAGAGCCAAGCATTTATTGATCCAGGGTGTGGAGACAGTGAAGGGTGAGTTTGTAGAATATCCTAGTCGACAGCATTATCATTGAAATCATCTTTCCAAGAGTACCTGGAAATTCCCAAGATGATTATCTTTGAATAGTTCTTCATTTCTTTGGTTTCACTGTCCTCACGTTGCCAGATTAATGTGTTTTCTTCACCTTGCTTTCCTGCTCAGATTCCATCATTAGAGCTGCGTGGTCTAAACTGGCATTCAAAGCCTTACACTCTGAGCTCTTGTCTTAGTTTTCTAACATTTTCTTCTATGGCCCCCTTCTGTAGATCATCTGTGACAGCTGTACTTGACCCTGGAACACAGTCTGTATGCATCCCCCTCCAGTGACTCCCTCCGTGCTCTGGTATCTCTTCTGCTCTTCTAGCTAATTCATCCAATCCTAGCTGAACAGCCCACCCCACCCTACAGTAGATCATGCCTTTCACAACCCTCAACACAAATTCATTAATGTTCTGCCTAGGAATTCATCCAAAAGACAAGGCAAGCCAGGGCCTCTGCAGTTCTGTGAGAAATGTTTTGATGTACATTTTTTTAAAAAAACCCTCTGTCACCTATCTAATAAATGCTGCTTGGGTTTCCCAATGAAATTCTTAGATGTTTACAGACTCTAGGTTTATTCCCTATTTACTTTTTCTTTATTTTTTAAAATATGGCCAGAAACTGTCACTTAAAGGAAATTCAAGAGATAGGAGAGTCTGGATTGGAGAAATGGTAGGTCAATCCTTTTAAAAGAGAAAAGAGAAACTAACACCACTACAACCATTAGGAATCGACATTTATTAAACACCTGCCCTGGGCCTTTAAATCAGCTCTTTGGTCAGGGAAGAATCCCGATGCTCTGTGGGAAGATTTATGGGGAAAAAAAGAACACATCAGCTCATTTTAAAAAGAGACTCAGGCCATCAACATCCTCCCCAAAGTATCCTTTCAAATCCAACAAGTCAAGTAAAACTATGGGTAATGATATACTTCTGTTTATCAGAGCTGGCATTAAGTACAATTTGTAATATGACTGTGTTTACATTTGAGTTTTATTTTTGTGCTGTGTGTACACTTAAGTATATTGGATCCCACTGTATGATTCTATACAATAATAATTTTTTTTAGAGACAGAGTCTCAACTTTATTGCCCTGGGTAGAGTGCTGTGGCATCACAGCTCATAGCAGCCTCCAACTCCTGGGCTTAAGCTATTCTCTTGCCTCAGCCTCCCCAGTAGCTGGGACCAGAGGCATCCGCCACAACACCTGGCTATTTTTTTGTTGCAGTTTGGCTGGGTTTGAACCTACCACCCTGGGTATATGGAGCCGGCACCCTCCCCTACTTGAGCCACAGGCGCGGACCAAGTATTATTTCTTTTTTTTTTTTTTTTTTATTGTTGGGGATTCATTGAGGGTACAATAAGCCAGGTTACACTGATTACAATTGTTAGGTAAAGTCCCTCTTGCAATCATGTCTTGCCCCCATAAAGTGTGACACACACCAAGGCCCCACTCCCCTCCCTCTGTCCCTCTTTCTGCTTTTCCTCCCCCCCATAACCTTAATTGTCATTAATTGTCCTCATATCAAAATTGAGTACATAGGATTCATGCTTCTCCATTCTTGTGATGCTTTACTAAGAATAATGTCTTTCACTTCCATCCAGGTTGATATGAAGGATGTGAAGTCTCCATTTTTTTTAATAGCTGAATAGTATTCCATGGTGTACATATACCACAGCTTGTTAATCCATTCCTGGGTTGGTGGGCATTTAGGCTGTTTCCACGTTTTGGCAATTGTAAATTGAGCTGCAGTAAGCAGTCTAGTACAAGTGTCCTTATGATAAAAGGATTTTTTTCCTTCTGGGTAGATGCCCAGTAATGGGATTGCAGGATCAAATGGGAGGTCTAGCTTGAATGCTTTGAGGTTTCTCCATACTTCCTTCCAGAAAGGTTGTACTAGTTTGCAGTCCCACCAGCAGTGTAAAAGTGTTCCCTTCTCTCCACATCCACACCAGCATCTGCAGTTTTGAGATTTTGTGATGTGGGCCATTCTCACTGGGGTTAGATGATATCTCAGGGTTGTTTTGATTTGCATTTCTCTAATATATAGAGATGATGAACATTTTTTCATGTGTTTGTTAGCCATTCGTCTGTCATCTTTAGAGAAGGTTCTATTCATGTCTCTTGCCCATTGATATATGGGATTGTTGGCTTTTTTCATGTGGCTTAATTTGAGTTCTCTATAAATCCTAGTTATCAAGGTTTTGTCTGATTGAAAATATGCAAATATCCTTTCCCATTGTGTAGGTTGTCTCTTTGCTATGGTTATTGTCTCCTTAGCTGTACAGAAGCTTTTCAGTTTAATGAAGTCCCATGTGTTTATTTTTGTTGTTGTCACAATTGCCATGGCAGTCTTCTTCATGAAGTCTTCCCCCAGGCCAATATCTTCCAGTGTTTTTCCTATGCTTTCTTGGAGGATTTTTATTGTTTTATGCCTTAAATTTAAGTCCTTTATCCATCTTGAATCAATTTTTGTGAGTGGGGAAAGGTGTGGGTCCAGTTTCAGTCTTTTACATGTAGACATCAAGTTCTCCCAACACCATTTATTGAATAGGGAGTCTATCCCCCAAGGTATGTTCTTGTTTGGTTTATTGAAGATTAGGTGGTTGTAAGATGTTAGTTTCATTTCTTGGTTTTCAATTCTATTCCAAGTGTCTATGTCTTTGTTTTTATGCCAGTACCATGCTGTCTTGACCACTATGGCTTTGTAGTACAGACTAAAATCTGGTATGCTGATGCCCCCGGCTTTATTTTTATTACTAAGAAGTGCCTTAGCTATACGGGGTTTTTTCCAGTTCCATACAAAACGCAGAGTCATTTTCTCCAAATCTTGAAAGTACGATGTTAGTATTTTCATAGGAATGGCATTGAATAGGTAGATTGCTTTAAAATGTATAGACATTTTAACAATGTTGATTCTTCTGATCCATGGGCATTGTGTGTTTTTCCATTTGTTAATATCCTCTGCTAATTCCTTTCTGAGGATTTCATAAATTTCTTTATAGAGGACCTTCACCTCCTTCGTTAGGTATATTCCTAGGTATTTCATTTTCTTTGAAACTATGGTGAAGGGAGTTGTGTCCTTAATTAGCTTTTCATCTTGACTGTCATTGGTGTATACAAAGGCTACTGACTTGTGGACATTGATTTTATATCCTGAAACATTACTGTATTTTTTGATGACTTCTAGGAGTCTTGTGGTTGAGTCTTTGGGGTTCTCTAAGTATAAGATCATGTCATCAGCAAAGAGGGAGAGTTTGACCTCCTCTGCTCCCATTTGGATTCCCTTGATTTCCTTGTCTTGCCTAATTGTATTGGCTAGAACTTCCAGCACTATGTTTAGTAGTAAAGTTGACAGAGGACAACCTTGTCTGGTTCTAGTTCTAAGAAGAAACGCTTTCAGTTTTACTCCATTCAGTAAAATATTAGCTGTGGGTTTGTCATAGGTAGCTTCAATCAGTTTTAGAAATGTGCCACCTATGCCTATACTCTTCAGTGTTCTAATTAGACAAGGATGCTGCATTTTATCAAATGCTTTTTCTGCATCTATTGAGAGGATCATGTGATCTTTATTTTTGCCTCTGTTAATATGGTGGATAACGTTTATGGACTTGCGTATGTTAAACCAGCCTTGCATCCCTGGGATGAAGCCTACTTGATCATGATGAATGACTATTTTGATGATAAGCTGTAATCTATTGGCTAGGATTTTGTTGAGAATTTTTGCATCTATATTCATGAGTGAGATTGGTCTGAAATTCTCCTTTTTGTTTGCGTCTTTTCCTGGTTTTGGTATCAGAGTGATGTTTGCTTCATAGAATGTGTTAGGGAAGATTCCTTCTTCCTCAATTTTTTGGAATAATTTCTGCAGTACAGGAATAAGCTCTTCCTTGAAAGTTTGATAGAATTCTGGTGTGAAGCCATCTAGACCAGGGCATTTTTTGGTTGGAAGATTTTTTATTGTTTCTTTGATCTCAGTGCTTGAAATTGGTCTGTTCAGGAGCTCTATTTCTTCCTGGCTCAGTCTAGGGAGAGGGTGTGAATCCAAATATTGATCCATTTCCTTCACATTGTCAAATTTCTGGGCATAGTTTCTGGTAGTATTCAGAGATGATCTCTTGTATCTCTGTGGGATCAGTTGTTATTTCCCCTTTATCATTTCTGATTGAGAAATTACTAGAGGATTTATTTTTCTATTTCTCATTAGTCTGGCCAATGATTTATCTATTTTATTTATTTTTTCAAAAAACTAACTCCTTGTTTCATTAATTTTCTGAATGATTCTTTTGTTTTCAATTTCATTGATCTCTGATTTGATTTTGGATATTTCTTTTCTTCTTCTGAGTTTAGGCTTAGATTGTTCTTCTTTTTCCAATTCCATAAGATGGCTTGTGAGATTGTTGATGTGCTCTCTTTCTGTTTTTCGAATGTAGGCATCTAAAGCGATGAATTTTCCTCTCAAAACTGCTTTTGCAATATCCCACAGGTTTTGGTAGCTTGTGTCTTCATTGTTGTTATGCTCAAGGAAGTTAATGATTTCCTGTTTTATTTCTTCCTGCACCCATCTGTTATTCAACAGAAGATTGTTTAATTTCCATTCCTTTGTGTGGGGTGGAGCGTTTTAGTTAGAGTTGAGTTCCACCTTTAGTGCCTTATGGTCTGAGAAGATACAAGGTAAAATTTCAATTCTCTTGATTCTGTTGATATTTGTTTTGTGTCCCAGGATATGATCAATTTTGGAGAATGTTCCATGGGGTGATGAGAAGAATGTATATTCTTTATCTTTGGGATGGAGTGTTCTATATGTGTCTATCAAGCACAGTTGTCTAGGGTCTCATTTAAATCTCTTATATCTTTGTTTAATTTCTGTTTAGAGGATCTGTCCTGTTCTGTAAGAGGAGTGTTAAAGTCCCCTGTCATTATGGTCTTATCAGATATCATATTGCTCAGACTGAGTAAGGTCTGTTCAAGAATCTGGGAGCATTAAAATTGAGGGCATAAATATTTAGAATTGAAATATCTTCTTGTTGTATTTTTCCCTTGGCCAATATGAAGTGACCATCTTTGTCTTTTTTGACTTTATTTGCTTTAAATCCACATGAATCTGAAAATAAGATTGCAACTCCTCTTTTCTTCTGAATTCCATTTGCCTGAAAAATTGTCTTCCAACCCTTGACTCAGAGCTTTAATTTCTCCTTTGCAGCCAGGTATCTTGCAGACAGCAAATGGATGGCTTGTGTTTTTTAATCCAGTCAGCCAATCTATGTCTCTTCAGTGGGGAATTCAAGCCATTAACGTTTATTGAGATAATTGATAAGTGTGGTAGTATTCTATTCATCTTATTTTGTGAGAGTCCATTGCTTAGTTTTATCTTTTGCATCAGTGTGGAGGTTAGGTTCTGTCCTGTAATTTCTGAGTTCTTACTTTGCTGCTGATCCATTGTGGTGGTCAGTGTGCAGAACAGGTTGAAGTATTTCCTGTAGAGCTGGTCTTGTTGTGGCGAATTTCCTCAATGTTTGTATATCCGTAAATGATTTGATTTCTCCGTCAATTTTGAATCTTAGCTTAGCACGGTATAGAATTCTGGGCTGGAAATTGTTCTGTTTAAGAGGATTAAAGGTAGATGATCACTGTCTTCTTGCTTGGAAAGTTTCATTAGAGAAGTCTGCGGTCACTCCGATGGATTTGCCCCTGTAGGTCAACTGGCACTTACTCCTGGCAGCTTGCAGAATCTTTTCTTTTGTCTTGACTTTGGACAGGTTCATCACAATGTGTCTTGGAGAAGCTCAGTTAGAGTTGAGGTGGCCTGGGGTCCGATATCCCTCTGAAAGCAGTGTGTCAGAATCTTTGGTGATATTTGGGAAATTTTCTGTTATAATATTCTCTAATATGGCTTCCATTCCTCTGGGGCATTCTTCTTCCCCTTCTGGGATTCCTATAACTCGTATGCTGGAACGCTTCATACAGTCCCATAATTCTGACAGTGAACGTTCTGCTTTCTCTCTCTTCTTTTCTGCCTCTTTTACTATCTGAGTTATCTCAAGAACTTTGTCTTCTACCTCTGAAATTCTTTCTTCTGCATGGTCTATCTTGTTGCTGATACTTTCCATTGCATCTTTAAGTTCCCTAATTGACTGTTTCAGTTCCTTCAGCTCTGTTATATCCTTTTTATATTCTTCATATCATTCATCTCTTATTTGATTCTATTTTTGGATTTCCTTTTGGTTATTTTCCACTTTATTAGCAGTTTCCTTCATTGTTTCCATCATTTCTTTCATTGTTTTCATCATGTGTATTCTAAATTCCCTTTCTGTTTTTCCTAACATTTCTTTATAAGTAGAATCCTCTGCAGTAGCTACCTCATGGTCCCTTGGAGGGGTTGCTCTGGACTGGTTCTTCATGTTGCCTGGAGTTTTCTGGTGATTCTTCCTCATGAGTGATTTCTTTTATCTGTTTCCTTGCCGTAATTTTCCTTTCACTTCCTCTTGCTCCTTAAGTTCTTGTGCCTGTGGACTAAGGGTTAGATGAGTCCTTTTGGTACAGGACCAGAAGGGTGAGAAGGTTGAAGATCAAGAAAGGGATTAAAGAAAGGAGGACCGAGTGATAAGAAAAAAAAAATAGAGAAAGGAGAGGGGGTGGGTAAAATGAATATTGACGAAAAGAAGAGAGGCACAAAAAGGGGGAGACAGAGCAATATAGGTGTACAGTAGGGTACTTTGACACAACCTTTAAAAAAAACCACCTTCTGGGGGTGCCCAGTTGGGTGGTTCCCTTGAAGTCATCATCTCTTTTCTAACCTGATCAGACACATTACCCCACCTCCCCCAACTAGAGAGGAAAGACAAAAATGGTATAAATCAAACCAAAACAAGCAAACAGAAAACTTTACGGGATAAAATTGGGTGAAAAACCAAATAATAGCCGTAGAAACACTAGCAAAAATGAAGTTCTAGTTATTGAAAAAGGCAGCAATGGGAAAGTATAATTTAACTAGAAAAATTGAGAAAGAAAAAAGATCTGTACGGAAAAGGTTGAAATTAAAAAACAAAACAACATCAACAACATCAAAATAAACAAAAAAAACAACCAATCCAGAAAAAAACAACAACAACAAAAACAAAAAAACAGAAAAAACAAAACATAACCAAAAACAAAGCAGTATGTATATATTGTTGAATATTGTCTCGGCAACACGTGGTCTTCTGGGGTATGAGATGTTAATCACAGTTCTGATACGACTGGAGGCTGCTGATTTCTCAAACCCCAGCAGGTAAACACCCTAAATCTCTCTTCAGCCCACTTAAAAGGCACTTTGAACTTGTAAACTTGCTGAGCAGAAGCTTTCCCAGGAAAGTGCTTGTCGCTGAAATCACTGCTGAAGTGGCTATCCGCTTACCCAGTGTGCCAAAACCGGTCTCACTGTGCCCCTGAGGGTTAGGGCTGCAAGGCAGCTGAGACCCTACCCTTAGGCTACTTGGTCGCTGGGTTACCAGCTCCCACCCTATTCTATCTCTGTGACCCTGAGGGCGGAGCTTGCGGGGCAGATCGCTCACAATGACTCCCTGTGGCCCACAGCCAAACACTATTAGCGCTGTCTGGCTGAGCGGTTTAGACTGGGGCCCTAGAAAACGGCCAAAGTTCTCCGCATTCCCACTCAGGCTCTCCCCAAGGCAGTTCAACTGAGTGCCAAGTCCAAAGACACCAAAACAGTTCACAGGTAAGGCCTTTCTGGTTTGCAGTCTCACTGCTACTGAACTTACAGTTGCAGGCGGGTTTACACGGATTGAACACACGTGACCACTTGTCGTTTTTCCACTGTTTTAGTCCTCCTCTTGGGGTCCAGAGTCTCTCACTGACTCCCTGTATCCTTACAGGTGTGATGATAGGCAGATCCCACCAGCCAGAGATGCCTGGAGTCCTATCTCCCCGGACTCATGGTGCCCAGATGCAAGGAAGCTGTTACTCAGCCACCATCTTGCTCTGCTCCTCAGTATTATTTCTTTTTAAGGACTCTTATGTTATATTAAATGACTACTAGTGTTTCTTGTAATGTTTGTTTGTTTTGTGATATTTTATTAGTTATATATGTGTGTGTACATGCATAGATGTATGTGTGTGTGAATATTCTTTCCAATGTCAAGTCTTTGATCAAGAATAAACAACCTCTCATTGTACTTTATAATACTTTTCCTTTGGGAAATATAATCCAATTTATGACCCCATTTCTCAGGACATATTAGAGCAGAAAGAAAGCATCTTTATTGGTATGTGGTATTAGTGTATATATTACTATATTGTAACTTAATTTGTGTTCTGTCTTTTCTTAGGAATATGGTAAATGACTTAAGGTCCTCATCCTTATATTGTGTTGCATTATCTCCACTATGCTGAGCACATTACTGTATACACAGTAGGAGCTAATTTAAGCATTTCTTAAATGAATCATATTAGAGGAAGAAAAAAATCTGGGAAACTTCATTGAACATAGGTTAATCTTGATTTGATGATTTAGAGCTCCTTTAGGAACTTGGATTAGTCCCAGAAACACTAGAAAATCAATTACCATTGACTGGCACTATAAGTTCTGTTTATTTAAGTTTTCTGGGGTTTTAGATATATAATAAATGGGATTTTGCTATAAATAGGAATAGATGAGCATGCACACTGACTCATTCAGCCTACAACAGTCCTGTGGAAGAACGCACATACACTGGTTAGTGATGCAAATAGGGCTGGTTGTACAGAGGACTTGGGGTCAAGCCTGCTGAAAGAGGTCCTGTATTCACAGTACAATGCACAGAAATTGTGGAAGAGAAAAGGAGTTAGCCTGAACCTGAATAATGTGTAAAGGCCAACCTTGAAGGCATGGATTGACCAAGGCTGCAGATTGGCTGTCTGCCACAGATGTGGCGGGTTTGGGCGTGTGTGTCTGTGCTTGCCTTCATCTGCTTCATGCTGCTATAACAGAATACAACAGACGGGGTAATTGATAGAGAACAGAAGTGTGTTCTCTCACAGCACTGGAGTGTGGGAAGTGCAAGATCTGGCAGGTTTGGTCTTTGTTTCCAGGATGGTGCCGCAGTGCTGTGTCTGGGAAGGAGGAACATGGTGTTCTCACATGCAGAAGAGCAGAAGAAGCCCTTTTTATAGCAACATCCATCCATTGGTGAGGGCTCTGAACACCTCCCAGTGAGGCCCCACCTCCAAATACTGTCACACTACAGGTTACGATTTTGGGATATGAAAATGGAGGGATGGAAACATTCAGCCCATAGCTTCGTGTGTGTTTGACTTTTCTCCTCTTACCTTTTCACTCTGGTCTCCCCTGACTAAATGTGATGTCCTTTATGCAGGGTGAGCTCTTTGCAGTTTTCCTCAGTGATCACCTTTCTCTGGGTCTAAAGTTGACTTGCTTTCCGTTTTCACTTCGTATGTAAATGATGTCCCCTTCCCCAAATTATTTCTTACAGTAGTGAGAATCACCTTACAAAATACTTTACACATAAGGTTCTCTTTCAAATAGGTAATTTTTGAAACAAGTGTTTAAAGAAATCTTTTAGATTACATGTTCATTCCAAATCTGATCTCTTCATATATGAATTTAAATACAGGGGCATTTATTGCTTTTTATGGTGTTCACTGAACAACCTAGATGGTAGTTTGTTAATTCTCTTCCAAATTCCAGAAATGTATAAAATAGGCTCATATTTCTACCTATAATTAAAGAGTTAAATAGCTAGAAAAGTGGGGGTGGGGTAGCTATTCTGAAGGTTAACACTGATGCCCGCAGTGCATGTGAAGAATGGGAATGTGCCTGTAAAGAGTGTGAGTAAAATGCTTCATGAAACGTGTGTGTGTAAAAAAGCATTATTGAAAAAGTCATCATATGATTTCTTGTAATGTGATTTTAAGTATGCATGTGTAAAGATTAATAACTTATATTAATGTTTTCAATTTAGTAAACTCAAAAAGTGTGTGTGTTTGGGGGGCACTATTCACAGTGGCCCAACATATATTAGTTTGGATTTTATCATTGAGTAAATGGGGCTTTGCCATATATTTGGCCTCCTACCACTCTCTTTGGAGACTTGTCTCCATGTCCAGCTCCTTCCTGCTAGTCCACTGTTGCCCCTCACCCCTTCCCAGGCCTGGCAGCCTCTCCATGCAGCCCCTGCCTACCACCCCAGCTCTCAGGCCTTTTTCCATCCTCACTCCTGCCTCAGTTCTCTGGCTGCCCCAGCTGGCCTGCCTGAAGTTCCTTGTACTTACGCCCTGCTGCCTCTCTCCACACCCTGGCCCCTGCCACTCTCCTCTCCTGGCGTATGGTATCATAGTACCCTTGCTCTTTCTTTCAGTGTTTAGTTTGTTCTGTTACACTGCGACATGGGGGTTTTTGAAAATCATCATGCTATGCAAAATTGCACAATGAATATCTACAGGGCAATGAAGCAAGGAGGTAGGAACAATATTCACAAACTTTCTCAGGGCCACATAAAATAACAGAAAGGGCCGTAAAATGAAATGGTAGTTTGTTTCTGCACATGTAAAATGGTTAAGAAATGCCTAAACACTTCAATGAATGAATGAATGTGGTATTTTCCATTGAAAAAGATCTGAAGTTTACTTGTGGAAGTGGGATTGGAAAAGCTGCTGCTTGTGAGTTGGAAAGTGGTAGAAGAGGCTTATATGAAAGGTGTGCCAGAGTTGTAACGCCAGACGGGTGTCGTAAAGATGAATGGAGGTCCCAGAAGAGGTATGTTCTTCCTTTCTCTTTTGTATTAATATCTGGCTTTGTTCAGTTGGAAGCAGAAATCTGTGTGTGTTTACCTAGAGTTTCTCCCAGGTTGACATTGCTGTATATGCAAAGTCATGTTATACTCTAGAAATAGAAGAATAATGATTACTAGAGGCTTGGGTGGTTTGGAGAAGGAGACTGGGAGATGTAGGTCAAAGGATACATAGTTACAATTAGGAACGAGAAATAAATTTCAAGAGATCTATTGTACAGCAAAATGACTATAGTTAAAAATACATTGTATTTTTTAAAAATGTGAAGAGAGTGGATGTTCTGTGCCCTTACCACGAAAGTGGTAACTACGAGAGGCTATAAATGCATTTACCAGATTTAAGCATTCCATGATGTATATGTACTTCAAAACGTCATGTGATACATGATAAAAACATGCAATGTTATCAGTCAATTTAAGAAGAAAGAAAGAAAAAATAAACGAGTAGAGGAAAGATAACATTTAACAGGAAAAAAAATCATTATATACTCAAACCATTCCCTAATATACGAATTTCCTGTTTTCAAAAGAAGTTTCATAGCAGAACTGACTGTACACTGTTGTAAACTTGTTTGTATGCTGTTCCATAAATACCCATCTTGCTGGTTAGACTAGACATCGTGAAGGCCACCTTTGTAGCCTCATCATCTAGGAGGTTGCCTGGCACTTTAAAAATGAGTGAATGAATCTTGTGTCCATTCTGAACCTGTCTATTTTCTTAGGACCCTTATGCCTGCTGTATACCCTGTGAGTGAAAAGGGCTAATGGCTGATTAGGGCTTAGTATATTGTTTACCTAGAGACCAAAATCCTGGGATGGTTTCTTCATGAATCATCTACTTGGTCCTTGTATCAGGCAAAATTGAGCTGAGAAAACAGAGTGCATGCCAAGTCGTTCAATGAAGAGAATTTGACACGGGTACTAGTTCCAAAGGTGTTTTTCAGAATTGAAAAGCCAAAAAGCGATGATGAAGCAATTCTGAGCTCAGCTACAGCAATTCAGAACTCACTGCTGCTGCTGCCCTGGGGCTGGAGATACCAGAGAAGGAGGTGGTACTACTGAAGCCCAAGGGTGGAACAGCCATGAGGGACCTGGATCCATGGAGGGCTCATGGCCCCTGCAATAGACACTGTCTTAAGAGAGGGAGGGAGGCTAAAATATGTAAGTTTCCCCTGTTCTCCCACCCCCAGGCCCCTGCCAAGACCTCCTGTTGGAGAACTTAATCAGAAATTAGTTAGCTGGCTAGTGTGGGAATTAAAGTTTGCAGGAATCAGTTCTCTGTCCCACAGAGGGGCCCCACTGTTGCATTGCCTGCTTTTGAACAAATCAGTTAATCCATGGTGTCAATGCTGCTTTAAGAATCACCTTGGGGAAGCCTTCTTCATAAATTTGGTTAAGAGAAATGCATGGCAGTTAGAACTTTAATTAGAGTTTCCTTGAGAGAACTTACTGGTTAATGGATTATTTATGTTAAAAGGGTAGAGTGTAGGCCACATAGAGGCAGTGAACCGGAGGGTGTGTTCCAAAAATGTGTTTCATAAGGAAAGTTCTTTGTCCTAATGAGTCATCATGTGAAGTATATATATATATATATATATATATATATATACACACACACACACATATATATATATTTTAAAGGAAAGTCTCTCTTAAGCTTCAAGTCACAGTAGCAATGTGGTGCATCTCACCTTTACCCTATCTTATTTTTCCTTGTGGTTTTGGCAATATTGTCATCCAAGCATTATATTTCCAGCTAAATTTTAAAGTATTCTCCAGGGCAAAACAAAAGTAATCAAAATGGAGTTTTTACAAATGATGACTTTGAGCACAGATTCTCCCTGAGATGGAGAAGAGTCTTTCTACTTGGGCTGCCTTTTTATTTGGTTCATTCCTTGTACCATTTAGCACAACAATGTTCTGTGCTGTGGGAATGGCTGGGCATGGATTTTTTTTGTATGATATTAAAGGGCTTAGGTTATTGAAAAAAATATATATTTTGTAGGCTCTATTTTTTGTTATTGTTTTTGTAAAATATGTGAAAGAAAATTTAAGATGAACGAATAAGCTTTTAAATTGTTGGCTAATTAATTCTTTCAAGGAGAAAGTTTTATTATACTATAAAATGAAATTTGGTTGTAATAGATGTATCTTAAATTTCAAAAAAATTTGATTTTTTTCTATGTGATAATATTGAGTTCTGAAATTCAAAGGCATTATATGAAAGATACTTCTTATCCTTAGTCTATAAAACTGTCATTGTGATGAAATACTTGTTAACCTTTCCTCTGTTAGTATTGTGAGGTGGATTTACAAGGCAAGTTACAGTGACATCCTCGGGCTCTGTAAACAGGGATAAATTATTATACTAGCTACAATATTTCTAAACCATGTATTAAGAGTGCACATAAGTAAATTTCTTTATTTTTTTCTCTTTCCCGTCAGTTGTGATTTTCACAATGCCACTCTAGCCTAATGGTAGAAAACGTAATCTGAGATAATCGTAGACTATCACCACTTCATCTTAGGTAACTTCAGCACATTCAGTTCTGAATATCACTCTCACCTTTGTCCCATGGATATCACCTGTTGCCTTTTGCAGTATGCTGGGTCCCAGCTGGCGTTCTTTGGGATGTAAAACCCTGCTGGTCCTGGGCCTGGTTAGCTTTTCTCATACTGGCCTCTGCAGCAAACCCAGTTGCCTCGGTTCTCTCTTCATCATGTCCACTCTGCCCTGCACACAGCGTCCATTGCACGTGGCATCCTATGTCACTGGGAGACCCCCAGGTCTGCGGCTTCCCTAAGTGCCACAGCCTTGCCCCCCTGTTCGCTCCCTGCTGTCTCAGGGGAGAGCCAGCCAGGCAGGGAAGCCCCCTGCTTTGCCCTCTTGCTGCCATCACTTCTCTGCTGTGTGGGCCACAGCAGCACTGGGACAGGGACATATGCGGGCAGGGGCTGCTCCCCACTTCTGAAGGCCCCAGAAGGAAAGCAGGATGTGGCTCCTGGGATCTGATCCCTCCCCACCACCTCTTCTGTCAGAAACCCAAACTGCCTCTAACTTTTGTTTCCCTTTAAACTTGTATTCTCTGTTTCAAACACTTATGCAAGGCCCCAAGGCAAGAACTTGAGATTTCTATTCTCTGATTATCTGATTAACTTTCCCTTGAGGCAATGAGAAACTCACTAAACCGGTCCTGGGGACCCGGGGAAAGGCCTTAAAATCAGGTTCAGAGATTCAGCAAAACTGGATGAGCATACCCAGAACCCAGTACTCTGCCTGAAGTCAGGTAAGGTAAACTGTTGGGAGCCTACTTCCTTATCTGTATAAAAGAGTTTATAATACCCAGTTACTAAGCTTTTTGTGAAAATTAAATGCAGCAGATTAAGTCAAATTCCAACCTGGCAACCATTCCAGAAAATTACTTCCTTTCCCTTTACGTGTCCCCTCCCCACTATAGTTTAGAGACAGAAAAAGTTTTAGCCAAAATAAATACATAGGATAAAATAAAATCAGTAAACCAACTCCAAGCTACTATGATTCAAACTATTACCCATATGACCACATTGAAGCAAAGCCATTAAAAACAGTACTATTACAGAAGCAGTACATAAGAGGTATAGAAAATTATTAAAACTGAAAAGTGAACATAACAAAGTAGTCATATTCCAACACATAGAGATAACTATTTTAGAACTTTAATATATATTTACTTGATCTTTCTCTTCTCTCTTTGAATGTAAACATGTATATATAAATTTATGAAGTAAATTTTTGTCTCATTTAGTGCCAAAGCATATTCACATTTTCCCAGTTGTTCCCAAAATGTCTTTCACTGCTGTTTGATCCCAACCAGCATCCCAAAGGACCACATTTTGCTTGTTTGTCAGGTCCCTTCATGTTTCTTGTAACTAAGAGCTGCTCACTTCTTCAGGGCAGTGCCTTGTTGAAGGCACTGTCTGGTTGTCCTGTGAAATATCTTACCTCCAGGTTTTGTCTGGTTGCTTCTTCAGTGTGGTGTTTGGCTGACTTCTCTTTTATTTACTGATTTTGTTAACTGGATGTTTTACTTAAAATATTTATCAACAAAAATTTGAGGCTTGAATGCTTCATTGGAAATTTTGTATACTTCAGATTGCTTCATATCTGAATACACATGATCTTGGTAATGCTGGATTAGAGTGCTAGCATTCTAATACTTTTATGGTGGAGTAATAAATTTCCCCTCTGTCTAAAAAGTAATGCTTGCAGGGTTATTTTGGCATTACATGAATGTCTGGTTTCTTGTCAACCATTTACCTGTAGTTTTAGCACCAATTAAAATACATAAAGGTATTTTGAACAAAATGGTTCAGTATTTTATAATGGAATTGGCTACATTGGCTTTCTCTGTATAAGAGGCTCAGAGGCACTTTAGCAAGGTGGTCAGATTTTAGTAATCTTTTTTTTTTTTTTTTGCAGTTTTTGGCTGGGGCTGGGTTTGATCCCACCACCTCTGATATATGGGGCCTGTGCCCTACTCCTTTGAGCCACAGGCACTGCCTAGATTTTAGTAATCTTTGCATGAGGCATATCTTGGTGGCCAAGACACACAGAATTGCCAGAAATATCAAGAACTGAGCCTGAAGTTCAGAAGAAGAAACCATAGGGTGATTTTAACAAAGAATACACTTGAGTTTGTGTCTGGAATGAGTGTAAGGGGGAGACTTAGAACTTAGAAAATGATAAAATTCATAATCCCGTATTACTCAAAAAATTTAATGCACCCTAAAAATGAAATCCAAGAAGCTTCAAAAATTGAAGTTGGATGACTCTTTTTTTTTCAAGGGAAGGTCTTGAGTTGGAATATTTTTTCCTTTATATCTGTATAGTATACTTTTGATTAAGTACCAGAATTTTATGAGCTCTGACAATTTTTCATAAGCCCTCTCTCTTTAGCTCTCTAGGTGTAAATTATTCTTTTCTGTTTGCCAGGAGTAAATTACCTTGTGCTTTGGCACAGTGACTATTTCTAAGGCTGCTGGGAGGATTAGATGGCAGTGGATTCTTATAGGATTTCAAGGTCTGGTTTTTAGGAACAGGTTGTTTAGTAATATGTGCCTGCAGTGTAAGTTTACAAAAGGAATCTACCTGGCTGATCATTTTGTCTTCAGATGTCATGATTCAAAATCCCTTAGAGAACTGGAGTGGAATCTGAAGTTTGTCTTGGCAAATATAAATATTTGTGGTGTTAGTGGTGATGGGAGATTGTATTATTACTGTATCCTTCATTGTATTATTAGAAGGGAGCCTCCTTCTACAGAGCTTGGTCATGTGACTTGCTTTATCCCATGAAATGTGAGAGGAAATTGTGAGTGTTCTTTCCAGGTAGAAGTTCTCAGAGCCGTTGTGTGGTTCTCCTAATGCCCTTTCCCCTTCTTCTCTGAGATTAGCATGTAGCAGAAAAAGGCTGCTTGTTCAAACTTGTTCTCAGATTGGTGATGAATGTGTAGCATGTATGAGAAATGCACCTTTGTCGAAAACCAATATGATTTTGGTTTGTCAATGCAGCATAACTTAGCCTAAACTGAAACAGAGGAGAAATGTGATATGTGAAGATGTGGTAGTTGTGTTAAAACCAACTGGAAGGTAAGGTTGAGAAATTGAAGGCACTGAGATTTTTGTTTCCATTTTGTAATTCAATGAAGTAGGCCACTAAGCCAGAATGGGATTAAAGTGCCCTTTGAGAGAATGATGCCTAACACTGCACAGCACACTGGAGTGCAAGAATGAGAAACAGTTTCTTATGGTTGGAGCGTGGTTCTACTTTGAGGTTAGTACAGCGGTCTATTGGAACAGTTAACTTAAAGTGAGCTGGGACTCTTTAATTATTTTTCTTCCAAATATGCTATATGAGATAGTTATGTGAATTGCAGTGTCACATTGTGAAATAACACAATCTGTTGCTTTTATAGTTACACAAATTAACTTTCAACTGAAATGTAAATGTCAGATGATGTATGTCTTACTCAGCTTAGGAAAAAAATTCCTTATATTTAATTTTACTTTCCTTAGGAGAAAACATGCTTAGAATAAACTGTGAGAGCTATAAATTGAGAGAATCCATTCTGTCTTCAATTCAAATTAGTTTCTCAGAACAGAAGCAGGATAAATACATTCCTGCTGAAGTGTTTGCCTTAATTACAAAACCTTAAGTTTTATGGCTCAGTTTTAAGCATCTAAACCAGTGCAGCACACCTCGAGTTAGCTGAGTTATCTACTAGGTGGTTGTAAATCATTATTTTGCATAAGGAGAGTTATATGTAAATTAAGAATTAGAGACATGTCCCTTCTTACCTCTCCTGGTTAAATGAAATTGATCTTCAAAAGGATGTTCTTTTCAGCAGATCATTTGCTACATGTTGGAGCTTTCTAGATGTAGGTTCTTCAGGCAATCAAGAAACAGAGATGAGGGTCTATAATTCATAATTCAGATTTAGCCTTTAGATTAACTTCATTAGTATGCAGTTGATTAGGAAGTATGTGTTTATTAAATGAAATGACCTCTAGATTTGCATATTCAGTACAAAATTAGGTTCTTGGAGACGTAAGGATGTTCAAAATCACTGTTTAAAGGGATATTATGGCCCAGATTGAATAATTAAAATTATAACAGTTTGGTTTTAAAAGTTTTTATAGGTTTTGAAATTGCTTCCAGCCCATTTCTTTTTGCATTTGTCTTCAGCATAAAGTAACCTTTTTAACACACACAAAAAAGTGAATGCAAATTTCTCAATCCTAAAGAGCTGATGTTCACTACTTTTCTGATTTTAAAAAATATATTTAGTTTTTAATCAATACATAGAAATGTACATATTTTGAGGGTATAAAATGTGATAATTTGATGCAGTAATATGATATGTAAAGGTCAAATCAGAAAAAAGATGAAGTAACAGTAGTTGGAATAGTTATCACCTTAAATATTTGTCTTTTCTTTATGCTATGAACATTCTAATTATAAATACTTTCTGTTTAGTTCCCTAAGCACCTCTTGTGTGTCAGTCACTATGCCCAGGTGGTGATATAAAGAAAAAAGATTTGCTCCCTACCCGCCACAGGCTTATAACCTCATCAACGAGATTCATATGTTACAAACAAGCAATGCACAGCTTGGTATGTGACATTATGGGAATGTTATAGAGGAGGGAGTAATAAATTCTATTATAGGGAGTTAGAGAAAGGTGAATAAAATGTTATGAAAACTCTTTTTATTTCCAAGATTGGCTTTTGTATCTAAACAACAGCAAAGTTAGGGTGGACATTATAAAGTCTTTTTCTAGGGGATAGTTTAGAGAATGAGGAATATGTTACTATTAAAATTCCCAGTTCTTACAGCATGTGATGTTGCATGAGCAAGGGATCCTTTAATTTTCAGTGACAGAAAACTGCAGAGATATCTTACTCTGTTTTTTTTCTCAAATGGCCTGGGGAAGGGAGGGAGCTTTGTTCTCAGGGCTTTGCCCAACTCTAACCTAACCCTTTCTGTCCAACTCTCTGTGGTCTCTGAGCAGGGGAATCTTTCCTGGTTTGGAGTGTGTGTGTGTGTGAGTGTGTGAGTGTATGTGTGTGTGAGTGTGTATTATACATTCTTCTTGTCCTGGGTTTCACAGACTTTTGAATCTCAACTCCCCTTTTGATGAATTATGTTTCCCCACAGGTCATAAACCCTACTGGCTTAATGGGGGAAAGAGGGGAGAAAATAAGAAAATGTGGAGGGGAAAAAAAAACCCTTATTTAATATCTCAAAATATTAAAATAGTACCTGGACTTTTTTATTGAACTAGATATTGTTAAATATCTACATTTCAATTCTAAAACATATCATGTTTGTTCACCAAAGTTGAAGTGAAATCCAGCCTTCTTTATGAAGCTTTTATCAATAATTTAACTGATAATGATCTCCACTGCAAATGATCTTCCACTGCAAATTTTTATAACATTTTTATAACATTACAATTTATAACATTTACAATTTCTGTAGATAACAGAACTCTCAATTACATATCGACTGTTATCTTGGTTTCCTGTTGTTTGTGTTAAAACATTTTCTCCCCCAAACCTGAATGTTATTGAAGATTTCAAGGACTGTAATTTATGCTTATCTCCGCTATGAGAGTTAACATATTGGTAATGATGAAATGCTACTTAGGGCGTTTAGGTCCTTGCTGAATAATGTATCTACCTCAATAGAAATCTATCCACAGGTCTTCCAGAGAAAGAATACAGATTAACAAAAATATCTATGTTCATGAAGGATAATGGTCTGTAATTTCTTTTCTTATAATATCCTTTTAGATATTAGGGTTATCCTAGCCTCATAAAAATAATTGGAAGGTTATATTCACTTTATTACATACAGGAGTATATTTAAGTTTGATATCGTTTTTCTGAAATGTTTGGAGGCAGCCTTCTGAGGCTTTGGTGGAAAAAATTTTAATTATGAGTTCATATTTTAATTCTTTTTCTTTCTTTCTTTTTTTTTTTTTTTGAGACAGAGTCTCACTATGTCACCCTTGGTAGAGTGCTGTGGTGTCACAGCTCACAGCAACCTCAAATTCTTGGGCTTAAGCAATTCTCTTGCTTTAGCCTCCCAAGTAGCTGGGGCTAAAATAGCCATAATGCCTGGCTATTTTGTTGTTGTTGTTGTTGTTGTTGCAGTTGTCATTGTAGTTTAGCAGGCTCTAGGCCGGGCACGAACCCGCTAGCCTCAGTGTTTGGAGCTGGTGTCCCACTCACTGAGCTACGGGCGCTGAGACAGATTTTCATTATTTTTCATAAATTTTGGTAATTTGTACTTTTTAGTGAATTTATTCTTTTCATCCAAGTTGACAGATTCATTGCTATATATTTGCTTCTAATACTTTCTCATTGTCTTTTGTGTGCAGGGTTGCCCTCATTAATTCCTGATGTGTGCTTTCTGTTTTCTTTTTTTTCCTGTTCAGTCTTACTAAGACCATAAAAAATTCTTTTTATAAAGTCTTTGACTATATTTAATTGTATTTATATGCTTTCAGTTTCATTAATTTTTATCTTATTTTTCTTATATCCTTTTCATATTTTCAGTTTCAATTTTCTGTTCTTTTTCATTAGACAGAAGGTTAGATGACTGATCTTCCACCTTTATACTTTTATAACATATGTAAGTAAGGCTATATATACTTATAAAGCTGATTTCTAATATGTCTGAGTAAGGCTATCTATATATACAGCTGAGCTCTGTTTTAACTAGATTCCATAAGTTTTGATATGTTATAATTTCATTTTCATTCACGTAAAGTATTTTGTAATTTTCATTGTTTTCCTGTTTTCCGTTTTAGAAGTATATTATTTATTATATTATTCAATATTATTCACACAGTTGGTACATTTTTCTAGTTATCTTTCTGCTTTTTATTTCTAAATTAATTTCACTCGTGTGTGAGCACATAGTCTTTATGATTTAGTCCATTGGGGATTTGTTGAGTTTTGTTTTATGGCCAAATACATGATCTATTTTGGAAATGTTCTATATGCACTTGAAAAGAATGCTGATTCTGCAATTGTTAAGTATTGTTCTGTGTACTTTTATTTGGGCCAATGAAGCTAATTGTGTTCTTCAGATCTTTTACATACAGATTTTTTTGTCTGACATTCTTTCAGCTCTTGAGAGAAGGTTGTTAAAATCTGCAATGATGATGATAGTGGATTTGTCTAGTTCTCTTATTTCTCACATTGAAAAATTTAGGGCTTCTGGGGCTTCCAGTTAAGTTGACACTTTTGTATTTATAAAATATCCCTATTAATGTGTAGTAAAACTTTTGTTAAAGAGTCTATTTTTGTCTAGTGTCGATATAGACAAATCTTTTTGCACTTGCTTGATATGTCCTTTATCTTTTACCGTGCTTTACCTTTCACTTATCTGTTATGCTTATGTTTAAGATGTTTCTCTTATACTCAACTGTATTAGCTTCTTATTGCTGCTATAACAAATTGCCACAATGCATTGACTTAAGACAGCACAACTTTTTCTTGCAATTCTGGAGATTGGGAATCCAAAATGGGTCTCTCTGGGCTAAAATCAAGGTAATGACATGGCTGCATTCCTTTTAGTATTTCAGGGGGAGAGTATATTTTCTTATATTTCTTATATTTTCCAGTTTCTGGAGGCTGTCCACATTCCCTGGCTCATGTCCCCTTTCACCTTAAAAGGGACCAGCTGAATCTTCTCATGCTGCCTCAACCTGATGCTGACTCACTTGCATCTCTCACTTACAGGAACTCTTATAATTACGTTGGTCTCCCATGGATAATTTGAGATAATCTTCCTATTTGAAGATCTTTAACTTTATCCCATCTACAATGTCCTATTTGTCCTGTGAAGTAACATATTCATAGGTTTTAAGAATTAGAATGTGAACATCTTGTGGGTGTAATTATACTGCCTCCCATCCCCTCATATAGTTAGATATTATTATTTTTACCTACTCTGACAATTTATGGCTTTTAACACACTAACTGCCATCCATGTGAGTTATATTTAACTTATGCTAGTTTTGAGCTCGAGGCCTCATGAAACATATATAACTCACACATCTCTTGCCCTATTCTGATTTAATGAAATACTCCATGGCCCCAAGGAAATTTGTATTTTTCTAATTTGGCCGTCATTGTGTTAATTTGATTATCTGTTCACTTATTTGTAATACAATTAATGGCATAGATGGGTTCATATCTACCATGTTTATTTTCTTTTTGCTGTGTCTGTTACTTATTCTCCCCTCAACCTTCCTATCCTGCCTTTCAGTGTATTAAATAAGTATTTTATTATTCTATTTTTTCCCTTCTAATCTTTTTAGTTAAATGCATAGAGATTTCAATATTCATCTTGAATTTTTTTTATCATATACATTTTTTAAAGTCCTTATATGCTAACTCTAATGCCTGGATCATATGTAATTTTACTTCTATTTATTTCTTCTCCCATGTAAATGAGATTATCAGTCTCATTTACATATTGAATACACACACGATGTCTTACTTTCATTTACTCTCAGGTTACCTAGAAAGTGTTCTTCCCTCTCTAAAATTAGTTCTTATAGGCTTTATTGCTCCTATAGCTTTTTTTATGTTTTTCTAAGTATGATTTCTGAAATTTATCCTTTTTTAAAAAGTTGTTTCAGTAGGACCTCTATAGGTTGCCATGGCTGCTTCCCCCTCCTAAAAGCACAGACTGGAAATATTATTTATAAGGGAGAGAAGTTAAAGAAACTGAATTAGAGCAAGGCAGGCAGATTGTTAAGGACATTGGCCCAGCCTGAGAAGTGGCATTCCCTGTTGTTTGAAGATGCTTTCACTTTTGTTTTTCTATGACTCTAATGATTCCTTCATGGAAAGATTTGTAAAGTTTGACTCTATGTGGAAACCAGATGGGGAGGTGGAACTTTAATAGTAGGCTCTGTGGGCATGTAATTTACACAGCTATGAGGGGTTCTGGTTGAAGACTAGTGTAGCTCTCCCAAGGTCCCATGCAAATCTTTTCAAAGCAGATATGAAAGTTGAGTCTTTCCTGTATAGGTGGCAGTAGAGAATATTTCAAGAGTAATAAGATCTAATTCCAGATTTTAGGAGATTAATTACTAAATTAAGGAACTGAAATAGTCCCTAATATTTTAACCTTTGCGCTTTATGTTGGTTCTGGGATTTTTGAGTTCCTCTAATGTCAGTATTTGTTTAGGTTTGGAAAGAGACACTATAAAGTTACAAACATGTCACAAATATACATTCTACCAAGACTGAGGTCATGAACTTATATTTTTCTTTAAAAAACTTTTTTTGTGTGTTGCTAATAGTAATTTAATGTTATAAATAGAACTTTGCTTCTATATCTGGGACATTTATGAAGAAAACATAGGTAAATTTTGGAGGAGTTTGGCAGAACATAGCATGATCCATTTTTCTGGCCAACATATTAATACTATATTTGAAGACATTCACACAGACACAAAGGAAATGGAGACTCACTTTTTTTTTTTCAAAGAAACAATAATTAGCAATAAGTGAAAACCAAATTTGGTTCACTTGGAGACCTTTCAAGGACAATGCAGTGGTGCTTCTATATGTCACTAACCTTCAGATATTCTAACAGCTTATTGAGAGAGGATTTCAGAAATTTTCTTTCTGAAAAATTATTCAAGTCTCTGCTGGTTGGTTTATACACTTGTTATTCCTCTCCGCCCCTCAGTCTGGGGAAAAATGCTTTCATTCTCTCAAGGCCATAAGTCACTAAAGCACACAAGTTAAATAACCTTTCTACATTTTGAATGAATGGATTTAAAAACAATTGGAGAGGACATAAGTCTTTCCATTCACAACTCTATGTGAATGAATATACTTAGAGCAGATGCTGCCTAGTGAAGTCTTAATAGTGTAGATGAAACTCCACTGAAAGACCATGAAATAGGGCTTAGTTAAAATGAGCTTGCTCATGTGTTGCAGATGGATAGGCCATTGATTAGACATAATGCTTGTTCATGATCTTTTTGAGACCACTGAGATGGAAAGCAGTACAATTCTGCACACATTTTAATAATTTTTATTGAGTGTTGGCACTTGCATTTTCCTGAAACATTAGGGGGACATTTCATGGTTTGCTTTTCATTCAACTTTCCCTTCAGTTTTTTTCATTGAAATAAGGCATTTAGCCTGATACCAAGAGATGCTTGTTTCAAAGCACTAACACCTTATAAGAAAATGACAGTGCCAGGTACTTTCTACCATATGAAAATACTTATAGTTATTTAAAACCGAAATTTTTACATGGAGTTTGTTGCATTCTTGTATCAAGTGACCTGGCAAATTTTCTGTCATTCTGTCTAATATATATGATTTTTCTTTGGAGGTGATTTAGATATAAGACATATCAGTTCCTTGCTATGATAATTGCAGACAAGTATCTAGCAAAATTGTGCATTCTGTTAGATTTATTCTTTCTTTCCTGTGCTGTTCCTATGACCACTTCCTACTTAGATTATCATTTCTTTTCTTTTTTTTTTTTTTTTTGGCCGGGGCTGGGTTTGAACCCGCCACCTCTGACATATGGGACTGGCGCCCTACCCCTTGAGCCACAGGCACCGCCCTAGATTATCATTTCTTAGTCCCCTATCTGACAGTCAAGGATGCCTATTGGTTGACAGTACACTGAGTTCTAAAATTATGCCTTTTCTCCAGGTCTAATTCTTTCAGTTTTACTGTTTTCCATCTCTCCTTAGAATAGCAGGATTTGGAGTCTAGATGCCTTAAACCTTGCATGTTAGCAACCCTTACTTTATATATTAGGATATGGTTGGCTTTCTATTTTTTTCTCTTTTCTTTCTTTCTTTTCTTTTCTTCTTCTTTTTTTTTTTTTTTTTTGAGATAAAATCGTGCTCCGACACTGGGTTAGAGTGTGGTGGCATCATCATAGCTCACTGGGACCTCAAACTCCTGGGCTCAAGTGATCCTTTTGCCTCAGCCTCTTGAGTAGCTGGAACTACAGGTATGCCTCACCATGTCCAGCTAAATTTACGATTTTTAGTAGAGATGGGGTCTTGCTCTTGCTCAAGCTGTTCTCGAGCTCCTGACCTCAACCAGTCCTCCTGCTTCAGCCTTTCAGAGTGCTCTAATTAAAGGTGTGAGCCAGTTGGCTTTCTTTCTTTTTTTTTTTTACTCTTTTCTTTTGATCAACATAATTTTTTTAAATTAATTTTTTTTATTAAATCATAACTTTGTACATTGATGCATTTATGGGATTCAGGGTACTGCTTCCATATATAATGTGAAATGTTTACATTGAACTAAGTAACACATCCATCACGATTATACTCATTTCTTAATAGTTTTGAAATGTACCTTTGCATCATGCACATGAGGCGAGGTCCCCCAAATACCCTCCCCTCTCCCATATCCCCCCTCCCCAGTTGGATTTTTTTTTTTGATGGTAGAGTGGGTTTGACTGGCACCTAATCTGTTAGGAACAGTGAAAAATTTGTGTTCAGTTCTTTGGTTTTTTTTGAAGGATTTCAAAGTTATAGGGATTGCTATAGACTCCATAGATTGGATTTTGAAGGAAGGGTATATGGAAGGTATGGAAGGATCTCAGGGCTCCTTAATAGACTCAGTAACATAATTTTGGGTGGGACAGATCATCCTGTGCAAGACCACTCTGCATATTCCGAAATGGTTAATCCTGGTCCCCCTCCCTATGTCTTAAATGATAGTTTCTACTTTTAGTCAACCAAAAATGCCTACACATGTAGAGTCCAGCAGAAGTAACGCCCTTTTGTGCTTGAATGTGATATTGTTATATTACAGAATTATGTGCTT
Source organism: Nycticebus coucang (assembly GCF_027406575.1). Lineage (NCBI taxonomy): Eukaryota > Metazoa > Chordata > Mammalia > Primates > Lorisidae > Nycticebus > Nycticebus coucang. Next base: position 29,410,827 of record NC_069786.1, read on the forward strand.
GTGATTTTGTAATAAAAATTTGGTATAGATTATCACCTCATGAAAGGGGGCATTATTCATGTTGTAATTCTGAACATATCACACTCAAGCATGAAAGGGTATTATTCCTGCCAGACCCTGTATTCCAAAAGATTCCTTCAAGAGGTGGAACTGTTCCAGACTGAGAATCACTGACATGAGATCAACACTGTGCCAAAAACAAAAACAAAATAACCACCACCAAATTGGCCAATAAACATTTTTATTCTTTTGCAAAATCATTACTGTTCAAAGCCACACTTACTATGACCACTGTCTGTGGAACTTAATTTAACATCATACTTATTTGACTGGTATTTACTCAGCCAATTTCATTTGAAAACTTGACTTTAAAAAATAGATTTTTTTTATTAAGTCATATACACATAGATCATGAATACATTTATGCATATGTGGGGTACAATGTGTTGATTTTTTTATACAGTCTGATGTGCTTACATCAAACCAATCAACATAGCTTTCGCTTGATTTACTTAATTATTGTGTTAAGACATTTATGTTCTACACTTGACAGATTTGACTTGTACCCTTGCAATATGCTCCATAGGTGTGGTCCGCCATTTACCCTCTCTCTATCTAAACATTGATGAAAGAGACTATAGAACTAATTAGTAATGCTTTCTTTTTGATTTTGTAGTCTACACACATTTCCTAACATCCTTTAGGCCTTGCCCAGAAATTGACTTGTTTTCGGCATCTTGCCTTAGCAGAGTTTCATATAGCTGCTTTCATAGTCAATCCATAGATTTTCTAGGTTCATCTGAAATCTCCCCTTGCAAGGCTTAAGGCTGCTTTTCCTGGTAAAGAACTTTTCTACCTTCTTTTACTAATTGATAATAATACCTTCCATCTTGATTTGCCATGTAGGTTGGTTCTCAGCACCCCTCTGTTAGTTGGATTAAAAAAAAAATGATTTATTTTCCTATAGCAAAAAAAAAAAAAAGTATTGGCTGGCCATGGGAATCTTACTCTAATGTCATTACTGCTTAACACTATAATAATCCCATTTCTTAGCATAAAATGCATTTTGGACTTGTTTTGGGAGATTGAAAAAATAATCTTAACATTGAAGTTTCACAAATTTAAAAAATATTTCTTTTTATTAAATCATAGCTGTGTACATTAATGCAATCATGGGGTACAATGTGCTGGTTTTATATACAATTTGAACTATTTACATCAAACTGTTTAACATAGCCTTCCCAGCATTTTCTTAGTTATTGTATTAAGACATTTGTATTCTACACTTAGTAAATTACACATGGACCCTTGTAAGATGCACCGTATGTGTGGTCGCACCGATTACCCTCCCTCCATCCATCCTCTCCCTTCCCTCCTCTCCCTCTCTCCTTTCCCCTTCTTCTTGGAAAAATATTTCTTTTTGAATAGTTGGAACCATTAATTAGAACTTATTTATTTTGGTGACAAAAATATCTTTGTTCATCAATACTTTTCATAGATTTTTTTTTTTGTAATCCGATTTCACCTTCAGACCCACTGACTTGTGCTCCATGCATGTCTATAATTTAATTCTGGTCAGTTCAGATATATTGCAGGTCATTACCGCCTTTGTAGTCAATCAGCATTTGAATTTTTGAAGTCAATTTATAATTGCAAAGGATGTTTGACTATACATACACTCATGCACACAGTCAGGGATATGCAAACACATGTTTTTGTTTATCTTACACATTCTTTCCCTTGGCATTGTCTGGACTCTCTGGATCCATGTTATTTTGAAAGAAATAGAGCTTTTAGGGTTTTGAATATCACTTTTCAATAGAATTAATAGGAAGTTCTATATAAAAGTATTCTTAAGATGCTCTTTCGTATTTAATATGTCTTATACATAAAAGAGAATTCTCATTATTGTAGGTCCTAAGATGGGTCACTTTGGTTTTACTTCTGGCCTCAATAACATGGACGTAATTGAGTAATTGTGCACATAAAATAGCTATGTCAATATTACTGTAACAAAGTAATCAAAATAAGAAAACCTTTAAAACATATAGATTTACTCTTTGAGATATGTATTCACTCTAGGTCTGCCATAAAAAATATTCTGATTTGTGGTGATCTATAGAAAATTGATTGCATTTGAAAAAAGTTTTATTATTTTATACGCCATGATTTAAGGAAACTTTAGCGTGTTAATATCTGAACTCTCACATTATTCTCATCCTAATTAGATCTATAATCTTTTATGTAATGTATACTTAAAATAGTTTCCAACTTCAAGACTGACAAAATTTTTGTCCAGTGATTATGTATTTTTACAATAATTCTATTTTGTGACTACCTCCTTCGGGGAGGTAGTTAAGCATCACATTAAAGGGCCTTGGGTCTTGTCTTAGGCTGCCTAGATTTGAAACTTAACCCTATCATCTTGGGGCTTATCTCATCTCTGTATGTCTTAAATTTAGTATCTGTCAGTAGGTAACTATTATAGTTTCTTCCCTGCAAAGTGAGTTGTAGTTCAGTATAACTTGCAGCTGCCAAACTTGAATAGAAAGCTTAAAACTAGTAACCAAAGGAGATTGGATGCTTTTATCTATTAATCTTACAGCCAAATGAAAAACTGTTTAGAGAAATGTGTTGTTCAACTTGTATCAAACCTTTGCATAAAAAGACAGCCTTGTATTTTGGAAATAAAATATTTACAGGATGAGCCATTTTTCAAGTACATGCAGATTTGTGTGGGCTTCCATCATTTTTTCTTGTTTTCCATCTTGACATTTGAGCTGAGAGATCAAGGCTGTTTGGGAGCCATATGAGAGAAAAAGCTAACACACCCACACAGAGTGACAGAGTGAGAGACAGAGGGACCACACACACACACACACAAACATACACACAGATTGAGAAATTAGCTTTCCAGATTTTTTCTTAAACTTCCTTCTTTCTCAGCATAGAACTTTAGTGGATCTTAAAGACTTTCTTCCTCTTTTTTTGTTTTTGCTTTTGCAATTCCCTGGGCTGATCATGTGCTCACCAGGCAAACTCCTAATTATCCTTTAATACAGCATTCCCCAACATCAACCTTTTTGGCACAAGGGACTGGTTTCATGGAAGACAATTTTCCTTTAAATGGGGGTGAGAGGTAGGGATGGTTTCAGGATGATTTGAGCACACTACATTTATTCACTTTATTTATATTATTTTTACACTGTAATAAACAATGAAATAATTATACAATTCACCATAATGCAGAATCAGTGGGAGCCCACCTCAGCTCCATCTCAGATCATCAGGCATTGGATTCTTATAAAGAGCATGCAAATGAAATTCCTCATATGTATAACTTACAGTGGGGTTTGCACTTCTATGTGAATCTAATGCTGTTGCTGGTCTGATAGGAGGTGGAGCTCAGGTGATGATGCAAATGATGGGAAGTGGCCATGATTGTCGATGAAGCTACCTTCACTTATGAGCTCTTTATCTCCTGCTGTGTAGTCCAGTTCCTAACAGGCCACAGACCACTACTGGGCCATGGCCCAGGGTTTGGGGACCACAACTTTAAAACACATCCAGAGCCACCTCGTTCATGAAGACTTTCCTGAATTTCTCAGGTAGACTTAGAATTTTAATCTCTTAGTCCTTCTACACCCTCTGAACATATGTCCTTCTAGGAATAGTCTTCAATCTTGGTTTGCATACCTCTGCCTCTCCAAATAACTTATCACCTAGAAGGCAGAGATGTTTATTCTGACAAATGATATAACTTGCAGTGCAATTGGCCATGACCCTGGGGGAATCTGGGACACAAAAATTTTAGAACTAAAATAAACTTAAATTTTTTTTTTTTCAGTTAAAATTTCTTGCTTTACATATGAGGAAAACTGAGGACCCATGAAGTTCACTTTCTATTCTGTAGACTTGGATGTATCTAGAATCATTCAAGATAGCTTTGGGTGGACATGTTTAGGATAGAATTCATTTTAAGAAAGAGAAACAGTGGGGCTAGTCTGGTGCATCCTCAAGCTTCTTAGAAAGGCCTATATTGGACCTAGTCTGGTGTAGTTCTGACTGCCTAAGTTAGATTCAAACAGTTCATTCTTCGTCCTCTGCTCTCTGTTCCAATATCCTTTGGCGAGCATCTGTATCAGAATAAAAACCGTGGTGGAGCAAGGGAAAGGCCCCTTAAAAAGAGGCTCTGACAAGTTTAAGAGAGCATTTTGAAATTGAGGAGGATGGTTTGGGTAGTATTACAATGCTGTTTGCAAGCCAGTGGAGTTGTGTCTGAGGGCAGGGTATAATTGCGCAGCTGTGAGTGGCTAAAGTGAAGGCAGTAATTTTCAGCACATGCTGTGATATGGAATGCTAGAACTAAGAGGAAAATTCAGGGAAGGAAATGACAGCATCTTAAACCAGAGCCTTATTTCATTCCGGTTGCATAATATAGACATGGTGGTTAAATTGTTATTATAGAGAAATGGCTTATGCATATTTAGTGAGCTGCTTGTATCAAAGTGAGTGGCTGTTACAATAACACAAATACATGTGTGGTTTCCAAATAGTTAATAATTGTTTAATAAGCAATTCCTTGTAAACCTCTCTGAGTCATTGTAACTCTGGTAGAGATGGATTATTCTTCCCCATTATTAGGGACAGAATATGAAATAGCTGGTAATGAGGAAAACACTTTAAATATAAGGGGAATGTTAATGGGGTAAATGCCAATTACCATCATGGGAAATTTTCAAAGCTGACAGAAATGTACCATGTGAGAAAGGAAGTGATAATCATAGAAGCAATATAATCCCATGGATCCTTGGAGAATTACCTTCCTTTTATTTCCAAATACATTTTAGCAATATCTGTACAGTGAAGGCAAAGGGGAAAGCTACACTGTAGAGAGGGAGCTGGAATATTTTGGCCAAAGGACTGAATTCCTTTGTAACATGAGCAATGAACACACAGCATCTCTTGACTCAGGAAATGTACAGAGCAGGAGTAAAAGTGAACCTGTCCTCAGGTCATTTCTCCTGAGAGGATAACAAAAGAATAACAAACAAAATGCTGTAACTGCTTTTTGATCACCTGGTGTTGTGGTGCTGCAGGTATCTCTGCATATGTACTATTGACTACAAGGCCTTTAAAATGATTTATGAGTCATGCTTATGAATGTGTGTGGTATTTGATGAAAGCTTTTGCACCCAAGAGAGGGCAAAATCTACTATGATTTGTCTACAATGAAATATTAAGCAGCCCACTAAATATTTAATTCACTTGCTGAACTGCAACAGAATGGTTTAGATATGTGAGACCTTCTTCACTTAAGGGGACACTTGCTGTATAACCAAATGAATTATTAACACCATTATTATTATTTAGATCTTTATTACCACCTAATGATGGGTAGGCTGGAAACAATTTTGTCTGCAAAAAATAGAGCTAATATTTGACAACTGAGTCAGTAGTATTTTTCAAAGAGTAAATCTAAGCTCATAATCTAAGCCATGGTGTGGATCAAGAAAAGATGCTTATTTATAAAAATATTTGATAAACTCTCCAGTGACATCCTTGATATTACAGATTCCTTTTTCATGACTTTAGCTATATGATGGACCAAGTCATATTTCCTGGAGTATACGTGTGTGTGAGAGAGATATAAGTGATGTAAGTGATAGTAATATACATATATAAGTGATTATATATATTATATATTAATATAAGACAAGACATATCTCTTTTTTGATTTGTTCTGTCCAATTTTTCTACAAGCATACAATAAATTAACATAAGAAACACTCAAGATAATTGGAAGAAAGAAGAAGGAAACTCACTACAAGAACCTAGTGCAGCTATTGTGATTGTGTCTTACATTTGATGATGACCTTCCTGACAGTCAAGGCCAGGGGGCACGTTAGGATTGGTTGCAAAATTCTTGTTATCAGGAAAGAGGGAACACATCAATTTTTAAAGATAAACATCTGCACTAAATCCTAAAGGAAATTTTTACATGGAATTATGTGTAGAGAACTTAGGGGATTATGAAAGTTAAATATCCACCATGGCTACTTCACAGAAAATGCAGAGGCAATTTTTACCTGGCTGTTTACCAGAGAATAAGAAAATGAGATTATATGAGATTATATACTTATATTTCTCCAGAGAAATAGGACCATTAGGATCTATCTATCTATCTATCTATATATATATAGAGAGAGAGGGGGATATAAAAAGAGATTTGCCATAGGAATTGGTTTTGTGGTTATGGAGGCTGAGATGTCTCACAGCATACCATCAGCTGAAGGACATGGAAAGCTGGAGGTGTAAGTCACTTTGAGCACATGGGTCTGAGAATTGGGAGGCAATGGTGTAAGGCCCAGTTCATACACACAAGAGCCAGGACTGCGAATGTCTGGGAGCAGGAGAAGAAGACGGCTGTCTCTATGCAAGTCTCCTTCCTTTGTCTTTTTGTTTTTCTCAGGCCTGTGTGAGTCCATTTTGTGCTGCTGTAAAGGAATACTCAGGGCTGGGTAATTTATAAATAAAATAGGTGTATTTGGCTCTTGGTTCTGCAGGCTGTACATGAAGTGTGGCACTAGTATCTGCTTCTGGTGAGAATGTCAGGGAGCTTCCAATCAGCTCAGAAGGTGAAGCAGGGGCTGGGGGTGCTGTTGCCTGGTGAGAGAAACAGAGGAGGTGGTGCCAGGTTCTTTGAAACATCCATCTCTTGAGTGAACCAGTAAAGTGAGAACTCACTCATTATTTTGGAGAGGGCACCAAAGACATATATAGGGATCAACGGCCCATGAACCCAACATCTCCCACCAAGCCCCACTTCAACATGAGACTTGGAGGGGCCAAACTTCTGAATCCCTTCAAGGCCCTCAGTAGACTGGATAATGCCCAGTGATAATGGCAAGGCCCATTTGCTTTATTGAGCTTATCAATTCAAATGCTCATCTCCTGTGAAAACAACCTCACAGACATACCCAGAAATAACCTTTCCTAGGCATTTTAGCCCAGTCAAGTTGACACATTAAATCAATATTAAAAAACTGCTATATGAAGCTGGATATGATATGATGTTTGATGGAAATGTGGTGCATTGGAAAGAGCTTGTTCTGTGAACACTGCTTTGTTCATTTATAACTGTGTGATCTTGAGCTATTAATGGCCTTTCTATGTTTGATTTCCTCATCTGCAAAGGTCTTCCATGTGGAGTTATTTTTAGGGTGTAATGAATTAAAGTGTATAAATAGAAGCTTAAGCTTAATGTTAGTTTATTGCTTTATTCTTTAGCACCGATGCTGTAAAGGACTGTACTGCAACTCTCTCTCACACACATCTTTTTCATTTGAAATTTCTCTTTATATATTAAATGCTGAAGGAAACAGAGCTGTTGCTTTATTAAATTTAAGGCATGAAGATCAATCTGAATATCAAAGTTTAGCTTGGGGAGTTTCAACAATGTTATGGTGATTTGTAACCAGAGTGTTCATATTTTGGGCATTGTTCTCTGAGATCTGAGAGACTGAATGGAAGAGGCAGGTGTGGATCCATGTGGACCACCTTTTCCACATACAACGTGGAGCTTCTCAGTCATCTTCATTCCTTTTCTTAAGTAACTTATTCTGTTTGGGTACTTCAAAATCCTCCTTCAGGGAGCATGATGGCGCATGGGACGGACGTGTAGCCCACCTCTCCCAAGTCATCAGGTGAGAGGAAGAGGGGTCTGGACCTTTCCCGCACGTGGATTATTGGTGTGGATGGACAGCTGGAGCGAATTGATGGATTGCTGTATATGAGGGGTAATTTAAAACCACGGATTCTATTGTAGAGATTTTTCCCTGCTTGGCTGTGCTGGTCAGCAGGCCCCTCCCTTATGGAGGATAGCAGCTTGTAAATACTGGCAAAACCCAATTGACAAAAATTTATTCCTGAACTGAGGGTGACACCTGAAAGGAGAGCCACTCAAAACCCCAGGGAGCTGGGCAACCGGATGGAAAATTGAAGGGAAGGGATCCCACCCAGGAAACAGACATTTTGAACAGAATGGCGGACACCTTCCCCCAGAACAATAGGCATGATTAAATGGACTGGAGCATTCCTGGTGAGGAATGTTGGAGGGGGCTGGCAATTCAGGCTGCTTGGTGAACTGACAGGTGGCTGGACTCAAAAGTCACGATTCAAAAGGGAGACTGTGACCCACAAACCTGAGAATAAGGTCCCCAAGCGCTCCAGCCATGGAACCGGCAGCAGCCGCGAGACCCTTCAGCAGCCATGCGAGCCGCCAGCAGCCCCAGCAGCCAACACCCTCCCCCACAGCCGCTTGCAGTTGCCAGTTTGCAAGAGAACGTGGGAGCAGAGTGGAAAGATTTGTGAAGCGTGGACTCCTGCACTGAGTTGGGAGGTTGGATAGGAGTGCCGTCTGGAACAGAGCAGCTGAGGTTGCACAATAGATGACAAACTTTTACAGAAACTCCAAAATGGTGATTGGCCAGGTAGGGTGGTTACCGTGGTAACAGGATAAACTTTGAATCAGGTATAAGAGTGAGAACCGCTCACAGCGCCACCTGGTGTCCAGAAAGTATATTGCATTATACATATATTCCTGTGAAAATTGATCCCTATATCATACATATAGATGTATATTTCTACATATATAAAAGAATAATATTTTTGTGGTTGGTGCCTTTTTTTTCTTTTCTCTTTTTTTTTGGTTCTGTTTTTTCCTCACCATTTTTCTTGGAGGAGCTATTGTTGATTTATTATTATTTTTTTATAGATATATTTTTTATTTCTATTTTTTCTATTTTTCATTTCTCCTTTCTTCTTTTTTAACTTTTTTATGAATGCCACTTTTTTCTTTTTTTAAATTATTTTATGATTATCACTATTTTTATTGTAGTTGTTTTTTGTTGTTGTCGTGAGTGTTGTCTGTATGTCTATGTGTGTCTGTCTGTTTGTGCATCTATGGGCTCATGTGTCTAGTAGCCTTTGTATCTGTTTATTTGCTCATTTGGTCTCAATGAGCTAGGTGTTATGACCTGCAATTCTGAGCTCCCAGCACTCCTCTGCACTCTCACTCTGAGGTCTGGAGGCCTGTCCCCCAGGAGTCCAGATTCTTGGGTGATTTCTCGAGAGGTGTAGAGAGGACCTGGACTGCAGCTGGACAGTGCTGATTCTGCAGCATGGGAGAGAGGAAATGACGGTTGGTTGAGAGGGAATCACGCCGGAGTGGCAGTGCCCTGAGGTACAGAGCAGCAGCCATCTTTAGCAACAACAAGGCCCAACCCCGGATATCCCGAAGCCACTCCACCTGTCTCCCTGGGCAACCAGAGGGGGCCGGGCATCTTCTCAGATGGCAACCACCGCAGAACAGATCTGGGACTGAAACGCAGGCCCCGTGAGTAAAGGGTTTGCCTGAGGCGGTACTGGCCTGGGTGGAACGCTGGGACTAGAAAATGCATGCACAGAGATATGTCAAGAGATTCTGAAATCCATATAGCAGACAGTTTCAGAAACCCAGCATGACTCAATCCAAATAAGACATCCACCAGGCATATCATAATTCACTTCACTAGTGTCAATATGAAGGAGAAAATTCTGAAAGCACCTAGATTCAAGAAATCTATTACCTACAAAGGGAAGAATATTAGAATGACTGCAGACCTTTGCTGAATCCTTTCAAGCCAGAAGAGTGTGGTCATCGACTTTTAATCTCTAAAGCAAAATAACTTTCCATCCCGGATCCTGTATCCAGCTAAACTGAGTTTCATTTATGATGGAGAAATTAAATACTTTAATGACATTCATATGTTGAAGAAATTTGCCATAACTAAACCAGTTCTCCAGGATATTCTCAGACCTATCTTCCATAATGACCACCAAAATCCTCTACCACAAAAATAAATTCACTCAGAAACTTTTGATCAAACTCCAACTTCCACAATAGCGGAAGGATTAAAATTGTCCACTGGACTTTCGAAAAGCTCGATACCCAAAATTGTACCAGACCTATCAATATTCTCCATTAATGTGAACAGCCTAAACTGTCCTCTAAAGAGGCACAGGGTAGCTGACTGGATACAAAAACTCAGGCCAGATATTTGCTCCATACAAGAGTCACATCTTACCTTAAAAGATAAATATAGACTCAGGGTAAAAGGATGGTCGTCCATATTTCAGGCAAATGGTTATCAGAAAAAAGCAGGTGTTGCAATTCTATTTGCTGACACAATCGGCTTTAAACCAACAAAAGTAAAGAAAGATAAGAATGGTCACTACATATTGGTTAAGGGTAATACTCCATATGATGAGATTTCAATTATGAATATTTATGCACCCACCCAGAATGCACCTCAATTTATAAGAGAAACTCTAACAGGCATGAGCAACTTGGTTTCTTCCAGCTCCATAATAGTTGGAGATTTCAACAATCCTTTGGCAGTGCTGGATAGATCCTCCAATAAGAAGATGAGCAAAGAAATTTTATATTTAAACCTAACCATCCAACATTTGGAATTAGCAGACATCTATAGAACATTTCATCTCAATAAAACTGAATACACATACTTCTCATTAGCCCACGGAACATACTCCAAAATTCATCACATCTTAGGTCACGAGTCTAACCTCAGTAAATTAAAGGAATAGAAATTATTCCTTGCATCCTCTTGGACCACAATGGAATAAAAGTTGAACTCAGTAACAACAGGAATCTGCACATACATACAAAAACATGGAAGTTAAATAACCTTATGCTGAATGATAGCTGGGTCAGAGATGAGATGAAGAAGGAAATTGCCAAATTTTTGGAACAAAATGACAATGAAGACACGAATTATCAGAACCTCTGGGATACTGCAAAGGCAGTTCTAAGAGGGAAATTTATAGCACTGCAAGCCTTCCTCAGGAGAACGGAAAGAGAGGAAGTTAACAAATTAATGGGACATCTCAAGCAACTGGAAAAGGAAGAACATTCCAACCCCAAACCCAGTAGAAGAAAAGAAATAACCAAAATTAGAGCAGAATTAAATGAAATTGAAAACAAAAAAATTATGCAACAGATCAATAAATCAAAAAGTTGGTTTTTTGAAAAGGTCAATAAAATAGAGAAACCTTTGGCTAACCTAACCAGGAAAAAAAGAGTAAAATCTCTAATTTCATCAATCAGAAATGACAAAGATGAAATAACAACAGACTCCTCAGAAATACAAAAAAATCCTTAATGAATATTACAAGAAACTTTATTCTCAGAAATATGAAAATCTGAAGGAAATTGACTGATACTTGGAAGTACGTCACCTTCCAAGACTTAGCCAGAATCAAGTGGAAATGTTGAACATGCCAATATCAAGTTCTGAAATAGCATCAACCATATGAGATCTCCCTATAAAGAAAAGCCCGGCACCAGATGGCTTCACGTCAGAATTCTACCAAACCTTTAAAGAAGAACTAGTACCTATGTTACTCAACATGCTCCAAAACATAGAAAAAGAAGGAAGACTACCCAACACGTTCTATGAAGCAAACATCACCCTGATCCCCAAACCAGGAAAAGACCAAACAAGAAAAGAAAATTATAGACCAATATCACTAATGAATATAGATGCAAAAATATTCAACAAGATCTTAACAAACAGAATCCAGCAACACATCAAACAAATTATACATCATGACCAAGTTGGTTTTATACCAGGGTCTCAAGGCTGGTTTAATATATGTAAATCCATAAGTATAATTCAGCACATAAACAAATTAAAAAACAAAGACCATATGATTCTCTCAATTGACACAGAAAAAGCTTTTGATAATATACAGCATCCCTTCATGATCAGAACACTTAAGAAAATTGGTATAGAAGGGACATTTCTTAAACTAATAGAGGCCATCTACAGCAAACCCACAGCGAATATCATATTGAATGGAGTTAAATTGAAGTCATTTCCACTCAGATCAGGAACCAGGCAAGGTTGGTAATTGTCTCCACTGCTCTTCAACATTGTGATGGAAGTTTTAGCCATTGCAATTAGGGAAGAAAAGGCAATCAAGAGTATCCTTATAGGGTCAGAAGAGATCAAACTTTCGCTCTTCGCAGATGATATGATTGTATATCTGGAAAACACCAGGGATTCTACTACAAAACTCTTATAAGTGATCAAGGAATACAGCAGTATCTCAGGTTACAAAATCAACATTCATAAATCGGTAGCCTTTATATATACCAACAATAGTGAAGCTGAAAAAAAGTTAAGGACTCTATTCCATTCACAGTAGTGCCAAAGAAGATGAAATATTTGGGAGTTTATTTAACAAAAGATGTGAAAGATTTCTATAAAGAGAACTATGAAACTCTAAGAAAAGAAATAGCTGAAAAATGTTAACAAATGGAAAAACATACCATGCTCGTGGCTGGGAAGAATCACCATTGTTAAAATGTCCATACTACCCAAAGCAATATACAATTTTAATGCAATCCCTATTAAAGCCCCACTGTCAGACTTTAAAGATCTTGAAAAAATAATACTTTGTTTTATATGGAATCAGAAAAAACCTCGAATAGCCAAGACATTACTCAGAAATAAAAACAAAGCAGGAGGAATTATGCTACCAGACCTCAGACTATACTATAAATCAATAGTGATCAAAACAGCATGGTACTGGCACAAAAACAGAGAAGTAGATGTCTGGAACAGAATAGAGAACCAAGAGCTGAATCCAGCTACTTAACATTATCTGATCTTTGACAAGCCAATTAAAAACATCCAGTGGGGAAAAGATTCCCTATTTAACAAATGGTGCTAGGTGAACTGGCTGGCAACCTGCAGAAGACTGAAACTGGACCCACACCTTTCACCATTAACTAAGACAGACTTTCACTGGATTAAAGATTTAAACTTAAGACATGAGACTATAAAAATACTAGAAGAGATTGCAGGGAAAACCCTTGAAGAAATCGGTCTGGGCGAGTATTTTATGAAGAGGACCCCTCAGGTAATTGAAGCAGCTTCAAAAATACACTACTAGGACCTAATCAAACTAAAAAGCTTCTGTACAGCCAAGAACACAGTAAGTAAAGCAAGCCAACAGCCCTTAGAATGGGAGAAGATATTTGCTGGTTATGTCTCCAACAAAGGTTTAATAACCAGAATCCACAGAGAACTCAAACGTATAAGCAAGAGAAGAACAAGTGATCCCATCGTAGGCTGAAGGGACTTGAAGAGAAACTTCTCTGAAGAAGACAAGCGCACGGCCTACAGACATATGAAAAAAATGCTCATCATCTTTAATCATCAGAAAAATCAACAATAAAAAAAATTAAAAAAAAAAAGAAAAATGCAAATCAAAACTACATTGAGATACCATCTAACTCTAGTAAGATTGGCCCATATCATAAAATCCCAAGACCAGAGATGTTGGCGTGGATGTGGAGAAAAGGGAACACTTCTGCACTGCTGGTTGGAATGCAAATTAATACATTTCTTTTGGAAAGATGTTTGGAGAACACTTAGAGATCTAAAAATAAACCTGCCATTCAAGCCTATAATTCCTCTACTAGGTATATACCCAGAAGACTGAAAATCACATTATAACAATGAATATAACAGAATGTTTGTTGCAGCCCAATTCACAATTTCTAAGTCACAGAAAAAGCCCAAGTGCCCATCCATCCACGAATGGATTAATAAATTGTGGTATATGTACGCCATGGAATATTATGCAGCCTTAAAGAAAGATGGAGACTTTATGTCTTTCATGTTTACATGGAACATATTCTTCTTAGTAAAGCATCTCAAGAATGGAAGTATTTAATGTACTCAGCCCTACTATGAAACTAATTTATGGCTTTCACATGAAAGCTATAACCCAGTTATAACCTAAGAATATGGGTAATCGGGAGAGGGAGGGGGGAGGATGGGCAGAGGGAGGGTGATAGGTGGGATTACACCTGCAGTGCATCTTACAGGGGTACATGTGAAACTTAGTAAATATAGAATATAATTGTCTTAACAGAATACCTAAGAAAATGCCAGGAAGGCTATGTTAACCAGTGTGATGAAAATGTGTTAAACTGTTTATAAAACCAATGTATGGTGCTCCATGATAGCATTAATGCACACAGCTATGATTTAACATTAATAAAAAAAAAAATCCTCCTTCGATAAAACCTTGCTTAACCATTAAGATTTGGTCATGTTGCTTCTGGAGAGTAATAAATATAACTTTTATAGGGTGTTGGGATCAGGGTCAGCAGGTGGGATCATGTCACATTCACTTTTTGTTCTAGGGAAACAGTTTCTTCTACAGTCACTAAGTGGAAATGGTGTTCATGGAGTTGAGCGATGCCAACTCCTTTTGGGGGCTAGTGGCTAAACAAACTTAAGTTAGAATTGATTGATGGCCACATAGCAGACTGTAAACTGAGCTGGACCTTCAAGGACTCAGGATATAATTGCTCTTCTTCTCTTCACCTTGGAAAATACTGAAAATATACACGATTCCATGCAGTTCTTATCTTTATTGCTGTTGGGAGGAACTAATCAATTAACAAGCATCGTCTCTTATCAGTACTTCAACTGATGAAAGTTCTATTGGAGTAATAGAACTAATCAATTAACAAGCATCGTCTCTTATCAGTACTTCAACTGATGAAAGTTCTATTCTCCTGTACATGTGACAGATAAATCCCTGGCCACACTTCAATCTTTTTCATGTTCCTTTGAATTAGAAGCAGAGGGAAATAGGCTAGTCTCACTGGAGTTAGATGATATCTCAAAGTAGTTTTGATTTGCATTTCTCTGATGATTAAAGATGATGAGCATTTTTTCATATGTCTGAAGGCCACTCGCCTGTCTTCTTCAGAGAAGTTTCTTTTCAATTCTCTTGCCCAGCCTGTGATGGTATCCCTTGTTCTTTTCTTGCTAATGTGTTTGAGTTCTCCATGGATTCTGGTTATTAAACCTTTGTCAGAGACATAACCAGCAAATATCTTCTCCCATTCTGTGAGCTGTTTGCTTGCTTTACTTACTGTGTTCTTGGCTGTGCAGAAGCTTTTTAGTTTGATCAAGTCCCAAAAGTGTATTTTTGAGGCTGCTTCAATCGCCTGGGGGGTCCTTCTCATAAAAAACTCACCCAACCCAATTTCTTCAAGGGTTTTCCCTGTACTCTCTTCTAGTATTTTTATAGTTTCATGTCTTAAGTTTAGGTCTTTAATCCAGTAAGCGTCTATCTTGGTTAGTGGTGAAAGGTGTGGATCCAGTTTCAGTCTTCTACAGGTTGCCAGCCAGTTCACCTAGCACCATTTGTTAAATAGGGAATCTTTTCCCCACTGGATGTTTTTAATTGGCTTGTCAAAGATTAAATAACACTAAGTAGCTGGGTTCATCTCTTGGTTCTCTATTCTGTTCCAGACATCTACTTCTCTGTTTTTGTGCCAATACCATGCTGTTTTGATCACTATCGATTTGTAGTATAGTCTGAGGTCTGGTAGCGTAATTCCTCCTGCTTTGTTTTTATTTCTGAGTAATGTCTTGGCTATTCGAGGTTTTTTCACAAAATCTCAAGACCAGAGATGTTGGCGTGGATGTGGACAAAAGGGAACACTTTGCACTGCTGGTGGGAATGCAAACTAATACATTCCTTTTGGAAAGAGATATAGAGAACACTTAGAGATCTAAAAATAGATCTGCCATTCAATCCTGTAATCCCTCTGCTGGGCATACCCAGAAGACCAAAAACCACATCATAACAAAGATATTTGTACCAGAATCTTTATTGCAGCCCTATTCATAATTGCTAAGTCATGGAAAAAGCCCAAGTGCCCATCGATCCATGAATGGATTAACAAATTGTGGTATATGTACGCTATGGAATACTATGCAGCCTTGAAGAAAGATGGAGACTTTACCTCTTTCATGTTTACATGGATGGAGCTGGAACATATTCTTCTCAGTAAAGTGTCTCAAGAATGGAAGAAAAAATATCCAATGTATTCACCCCTACTATGAAACTAACTTAGGACCTTCACATGAAAGCTATAACCAAGTTACAACCTAAGAACAGGGGGAAGGGGGAAAGTGTGGGGAGGGAGGGGGGAGGTAGGTAGACGGAGGGGGATTGAAAGGATCACACCTGTGGTGCATCTTACAAGGGTACATGTGAGCCTTGGCAAATGTGGAATGTAAATGTCTTGGCAAAGTAACTAAGACAATGCCAGGAGGGCTATGTCAACTAATGAGATGAAAATGTGTCAAATATTCTATGAAACAAGTGTATGGTGCCCCATGATCATATTGATGTACACAGCTATGATTTAATAAAAAAAAAAAAAAGAAGAAGAAGCAGAGGGAAAAACAGTACATTTAAATAGCAATTGTGTGTCTCTACTGGTGGAATGGGAGAGGGGATCTCTTTTTGAGTCTGAATGGAGACAGCCTATCATTCCTAAATGTTCACAGTGAGAATAGGCCTTCCTAAGTCCAGCACCGAGTCAGCTGTCTTAATGTGCGGGTACAACAGCTGCAGTGGAACCTCCATAGCTGACCACCTGCCTACACTGACCACCAACTTAAGTTGACAGAATTTTCCTAGTCTGGACATGCAGTACATGTACATATCAGTACAGTAGGCCTAGTTCCTTATATTGACCAACTCTGTATCTTGACTAGTCTGTTGCAGTCTCTTGAATGGTCAACTTACAGAACTCGTACTGTGGTCAGTTTCCCTTGTGTGTTGAAGAGTTTTTGTTTATTTCTCTGAATCCATTCTCTCCTCTCATTTATCCTGTTATGAGCTCTGGGAAGCAGAACCATACTGGCTGAATCTTCTGGGTCCTTTGCCCACTAGCTTCTGATTAGTTTTGGCCAGTGCAGGCTGGTGTGCTGGGAGAAAGGTGAAAGTTGGAGCCTCTACTTCCCCCATTTCCTCCGTGCAGGGTCTATAGCTCTGGTTAAGTGGCTGTCTTCACTTGGTTCTTTTTCACAGCCTTTGGCTCTGTCTTCTTGTCCCATGGTGTGTGGTACTAGCTCTGCTGTTGTTAGTTTCAGGGTATTGCACTATTCTTTCTGGCTTTTTCACACCCAGCCAAACACCTTTGTAAATAACACCTTTGTTGCACTCTCTTCTTATTGTTCAATTAGAGTATCCTGTCTGTTTCTGCCAGGGCTTGGACTGCTGCTGTTATTTAGTGCTGGTGCCCACTTAATGGATGTGAAGCCCCCAGGGAAGATTCAGGCTGCTAATAAATACATCCAAATATAACTTGGCCAAAGTATTGCAGAAGTTGATGCTTGTTCTCTTACAGGTCATAATTCTAAAACTACTTCTTCAGGATTGAGGAATTTAAACATCTGTAAATCTTTTTCAGCTCGTGATAGTTTAGACTTTTAAGGAATTATGTCATGGGAGTCAGAATAGTGTACTAGAAACAGTGTAGACTCAGGATAACACAGATTTGAATTTCATTCCCCCTACTCCTCTAACTGTATGGCTCTAGGCCAGCGGTTCTCAACCTGTGGGTCGCAACCCCTTTGTAATGATGAAAATACATCCTGCATATCAGATATTTATTTTTTTATTTTTTTATCAAATATTTACATTACGATTCATAACAGTAGCAAAATTACAGTTATGAAGTAGCAACAAAATTATTTTATGGTTGGGGGTCACCACAACATGAGGAACTGTATTAAAGGGTCGCGGCATTAGAAAGGTTGAGAACCACTGCTCTAGGCAGTTTATATAATCTTTATTTCTTCTCTGGAAAATAGCAGTTGGCTCCTAGGACTGTTATGAGGTCAAGAGAATATATGGGAACTACCACATGTAGTGTTTGTATGTTTAGGAGAATTATTAAATAATAATGTGAGATGACACAGCTTAGTGCAATGGCAGAGAAATATGTTATACTTAGTCATGCTATTTTTAAAATAAACTTTAATTCAATTTTTTTCCTTTTTTATTGTTTGGGATTCATTGAGGGTACAAAGAATTAGGTTACACTGGTTGCATTTGTTAGGTAAAGTCCCTTTTATAATTGTGTCCCACCCCTAATAGATGTGCCATACACCATAACCCCCCATTCCTCTCCCTTTAAACTTTAATTTTAGAATACTTCTTGAGTTATAGAAATGATGCAAAGATAGTACAAAGAATTACTATATACCCAACACCCAGTTTCCCCTGTTGTAACAGCTTACCATAACTAATGAACAAATATTGATCTACTGTTATTAACTACATTTTTAACTTTATTTTGATTCTTTTAGTGTTTTCCTAGTGGTGCTCTTTCTCTGTTCCAGGACCCCATCTAGGATACCACGTTACGTGTAGCCTTCTTGTCTCCTTAGGCTTCTCTGAATGGTGATAGTTTCTCAGACTTTCATTGTTTTTGATGACCTTGACAATTTTGAAGAGTTAAGGGACTTTTTAGAATTTTTTTAATTTTTATTTTGGGTCTGCCTGATGTTTTTCTCAAGGTTAGACTGAGGTTTTGGGGAGGAAGACCCCAGAGGCGAGGTGTTCTTTTCAGCACAACGTACCAAAGCTGTGCACTGTTTACACGACTCATTCTGTTGATGTTCACCTTTTTAACCTTGACTGCTTGCTAATGTAGTATTCCCTGGTTTGTGCCTTGTCAAGTTAGTTTCTTTTTTTTCCTGTTTTCTAGACTCTGCTGTTTGGACAAGTCACTGGATATAGCCCAAACTTAGGGGATGAAAAGTTATGCCCCATCTCCTTTACAAGAGGAATATTTACATAAATTATTTGGAATTTTTCTATACAGATTTTTTCTTCTTCCTCACTTATTTACTCAAACTTTTATTTATGTTTGTATGAACTCATAAATACTTACCTTATACTTTGGGTTGTTATCCAACAGAGTGTTACTTAGTTTTTGTTCACATTATTTCAACTTTGGACATTGAGTGTTTTTTCAGTTGACTCCTTCTGTATGCTTTGACATACCCATATCACTTTGTTTTTGGAGCAATTCCTTGTTTTCTGGCACTATAAGATGTTTCTAGCTCATTTTGTATTATTTCCTTCTCTGGTTTTAGGACCAGCTATTTCTGCAAGAGACTCGTTCCTTCTATTCAAAAAAAAATTAGAAATAAAATAAAGATCCGGGCACTTTGCTACTGTGGTATCATTGCCTGTAGACCCTCTCAGTGGGTACAGTGAGGAAATACGTGTATGTATACAGTGTCCAAACTAAGCTATACATGACTTCCTACTAATATCTTTATTCTAATCTCTTTCCTCATGTTTCATTCCAGCCTTCTCCCTTTACTTTTCTGTAATTTCCTTCTCCAGTAATGAGAAGCCATCCATTTACTTACTTGTTCAATCCAGGTATGCATGTATGGGGCTTTCAGCGTTGTCAGCTTGTACCCCTTTCCCAGTGTAATACTGTGCTACCTGCAGGTCCTTTTGCCATTAGTCTTATAGTTTTTAGTCATTTCCAAAGTTGCTATGGTCAGTACTTCTTTTTTCCTCACACTCTTGAGCAAGGTTATGTCATACATTTGTAATAGAGTTAGATTCTTATGTCTGTTTTGTTCTGGGTTACCATGCCTCCCCCCCCAACTGATTGTTTTTTTTCTTTTTCTTGTCCACATGCATGAAGCGTCACTCTTTGTGCTGTAAAATTGTGTAAGTTTTTGTAAATGTGTAGTGTCATGGATCCACCATTACAAAATAGTTCCATGGACCTCACTACCCCCTTGTGTTTCACTTATTCTTCAAGTTTTCTAGCTTCCCCCCCCCCAAATCTCTGGCAACCTCTGATCTGTTTTCATTCTGTAGTTTTGCATTCTCTCGCGTGTGTTACAAATGAAATCATATCTATATGTCCTCCCCGCCAAACTGGCTTCTGTTACCTACCAGTGTGCATTTAGGATTCATCCAGATTGTTGCATCGATCAGTACCTTCTTTTTTTCATTACTCTGTGGTATAACGCACTGCATGGATGCCCTACAGTGTGTTTATTGAAGGTGGATGTCTTTCACCTGTGGAAAAACATCTTGGTTGCTTCTAGGCTTTGGGTGATTATTAATAAAACCACTATAAACTTCTGTATGCAGGTTTTTGTTGGGCATATGTTTTCTACTCAATCACGTAATGTCTAGGCACGCCCCTTTTAAGTGGCCCTGCCATTTTGCATTCCCAGTGGCAATGAATGAGAGTCCATGTTGCTCCAAATCCTCATTAGCACTTGTAATTAACAATTCTTTTCATCCCTAGAAATATCTAAATTTAAACATATGTAATTTTTTATGTTTAAACTATTCTATAGCTTCTGGCAACAGTTAAAGCTATGCAGGGTAACTTGGTCTTTTACACATCTGTCCCCACATGCTGGAGGTTTGCCAGGTTACTTGTCATCAGCTAGGGCTAATTTTCGTTCAGAAGTCAGAAGTGTGTAAATTATCTTTTCAAGGTCTATAAAAACAAGTTTGGATACTTGCCTAAGCTACTGTTCATTAGAAGCATCGGTTTCATATATTCACTTGTTCATCAAATATTTATCAAAGACCTACTATATGCTGGGCTTGAAGATTGAACAGTGAAATAAATAAATGACAAGGACTTTGCAATTATGGAGCTTCCATTTGCAGTGGAGAGGAATTTTTCATGTAAACATATAGCATAACATAATATAATATGATGTAATATATTTTATATTTATAATAAAATATGAAACAGAGATAAATGTCATAATCAAACCAAAGAAGAGTCTAGGAATCTTCAGCATAGGAGTTTGCAGGGGAGAGTTAGATTGCTCAGGGAGATGGTGAGCAGGGATCTGAATGTGGGGAGGGAATGAGCCAGGCAAATATCCTGAGGAATGAACATTCCAGACAGAGAGGAGTCACAGTCGATGCCCTAAAGTGCAGTGTGCTTGCCACATTTGAGAAACAATGAGAAGCCAGTGGCTAGAGCAGAGTGAGTGAAGATAGTAGAGCATGTGGCTGGTGAGAGGCTTGGCGCTCTTGTGAGAGCTGGCGGGTCAGTGATTTTCAGAATTTAATGTGCCTGAACATCACCCAAGAATCTTGATACAGTGTAGACCAGGCGTCCTCAAATTTTTTAAACAGGTGGCCAGTTCACTGTCCCTCGGACTGTTGGAGGGCTGGACTATAGTTAAAAACAAAACAAAACTATGAACAAATTCCTATGCACATGCACATACCTTATTTTGAAGTAAAAAAAAAAACAAAACGGGAACAAATACAATCACACTGCCTCATGTGGCCCTAGACTCTGAGTCAGTAGGTCTAGGCAGACTCTGAGGATATCTATATATCCTCTGAGATTCTGCATTTATTTATTTATTTATTTATTTATTTTTTGAGACAGAATCCCACTATGTCACCCTGGGTTGAGTGCTGTGGTGTCACTGCTCACAGCAAACTCATACTCTTGGTCTTAAGCAATTCTCTTGCCTCCCAATTAGCTGGGACTACAGGTGCCTGCCGCAATGCCTGGCTATTTTTTTATTGCAGTTGTCATTGTTGTTTTAGCTGGCCCGGGCTGGGTTCGAACCTGCCAACTTTGGTGTATGTGGCTGGTGCCATAACCACTGTACTACAGGTGCCGAGCCAGATTCTGCATTTCTAATAAGCCTCTGGGTGATGGTACTACTGATCCACAGAATAGCAAAGTTGGTTTCATTCAGTGGGTCATGGGTTTTATTCTGAATGAGAACAAATGTTTCAGGAGGATTCTTAACCTGGGAATGATGCAATGTGACTTCAATTTTTTAAGGCTATTGTCTAGAGTAGTGTTTTTCAACCTTTTTCATCTCACGGCACCCTTGAACCTGTAGTTAAACTTCCATGGTACATTTAAATTATGTTGATCAAAAGAAAAAAAGAGTAGGGAGGCACCTGTGGCTCAAGGAGTAGGGTGCTGGCCCCATGTACAAGGGGTGGTAGGTTCAAGCACAGCCCCAGCCCAAACTGCAAACACTCCCACGCCCCCCAGAAAAGAAAAAAAAAGAGTAAAAAATATATACTGACTGTGTTTGGAATTTCTTTTGCAAATAATTTAATTAATGATCTTTAAAAGTTTTTGCAGCACATTTAAGATCCTCTTGTGGTACACCAGTAAATTCCTGGTCTAGAGACTCCTCTGTGGAAGTGAGGAAGAAGGTGCAGAGAATGGCTAGGAGCTTACATTGCAGTCTTGGTGAAAGATTCTGGTGTTTGGAGTTGGGTGGTGGCGAGGACAGTAATGAGAAAAGTGCCAGGCAGCACAGTTGCCTAGTTTGTGCACTGCCCAAGGCGCTGACAGAGTAGGCACTGATGGGCTGGCAGTCTAGCTACATTCCACTTGCCAAGCCCTTCATTTTGTGATTCATCAGCCCAGTTTTTGCAGTTCTTCCTCCCAGAAGGTAAGATATGACTTTTTATAATTATGCAAAGGCAGGGTGTGTGCCGGCTGTGCTCTGGGTAAGAAGAAGTGGTTGAAATTACTTTAGAAGATTCTGGGTGGTTAATGTGTAGAGAAGGCAAGTGTGACAAAAACCTTTCTCTTTCAGTTTTCACTTGTGCTATCGTGTGCTGCTGCCCGAATTCGTGGTCCATGAAAGCTTTTCCTGGAAAGCAGTGCAGCCACAGAGGAGCTGAGCTGAACTTTGAATTTTCCAGAGAGCAGTCTTTCAAAGAAATTGCTCTTGCCAAAGGAGATGGAAGTCATTTGTTTTAGGCTTCTCTCTGTGAGCAGATAGAAGCGAAATTTCTTTTAAAATGTCTCTATACAACTATAAAAGTGGTCACTAAGTGTAAAAAGAGAGAGTCATAGCTACCCATCCTACTTCCCCAACTGGATCTGGTAGTTAATCTCCCTTCCCCCCACTGCAAAAGAGGTCTGAAGATATGTTGTGTCCAAGAAATAACATAGATCCTGTAGCTACTAAAATGGTGTGATTTTTCTGAGAATATCTTAATCCAAGTGGTTGTTGGATGTTTGTTGGATTTCTTTACTCACAGTTGGTTGCTTCACCCTTATGGGTTCCTGGGAGTGCAGTGGGCTCCATACACGAAAGTGTAGTTGTTATGTCCTTTGGCACAATCTGCTGTAATTAATTTAGGTGCTGTGTTTATTGCTCATATCAATATAGTCTGTTCCTTAAGGGCATATTCCTTGTGAACCAGGCATTGGCATGGTACCAAACCTATTTGAAAGATAAAGGAATATAGTGTGATGATATTGGTGTAACCAGTAGTGCTCCTGGCATGGATTGAATTCCTTTATGGAGGTATCATGTTTAACTTGCACCCTTACACTGAACATGGGGTGACAGATCTTACTGATAAGGTAGTATGCCATATTTACCAGCCCTCAATACACATGGTTTTATTTTATTTTATTTATTTTTATGGAGGGGTAATTTTTTTTTTCTTTTTGTAGAGACAAGGTCTCACTATGTTGTTCAGGGTGGTCTTGAACTTCTGGCCCCTAGCAATCCTCCTGCCTCAGCCTCCCAGAGTACTGGGATTACAGGTGTGAGCAACCATACTTGGCTAACACATGGTTTCAAAGAACAGTTGAATGAATAGAAACCATCTCAATAGAAGTTGGCGAGGCAGTAGGCCTCTAGTAGCAAGAGTCATGTTGAGTCTCATTCACAACTCGACTCCTCTGAGGAGGATTAGTCTGGACTCTGTGCAGGAATGAGGAGCTGTAATATCTTCCTCCACTGTATTCCCTGCTGCTGAGTCTTTCAGATTTGGCCTGGACTTTGGTATTTTCTTTCACTAGATTAGACTACCTTCTTTTGGTTAAATGTTTGGATTTTATTTTACAAACTCACTAAATAGATATAGAGAGTAGTGGTTTTCTCATTTGTGGACACTGTGGCCTTAGAACAAATGCACAGTTCCTGGTAGGTAAAAAATTGTCAAATAAAATAGTAGAGAGATGAGGGGGAGAACTTAATGCCCTTCTTTACTTTGGAGCTGTGCCCTCTGCTTTCTTACTCAAAATGGTTTATCGTCTAGATCAAAGACTGTTAGTTTATTTCTTTAGATTATATTAATTACATAGTTTACAAGAATTATTTATTTATTGTGAAACTTTATTTTCCTCAACTCTCTTCTGGATCATTAGCTTATCATTATTATGAAAACATTTTACTTTGATAGAAAGCATACGCTAGGTTTGAGCTTGGAATAAACATTTCAATGGCTGATTCTAGCAGTTGATAAGATGTGCTGGGTCTAACCAATGTTTAAAATTTTCCGACATTTAAACATCAGGAAATTTTACAGAAGACTTATGTTTTCTGTGTGTGTTGAAATGTTTCCAAATGACAACACAGGGAACTCGTTTGCACATGGTGACCCTCAGGACGTGCTTAATGGTAGCTGTCCTCTTTGGAAGGATGTGTGTTCATCAAGTTCCCCCTGTCCTCAGTACTCATTGATGTTACCTGCTTGATCTCCATAGGTATTGGATTTTGAGTTCTTTGATCTGAGGAATAAATTTCTCCAAGACTCTATTTTCAGTAAAGTATTTTGCTCCAACTCCAATCTCAATTAACATAAAATGAATTGTTAAGTGCAATAGAAAGCAAGTTACTTGATTACAGCAATGTCTCACAAACTTCTTAGGATCTTCTGAATCATGTTTGAGTGGTTAATTCATTCTAACAATAAATAATTTTTTAAAAAAATATCAGTAATTTGAAAGGGCATTCTGGTTGCTGGAGCACACTTTGAACACAGTGAGTTATCTCAGCCTAAAAATGCTGGTTTTGTTTTCTTGTTTAATTGGCCAGCACCTTGTCATGTTGTTTGCATAGTGATTGTCATAAAAAATTTTAATGGTATATTCAGTCAGTTATCTAAAAAGGATATAAAAAATTTACAGTGCTTAATTGGCCTGAAGCTTGATAATTAGCAATATGATATTGTATTTGGTTCTTGTAATCTAAAAAGTACATTTTCATTCTCTAGCTTGTTATTCTGATAAGATCTTGGTAAGATATTCAGTTGTAAGCTAAAAGTGGGAAGCTGAGCAAAATAGCAGTGAAAATAATGATAGTAACTACTATTTACTGAGAAGTCTCTAGCACTAGCATAATGCTAAATATTTCATATAACTTATCTTATATACTCATCAAAACAATTTAAAGAAATAGTCACCAATACATTATGTTCACTTCCTAAATAAACAGACTACAGTTGACAATCTTTAAGCAATTTGCAATAGGTCACACACAAGTAGATAGCAGAATGGAATTCAGCCTCAGGCCTGTCTCACTTTGAGGCTGCTACTGTGAGCATTCTAAGTATAAACTATGAATAAATAACAGTAGTGGGATCCACATCTGAATATAATTATGGATTTCATTGTTTTTGGTAAACTTTATTGTAAAAACACATTATTTTTCAAAGTTCACATAGGCAGTTGTTACTGGACAAATACTAATCTGTTCACATATATCTCATGATATAAATTAGCAATATGAGTTAGCATTTGGCCAGCAGTAAGTTAAATAAATTGTTAAATTAGTTGATTTATGAGATAAAAGAATATGCTTGTATAAAAGTAAGCCTGTCTTATTTACTACTTTTTTTTCTGTTTAATTACTTTTCTTCTTTGTAATTAAGATCCTTTCTGAGTTCTCCTATTTTTTTCTTCTTTTTGATGAATATGCAATGATTTTTTCCCAGCATGGCTACATTGGTTTGGAGGAAAAATATTGACCTATATGTCAAATAATCTTTCTTTTTTATTATTATGCTTAATTAAAGCCATTTAACCTGACCTTAGACCTGCTGTGACTTACTCGACACTGCTGTGCATTTAAACCCTTTGGATTAGCCCCACAGTATGACTACAAAGCTCTTGTTGACTGGAAAGTTAATGATGGGTACTTCTTATTTCCCAAGAGGAGGAAAAAATGGAGCAACTGCTCTTTGAGATGACTTAAAACACACACACAGAATTGATAAATGGCTTGACTGTGTATACACTGATGTTAGTTTAGAGACAGCTGAAGATTTTTAACTACTAATTTCAAGTTTGAACTCATACAACTCTGAACTTCAATTACAAAATTACAAATAATATTTATGAAAATGCCATAATTCAATTTACTTGATGTTCTGTCATTTTTTTGGTTAGCTCCACTAATCAATACAATTTCTCAGAGTGATTTCTTGCTGTTTGCGGAAGCACGGTAGGAAATGATGGCCACGTTCTTTACAGTGAGGTTGCTCGTGAGATCATTTAAAGAGGATGATTAGGTTATTTCCCTGCTCTGACTCTTTAAAATTTTTCTTTCAATTTCATTAATTTTTGTACTATCTTCTTCAGTTTACAGAGGGCTTTTCTACTTTGATTCTCATAAGAACTTCATGAGTTAAATGATCCCAATTTTACACATGAAAAACTGTGCCTCAGCAAAGTAATTCAGTGCCTTGCCTGCCCAGTGGGAGCAAGTAGCTGGGGGGCAACTGGTGACCTCAAATTTTCTGACTTGGACTCTCGTAATTTTCAGTTTCTCCTAGTGTTCTATTGCATAAACCACCAATCAGGAACTTTGACTTCTATTTTTCTTTGATCTTTGCTCTCAGTTAGAATTCTCTTAGAGCAGCAGTTCTCAACCTATGGGTAAGGCCACGGCGTTAGGAAGCTTGAGTAATTATTGAGTAAGCTTTACATGGACTACATAAATTACTTTGTTTCTAGATGAAGATATCTAAATTCCCATAGAAAGTGAAAACAGGCTTTCATAGGAAGAAGTGGAGAAATTAACCTCAGAATGGACTTCCTGGTAGTTATGCATGTATAATTAACTGGCATCAATTATAGTTCTTCTTAAAACTCTTTTAAAAAGCAGATTTTTTTAATAAAATTCATGTCTTTATTGCCTTAGTAAATAATTATTCTTTTATATTGCAAAGAAATCTTCAGGGAAAAATATTAGAAACACTTCTTTTAGTTTATTTGGCAGCAGTAAAGTTGACAACTCTGATGGTCTCAAACAGGGGCTAGCAAGTAATAGACAGTTGACCATATATGGTCCACTACTTGTTTTATTATGGCTCTGGTTTTTACAGTGTTTTTTATACTTCTAGATAGTTGAAAAAAAAATCAACTATATAGATAGAATAGAATATCACACTTCATGATATGTGAAATTACGTCAAATTCAAATTCTAGTGTTCATGAATAAAGTTTTATTGAAGTACAGCCATATTTATTTATGTATCATCTATGGGTATTTTTGCAATAGAATGATAAGAGTTGAGTTGTGACAGACAATAAGGCCCCACGAACCCCCAAATATTTACTATCTAGCTCTCTACAGTAAAAGTTTGCTGGCGATTGGTCTGAAGGAAACTTCAGTGGAAAGCATACATGTGTTGCTTTAAATTCACCTTTTATTATCTAAATAAATGTCTATTGCCTTTGGCATTTTGGAGAGAAGTAGTACAGGATTTACTGATCTAGAATGAGAACTTACTTGAGTAGGCCAGTCAGCCAAAAGGATGTAAACTTTTATATCCAACATACTCCTCTCATCCAGGAGTGACTCATGCTGGTTGACTTGGATTAAGACATTGTCTTTCCTGATAGACTCTGTTAAACTGTGCCCAGATCACCCTGCAGCATACATTAAGCTGGAGTGCTTTTCCCCACATTTGGCAAGTATTCACTTTAAGGTACATCCTAAAACATAATTAGAACATCAAACCCATGATTTGATGGGTGAGCCTAAAATATTTAACTAAAAACATGAGCAAATAGTATAAAGAAGAAATAGATTAATAGACAATATCAAAGTTGGTAAATATCATGAGCAAAGTTTGATACACACTGCTTAAACAGATTCAAACAAATTAGGTTATGAGTTGAGGTAGATATAAAACCCAGGGTGTGTCAAAAACACACTGAGAGGTAAATTTTGATGAAAGTGATTAGATGAGCTTATGCCCAACTGAAAGCTGCTTCTTCCAGTGGGGAGAAAGCCTCAGGAGTCAGGGGGAGCTAAAGATTTGGTTTGGGATTACTAGAACATGGAGAAAGCATTTTTCTGCCTCATGCTCTTTAGAGTTTTTTCAGACAGGCAATATGTGAAGGAGTTCTTGCATCATGGGGATTTGAGAAGCTTGAAAGACATTTTCTGATAATGTCGTGTCTATTACATGTGTACATTTTATGAAGTGGAAAATATTGTGCTTCTTCCATTTTGTGTACTGCTTTAATCGTATTGTTTAAGGCCGTTTTAAGATGACTTTATATTCTTGTTTTTTTTTGTTTGTTTGTTTCAAAAAATTTAAGGAGTACATGTGATTTTTGTTATGTGGAGGGATTGTATCATGCTGAAGTCAGGGTTTTCAGTGTATCGTCACCAGAACAGTGAATGTCGTATTCAATAGGTAGATTTTTGTCCTCCAATCCCCTCCCACTCTTTCCCCTTCTTAGCTTCCAATGCAATGCCCTTTGGTGAGAATACATGGTATCTTGTTTTTCCATTCCTGAGGTACTTCACTAAGATAATGGTCTTCAGTTTCATCCAAGTTGAGGCAAAACACATTTTGCATTTTTTATGGCTGAGTAGTATTCCACATATATGCCACATTTTATTTATTTACTCATTAGTTGATGGGCACTTAGGTTGATTCCATATCTTTGCAATTGTGAATTGTGCTGTGATAAACATTCTGGTGTCTTTTTGGTAAACTTACTTATTTTTCTTTGGGTAGGTATCTGATTTTTAAACCTCTAGCAATATCTAGGAAATTTTCTTCTATTTTCTCAAATAGGTTTTCCATGCTTGTTACTTTCCCTTCTTCTCCTTCAGGTGTACCTGTGTTTCTTGTCTTAGGTGCATAATCTCTTAGTTCTCGCGGTGCTCATTCCTCTTTGATCTTTTCGTAAATTTTTTTTTTTTTTTTTATTGACTGGGTCACTTTGATATCTTTGTCTTCAAGCTCTAAAATTCTTCTGCTTGGTCTAGTTTACTGTTAAAGCTTTCTGCTTCATTTTGAAAGTCCCAAAATAACTCTTTCATTTCTTTAAATTCTGTTATCTTTTTTCTGTTATCTATCTCTTTATTGAAATTTTCATTCATGTCCTGAATTATATTTTCAGATGGTTTTCTAATATCATCTCAATCCTATTCATATTACTTGATAGCCATAATATGAATTTCTTATCTATCATTGTAACAATTTCCTTTTGGTTAGAGTTCATTACTTGAGAGCAATTACGATTCTTCTTGGGTGCCGAGACACCCTGTGTTTTTCAATATGCCAGAGTTTTTATGTTGGTTCCTTCTCACATGGGTTCTCTTCTCTCAGTTCAAAACAGATAGCAGGTACAGTACACCTGTTCTTCTATTCTGGGACCTCTGTTGCTGGGTGAAGATAGGGATGGGTCCTTGGATTGCATGTTTGGCTTCTGCTCTGGAAGGTTGACCAGGCAAGAGAGGTGCACATGTGCTGTGAGCATTTGACACTGCTGCTGTGCTGTATCTCCCCTGCTCCCTGTGATTGTCACCCAGCCGCTGTGGCAGGGCTAGCTCCTCGTACAAGGTGAGCATACAAGGTGAAGCTGGTTGGCAGGAAAGGGACAGAGAAGGTTTGCTTGGGCAGCTGTAGTCCTGGACCTATGGGTGGAGCAAAGTAAGCACAGGATATAGTGGGGTTATGGCATGGGCCTGTGGGACTGAATGAGCTTCCAGTGTGGAGCAGGTTACAGTGCACACACAGAGTGGAATGGATCCATGGGATGGAGAGGGTCCCTGGGTCACAGCATGCTCAGGGTATAATGCTGGTGTGGGCAGGCCAGGGCAGCTGAAGTCCAGGTACATGGCAGGGTAGGGTGGGGTGCCCAGGGTGTCTGCATGGGATGGTGTGGGTCCCTGGCTTGTAATTCACCTGGATCCAAAGGTGGAAGCTGTGCTGACTTTGGTCCACCTCCGTTCCAGGAGATGGTGATGGTCGTGGTCCAGACACCTCCACAGTGGGTGGTGGGTTGTGGGTGTCAAAAGTCACCAGCCCACTTGAAGTATAATTGAGTCTACTAGCTGGCGGTGTGCCCTTGTATTCTGTTCTGACCAGGCCTACCAGTGGTGGGAGGGGTGCATATCATGGGGCACACAATAACACCAAGATTCCCTGTTCTTTCTCATTTGGCTTTTCTCATTTGGAAGAGGAGCAGTCCAGGTCTAATCCCTGGACAGAAGCAGTGTTCCAGGATTAGCAAGTTACAGTGGTGCCAGGCACAGTGGCCAGGGCTCACAAGCTGGCTGTCCCTTCTCTCTGGATGCAGTGGCACAGCCTTCAGTCAGGTCCCTATAATATTAGTGCAGAGGCCTGTTATGGTGGAGAGGCCCTTCCACTGCTCTGGATCCTGTTCTGGAAGTTTGACCAGGTGAGAGATGCAGAGCATGGAGATCTTCAAGGGCAGCGGGGAGCCTGAGACTGTCTCCCCTGTCCTTTTCCCATGTGTGGGCACCCTCCGTAAGTGCCTCTGGTCCTGCTGAGCACATCTGCCCACTTCTTTCTTCTTCATGTCACTTCTGCACCCTCTGCATGGATTCCCAGTGTTCTCATTCAGATGGTCAGACCAAGGGTGGGTATCTATTCACTACTTTGAATTCAAGAGGGTGTTGGGCAGGCCCTCCCCTCTTGAATACTATGATTTTAAAATCTGCATAGGATTCCATCTCACAAGAGGCAATTTAGTTAACCAGTTTTCTATTCTTAGATATTTCCTTTTGTTTTGCTATTGTAAATAACACTAGGATAAACAACCTTCATCTTTGGTTACATTTCTGCTAGTTTCCTTAGGATAGATTTTTACACAGGGTTCCTTGGGTTGAAGAGTATACATATCAGTAAAACTAAATCTGATCTCCAGAAAGATGGCACAAATTTGCATTTCTACTGGGAATGTAGGTGAATACTTTGCTTATTTGTGTTTATTTTTGTATCTACATCTTTATGGCTGTAAAAGTTTTATAATTTTTTGGCTATCGAATTGGCACATGTCTTATGAATATCATTCAGATTTAGTTATCTGTATGGTGAATAGGAATTTTTATTCCATTTTCCATAAGGTATTACTGGCATATTAAGAAAACAGTTATTTTTGGGAAATCATGTATGGCCATATTGCTGAACTCACATTCAGAAGTTATGTTGGTTGATTGTCTCAGTTTTCAGTTAGACAACAGAGAAGGTAGACTAGAATCGGGGTGTGAAAATCTTTAATGATCTTCGCTGAGTATGAAGATACACACAAACGCCTCTTTTGGTCCATTCTTATCTGAGCTTCAAAACAACACTAGCAAGAAACTTGCTGAAAGGGTCTAATTTGGATAAATAAAACTGGATTAATCTGCCACTTTGAGTGCTTTCCTTTAAGAGTAGAACTGTTAGAATACTAAGGTTTTTTGTTTGATGTTACATGTCAAATTTATTTTTTAAAAAAGAGGGTATGTGGAAGAATTGTGTTCAGCATTACAAAGAGCCTGGAATGGGTTTGCAAATGACTACAATCCTTTGCTTCTTTTAGCTTAAAACAGAATTTATGTTTTAATTTAGTTTTTCAGCCTCTATGTGAAATTGTTTAACATGAATGTTAAGGCCAATGGTATAATAAATTGTCACCGATTCCTCATTTCTAATTTTTTTTTCATTTAGCAATGTCCATTGGCTTTCAAACAAGTTGATTTTTAGGGGACTGGATTTGGCTTCTTATGGCCCTAATAAAATTATGCTGTTATAAAGGAGAATTGTCATTTTACGTACTATCAGACTTTTATGTTCTCAATATCCTGGCATCTCAGTGGAGAATTAGGTATTTATGCCTGGATGAAAGCAGATTTAATGAACATCAAAACCATCGCCTTTACTTTTTCAAAGCTTTCTCCATATTTGCCATGTAAAACCCACTGAGAAGCTGTGTGCTTAATACTTTGTTTTGCTTATTTCATCTCAATCCTCCAGTGTCAACATCGAGAACAAAAGGATCCAAGACAGTGTTCGTGATAAAATATTGAATGGACCAAAAGAAAAAACCCCAAAATATTCCTCAATTATCATTTATTAGAAGCTTTGAAAGTCAAAATTATTATTATTTTTTTAAGGAGACAAAGTATGACTATGTAAACACACTAAAAGTGCCTATCCATTACTTTTTTCTGGTCATTGCATCTTCCTTTCTTCTGAATTAGGACCTTTGGAGAATCATTTTCCACCATGTCTTGGGGTGGGATAGGGTATGTCAGGGTGGATTCATGATACAGTCCTGGATCCAAACACCCTCCCTCTTCCAAGTCCCATCCCTAGGGATTTTACTCAGGAATAAGATAGGAACCAGGCAAGTCCAGGAACCTTGTTCTAGGAACTTGTCCTCAATCTCTTGGAGAAGAGGTGCTCACTTTCCCTGGAATGACTGGATGATTAAAGAGCACCAGGAATGCCTGGGCCTGGGGTGGCCATCTGAGTCACCACCTGGGGAGCACAGCCAGAGAAGTTCCTGAGGACCATGCTCATGCCACCCCTGCCCAATCCAGCTGAGGCTCAAATGAACTCTGCTATTGATGCCAAATTATATTGAGCAATACATTTATTTCCCTTTCTCCCAGTTTTTTTTTTTTTTTTTGAGACAGAGCCTCAAGCTGTTGCCCTGGGTAGAGTGCCGTGACCTCACAGCTCACAGCAACCTCTAACTCCTTGGCTTAAGGAATCTCATGCCTCAGCCTTCCAAGTAGCTGGGACTACAGGCATCGGCCACAACATCCAGCAATATTTTGGTTGCAGCAGTCATTGTTGTTTGGCAGGCCCGGGATGGATTCGAACCTGCCAGCTCAGGTGTATGTGGCTGGTGCCTTAGCTGCTTGAGCTATAGGCACCAAGCCAGTTTCTCCCACTTTTTAATTCATTTCACTTTGGGGAGTGTTTTGGTCAGCTGTAATGTTTGGAAATTTCACTCTACTCTAGTCACACTGTCTGTTTAGTGTCTCATAAACATAGGCACCTCAGGGCATTTACATTTGCCAGGCCTTCTATCTAGAAAGCTCTCTCTTTCCTTCTCTAGTTCTAGTGCTAACCCTGTCAACTTTTTACTCAAATGTTAGCTCCATGGTGAGGCCTTCCCTGAGTATTCTATTTAAAATGGAAGCACATGCACCCATTCATAATCTCCTTTCAACCTTCTTCTACCACACTAAATGTCTTATTTTTTGTTCATTGTTAGTAACCCCTTTCTTCTACTGAATCCTTGAAGGAACAGTTTCTGTAGTATTCCTGGCACCTCAAATGGTGCTGGACAGGGTGGGTGGTCAATTAATATTTGTTATACTGTATACAAAAAATGGTAGCTAATTTCCCCAGAGATTACTTATTAATTGCAAGGGGAAAATGATAACTTGTGCAGTAATATAATCTGGAGTACACTATCTCAACCAAGTGAATGAAGTCAGCATCCCTCTAACTGTGGGACAGAGTGACATCATCTGCCTCCGGGTTGGCAGGAGGCATTGAGAAGGACACAGCATCATTGCTGTTGTCTTGTCACAAAATCCAAGAAACATGAGACTACCTCCCATAAATCCTACCTGAGGGATAGTCTGCAAAACAACTGCCTTGTTATTCTTCAGGAATATTGATAATGTAAATGAAAAAGAAAGGCTAATGGGCATGGTAGTGCATACCTGTCCCACCACTTGAGAGAGGTGGTTTATATGAGCTTGACTTTTGAAAGTCTCCTATCCACTGTACTTGCTGAGGGAAAGAAAGAAAATGTAAAGTTGCCAATTAGTGGCTTCTCAGTCCCTCCTGATAATTTTGTCATACTTGATAGTCACTTATAATCAGGTTGAGACTCTAAATTCCCTCGTGTGTCATAATTTAGAGCTCCTTGGGCCTGGATCCTCCAGAGTGTGTCTGCTGGGACCAGCTCACATGGACTGTGCTCTCTCCCCTCCCCTGTCCTTCCTGCCCCAGTTTCCTGAAACAGCTGGTGGCTGGGTGGTTTAGGGGTAACTGTGGCCGGTGATAAGGGAAGAGTCCTCTTGAAATTCACAAGCACAGTAGCTAGACTTGGTGGAGCAGGTACCTTCCTCAGTTATCTCCTGCTTCTCTGGCTGGTGCTGTAGGTTCATGGCCATGGCTTCTTCCAGACCTCCTTGCTCTCTTTGGCTGGTGTCTACTGTGAACTTCCCCTGCCTTGGAGTTCTCAGTACAGGTAATGTGTGTACTCTTCTCTAGCTCCAAACTCAGTGGCCTCTGGGGGCCCTGTTCGCCACAGAAACTGTTTCTTCAAAGATTCACATTCTTTTAGCCCAACATTGGCAGTGAATTTCTGTTGCAAATGTTAGGAAAGCAGAACCTTGCAGTATGCACAGGACCTGGGAAAACATCCATAAATGTGTGCTGTTTATGGAGAATATGACAAATTATATCAGGCCACAAATAGCCAGGAACATACAGTGAGAGGGGTGAGAGCTCTGGATCGTGGCTCAAGGCTCATCACTGTACTTTCAAGCCCCTCTGAAGTGGAGGGTGAACCATATCCACACTAGACAGGACACAGTAACTAGGGGATAATTGGAGGGTGACTCGGGAGTTAGAAAGAGGAAGTTCGTCCTCTTCCTTTTACATTTCTCTGAATAATGTAGATAGCCAAGTTCTGCCGTCTCAGCGAGTGCACTGGTCAGAGTTAGGGGGACGATAGCACCAAGACCCTTCCAGACTGGCCTCCACTAAACACACTTTAGATGATTTTATTTCAGCAAAGAATACCTTAGGAGCCCCATTCTCCATGATTATCCATCATCCCTTTGCCTTTATCTTTGAAAAATCATCTTGTATAAGGATATCCTACATGCTAATGTTCCTCCGCATTAAGTAACCAGCCAACCAACCAGAAAGCGCATATTGAAATATAAAAAGCACGTAATGAATTATAAATATAAAAACCAAGGTGTATCTGCTACTGGAGAAGTTATTATAGGCCTATGCTAAGACTGGGTCGTGCGGCTGTTGGTGTTGAGAACACCTTGGCAACAACTAATGGTCATTCTCTGAAGGATAAATGAGTTTGAAGTATTCCTTTAAGCACCTCAAGCACTTAAAGTCACTTAGTCCTAAGATAAACAAGACAAACTTGTGAAACAGGAATTTTTTCCCCCATTTTACAGATGAAGAAACTGAGACTTAGAGAAGTCAGTTGTCTAATTCCATTCTACAGCAGGGTTGACTGCAGCTATGTTTGATTCCAAGTCCTTTGCTACTATGCCCAGTCTCAAAATATGCGTAAGTATGTCTAATAAAGGAAGGGAAGAATGTTTCATGGAAGGGGCTAGTGGAAGATGGCTCAGGCCACATGTTTTTCTGTACTGAACATGTTTAAACTGCAGAGCCATGTTTAAAAGGGAGATGTCTACCTCCACACGTCAAGATTCAGTGGACAGAATGGAGAATTTTTTTTTTTTTTTTTGGCGTTTGATCCTTTTTTTATTTTAATAAACAAAATGGGTAAATGTCACAAGTGTACATTAGAATCAGAATATTAAGTGTTAATTACCTATATATACTGGTTGCTCAATATGACCCTTTTATTTTAGATTGTTTTAACTTCATTCTGGGAATTTGTGCTCTTTGTCCCTATTGCTTCATGGATAACATATCCAAGATAACAGTAGATCCTCCCAGTTGTGCAAGGTGAGTTGAGATGCCTGCGGTCATGCTCTCCGAGGGAAGCTATGTATAAACAGCCACCCCCAACGCACTGTTAAGAGTCCTGTATTAGAGGTGTGAGCAAGGTGAGGTGAGCTCGGAGGGGCAGTCACTCTAAGTGGGACGATAAGATCCAGAAAGAAGGTAACAGATGGATGAAATTCAAAGGCTTTGAAAGATGAATTAGGAGTTTGTGTAGCATCAAAGCAGGGATGTTCTTAGAATAGAAACCATATGAGCAAAGGCACAGAAGCCTACAATTACACAGCATATTCTAGGAACTTTGAAAAGAATACTGGAGCTGAGGTGTTAGAAAGTGGGGTGGAGGTGTGAGAAGGGGTGACAGTTCTGTGACTTTCCATGAGGGCTGTGCTAGAGGGTGTAGTGGGCCAGAGTGGGCCAGAGGGAGCATCACATGTTTTTTTTTTTTTTTTTTTTTATTTTTTTTATTTTTTTATTTATTTATTTTTTTTATTGTTGGGGATTCATTGAGGGTACAATAAGCCAGTGACACTGATTGCAATTGTTAGGTAAAGTCCCTCTTGCAATCATGTCTTGCCCCCATAAAATGTGACACACACTAAGGCCCCACCCTCCTCCCTCCATCCCTCTTTCTGCTTCCCCCCCCATAACCTTAATTGTCATTAATTGTCCTCATATCAAGATTGAGTACATAGGATTCATGCTTCTCCATTCTTGTGATGCTTTACTAAGAATAATGTCTTCCACTTCCATCCAGGTTAATACGAAGGATGTAAAGTCTCCATTTTTTTTAATGGCTGAATAGTATTCCATGGTATACATATACCACAGCTTGTTAATCCATTCCTGGGTTGGTGGGCATTTAGGCTGTTTCCACATTTTGGCAATGGTAAATTGAGCTGCAATAAACAGTCTAGTACAAGTGTCCTTATGATAAAAGGATTTTTTTCCTTCTGGGTAGATGCCCAGTAATGGGATTGCAGGATCGAATGGGAGGTCTAGGTTGAGTGCTTTGAGGTTTCTCCATACTTCCTTCCAGAAAGGTTGTACTAGTTTGCAGTCCCACCAGCAGTGTAAAAGTGATCCCTTCTCTCCACATCCACGCCAGCATCTGCAGTTTTGAGATTTTGTGATGTGGGCCATTCTCACTGGGGTTAGATGATATCTCAGGGTTGTTTTGATTTGCATTTCTCTAATATATAGAGATGATGAACATTTTTTCATGTGTTTGTTAGCCATTCGTCTGTCGTCTTTAGAGAAAGTTCTATTCATGTCTCTTGCCCATTGATATAAGGGATTGTTGGCTTTTTTCATGTGGATTAATTTGAGTTCTCTATAGATCCTGGTTATCAAGCTTTTGTCTGATTGAAAATATGCAAATATCCTTTCCCATTGTGTAGGTTGTCTCTTTGCTTTGGTTATTGTCTCCTTAGCTGTACAGAAGCTTTTCAGTTTAATGAAGTCCCATTTGTTTATTTTTGTTGTTGTTGCCATTGTCATGGCAGTCTTCTTCATGAAGTCTTCCCCCAGGCCAATATCTTCCAGTGTTTTTCCTATGCTTTCTTTGAGGATTTTCATTGTTTCATGCCTTAAATTTAAGTCCTTTATCCATCTTGAATCAATTTTTGTGAGTGGGGAAAGGTGTGGGTCCAGTTTCAGTCTTTTACATGTAGACATCCAGTTCTCCCAACACCATTTATTGAATAGGGAGTCTTTCCCCCAAGGTAAGTTCTTGTTTGGTTTATCAAAGATTAGGTGGTTGTAAGATGTTAGTTTCATTTCTTGGTGTTCAATTCGATTCCAAGTGTCTATGTCTCTGTTTTTGTGCCAGTACCATGCTGTCTTGAGCACTATGGCTTTGTAGTACAGACTAAAATCTGGTATGCTGATGCCCCCAGCTTTATTTTTGTTACTAAGAACTGCCTTAGCTATACGGGGTTTTTTCCGGTTCCATACAAAACGCAGAATCATTTTTTCCAAATCTTGAAAGTACGATGTAGGTATTTTGATAGGAATGGCATTGAATAGGTAGATTGCTTTGGGAAGTATAGACATTTTAACAATGTTGATTCTTCCCATCCATGAGCATGGTATGTTCTTCCATTTGTTAATATCCTCTGCTATTTCCTTTCTGAGGATTTCATAGTTTTCTTTATAGAGGTCCTTCACCTCCTTCGTTAGGTATATTCCTAGGTATTTCATTTTCTTTGAAACTATGGTGAAGGGAGTTGTGTCCTTAATTAGTTTCTCATCTTGACTGTTATTGGTGTATACAAAGGCTACTGACTTGTGGACATTGATTTTATATCCTGAAACATTACTGTATTTTCTGATGACTTCTAGGAGTCTTGTGGTTGACTCTTTGGGGTTCTCTAAGTATAAGATCATGTCGTCAGCAAAGAGGGAGAGTTTGACCTCCTCTGCTCCCATTTGGATTCCCTTTATTTCCTTGTCTTGCCTAATTGTATTGGCTAGAACTTCCAGCACTATGTTGAATAGTAAAGGTGACAGAGGACAACCTTGTCTGGTTCCAGTTCTAAGAGGAAAAGCTTTGAGTTTTACTCCATTCAGTAAAATATTGGCTGTGGGTTTGTCATAGATAGCTTCAATCAGTTTTAGAAATGTGCCACCTATGCCTATACTCTTCAGTGTTCTAATTAGAAAAGGATGCTGGATTTTATCAAATGCTTTTTCTGCATCTATTGAGAGTATCATGTGATCTTTATTTTTGCCTCTGTTAATATGGTGGATAACGTTTATGGACTTGCGTATGTTAAACCAGCCTTGCATCCCTAGAATGGAGAATTTTTAAAAGCACCTCATATAATTCTGATGTCCTTACTGCCCTAGAAAGTTAGCTAAATTTAGTCCTATACATAATGGAATTGCTTATTCTAAGTAAACATATGATTCTAACTTATTCTGTGGACTAATGGAGACCTTTCCTTAAAGAAGATTAGGGCATAATTACAAGGCAGCATTAACAGTAAGCACCTGCTTTATATTTCTTTTATGACTTGGGTAGTATTTAGAACTGTGATAGGCACAATACTTGCTTTCTGGTTGGTCGGCTGGTTGTTTAATGCCGAAGAGATGTGTATCATCTGGAGGAGGAAGATTAGCACGTAGGATATCCTTTATACAAGATGATTTTTCAAAGATAAAGGCACAGAGGTGATGAACAACCAAGGAGAATGGAGATTTTAGTATGAACATCCGGAAATTCCTCAACTAGTCTACGATGTGGGCCATTAAAATTCTGATTTGAAGACATCCAGCTGCTAAAGAGCAGTTTAGTACTTTCTCTCTCAATTTTGGTTTTATTCTCTTTTTCCTTGTGACAGATGGCACTTGCTTTGGTTAACAGGAAACAGATGATACTTGATTTTAAAGGCATAGTTGATAACACAAGACCACCCTATATTTCCTCCCTATATTTCTTCTTCTTCTTTTTTTTTTTTTGCTTCATTAGGTCTTCTGTATCTTTTGCAAATAATGTCTTGTAATTTTTTTCATTGTTTAAACTTATATCTTCACATATTTTCTTTTACATATTTAAAACCTATCCTAATTTTTATTTTTCAGGGTATTCCCATTTGCTCTTAATTCTCCACAAAGATCTCATTTAAGCCAATTTATTACCTGGGAAAATTTTTCTTTTCTGAAATTCATTTTTATTATTTTCCTAATTTTTCTCCTTATTTTCTCAGGGGTTAGCATCTATTATTGTATTGTTGCTTCTAATGGTTATATACCAAAGACACTCTTCTGTGCTTCTTAACTAAATTAATGAAGAATGTCATGGTAAGTCCCTTCCTCTGAACTGTCCCTGTTAGGAAGCTGACCAAGGCATGGCAAAAAAGATGAACAATGGTCTATTGATGAGATTCTCCACCAGATTTTATGGGAAGATGTTCCCATGAAGAGCATAATGATCATAATTGACGAAAGTAATTGCTAATATATATTTAGTATCTTCTGTGGTTCAGACATGGTGGTACTAAACATTTTGTACCTGTTATACCTTTAATCCTCACAACACTGTACTGGTCTCTGTACTAATTTAGCACCATTTTACAGATGAGGAAACTGAGGTCCAAAGAAATTAAGAAACTTTCTCAAAGTTATAAAGGCAGTAAGTGGTGTAGCCAAGCTTTGAATGTGGATAGTTGCTTTAAAGACAATTTTTGTCCCTTCTCTGCTTTTAAAAAACATGATCTAAATGTTATTTTTGGAATTTGCACTTTTGTTATATATGTGTGCTCCCTTTGATTACTTGATATTTTCTGAGTTTAAGATCCTTTTTTGCTTATATCCACAAGAAGATTTTTGTTATGTTAGCTAGGAAGCTCAGTTTTGGATCCATCTAATATATAAACCCCAAAGTTATCTTTTTTAAAGGGCTGTTCTGGAAATGTTGACAAATCATTTTATGTGGCTGGGCTTCAGTATTTTCAGTGTACCAAATATAATCAGTGTTTGACTGATTAAATATGTTACTTGCAAAATATTTCATTGGGTTTGCAAACTAATACATGGCCTGCTGTCCTGTTTCTGATAGCTATGGGTGGATGTGGAAACTTTTAATACATGGAGTGTCTTCTCTTTGCTGATAGATGTTTCTGTAAAAAATGGATAAGGTGATGAGATCAGAATCAACTGTGTTTCTTATGCAGAACCAGTGCTTGAGATGATGCTAAATCCCCAGCTATGCATCTCATTAACTTGCCTAGCAGTTGGAGATCTGCATACTGACTTTGAGAATATTTCATTACTATATTTTTCTAAGGGAGGCTTTACATTTGCTAAAGAACTGACAAGATATGTGTCTCTATAACTCAACTAGTTTTATATTATGATCAATATGAAAGATTGCCCCTGATTACCTGGGGATGTCATGAAACTGGTCAGACACATTAGATTTCTGGTTTATTTTCTAATTGACTAGATCCTGTAAAATTTAGGGAAAGAAAGTGCATTGAAGAACATTTTTAAATCCTATTTCTTTCTATTCAGTTTTTTTCTTTAAAAATCTATGTCCAGTTCTGTCATTTAATATTTGCAACAATTTAGAAGAAAAATGAAAAGATAATTGTCCTCATTTTACAGTTGAAAAAATACAAAAGAAAACAAGATAGTTTTCTGTTGCTGCTGTAACAAACCACCACACATTTAATGGAATGATCTGACATATTTTAGCAATAGCATTTAGTGTAGAATCTAACTCTGGGTAGATTTAGTGATTAGCTGGTTAATTATATATTTACTTCTGTATTTAACCAGCTAATCTTTGAGAGTAGAATTTCTGACTTTTCCTATAAAAGAGTATGTGCTGATAAAACATAGAAACATAGAAACATGAAATTAGAAAACTAGAACAAATTCAGGAAAAGAAAATATACTAAATATTCATGTAGTCAGTATAGTTACTGTGATTAGACCTTATGGTAGCCGCTATAAAAAGAGACTCATGAGAGATCGCTGGTTCTTCTGGCAATGTTTGGTCAGCCCTAGATTCTTGTAGAATTTCTGATGCAATTTTTTGGGGGGCTTTTTATTGATGTAGAATACAGAGCATAATACAGACTGCATATAACATCCAAGATACAGTAGAACCTCCATAGTTGACCACCTCTTTAAGTTGACTTGATTTTCACAGATCAGACATGCACCACCTGTACAGATCAGTACAGTAGGCCTAGTTCCTTATGCAGACCACTTTTGTATGTTGACCATTTTGTTACAGTCCTTTGGTTGGTCAACTTACAGAGTTTCTACTGTATTTAGAAGATTCACATTATGGTATTCTCTCTGAGAGTCCTGAACTGTGTGAGGAAGGCAGAGAACTAGAAGCATGCATGGCCTGAGGCAGCAAGGAGAGACACTTAACTTTAGTTCTCCAAGCCAGGACAATTCATCTATACCAGTGGTTTTCAACTTTTTTTATCTCACGGCACACTTGAATCTATAGGTAAACTTCCACAGCATACTTAAATTACATTGCTCAAAAAAAAAAAAAAAGAATACTGTGCTTTGAACATCTTTCAAAATAATTTAATTAACGTTCTTTAAAACTTTTCACGGTACATCTAAGATCCTCTCATGACACACCAGTTGAAAATTACTGTTCTGTACACTAGAGCCGAGAGGAACTGGGCTGCACAGCAGGTGAGTGGCAGGCAAGGGAGCGAAGCTTCATCTGTATAGCTGCTCCCCTTTGCTCACATCACTGCCTGAGCTCTGCCTCCTGTCCGATTGTCATAGGAGTGTGTGCACTACGGTAAACTGAACATGACAGGGATCTAGGTCATGTGCTCCTTGTGAGAATCTATGGTGTGATGATCTGAGGTAGAGATACAGTGCACTTGAATCATACCAAAACTATCCCCACCCCCACGATCCATGGAAAAATTGTCATCCATGAAACTGGTCGCTGGTGACAAACAGGTTGGGAACCACTGCCCTAGGGGATGAAAGTGAAGGGTTCTTTGAAGTAAGAATAACTCCATGTCTCTCAGAGGGCTGCCTCTGTTAATACAGCATTGCTGCAGTTTACTGGAGCTTCACAGCAGGGTGATGAGAGCCAGAAAGCATCTCCCGGCCTCAGACCCTGGAATGAAAACAAAGGCAAAAGCTCTCACAGTGCTACAGGTGTGCCCTGGTCTACTTTCTTTAGAGGAAGACACAGATTAATTGCTTGAGTTAATACTCATAAGGGTCAAACTACTAGTTATCAACAGAAAGGTCTAAGATATTTAGAGACAGTTACAGTGAAAGGTGTATGTGTGTGTGTGTGTATGTGTGTGTGAGAGAGAGAGAGAGAGACATATTTGTTAAGGTAATGAAAGAAGAAACTCATTTTGTACTTTGTCTCATTTCAGATGATAAGAATTGAATTCAGCACGTTTCTTACCTCTGTCAGTTTTAGTAAATGATCTGAAGCATATGTGTGCCTGGGTGTGCGCTTTGTTTGCAGGTGTGATACTGGCCAGTATAGCATAGGCCCATGAGCATCCCAGCAGGTGCGTGAGGATTGACAGGCATGGTACTCTATTCTCTTCATTCCTTGACCTCCAGCTCCTCTTTCTACTCTTATCTTTTGCTGGCTTCTCAATCCACCTAAAGTAGTTTTGAGGTCTCCCACAATCTTCAGGTCTTAAAAGTCCTCATGCTATTTATCCTCTCAAGACCATTCCCTTCTTAGCACCCTTTCCATCTCTAGGTAAACTTTTCTATGTCCCTTTTTCAGTTAATGGCACCATGGTTCCTTCTGTTATGCAGATCAAAAATGAAAGAGCCATCTGTGACTAATTCCTCCTCATGGCAGCCATATCCATTATTTCAGCAAATTTCAGTGGTCATTTTCCCTCCTGCATCCCCACACCTACCATTCTAGTTCAACACGTCATCATTTCTTACCTGGCGCCTGGAGCATCTCTGAGATGTTTACCCAGGTACATTTCTGTCTCACTGTGTTCCCTTCCCACATAGTTGCCAGAAATGTCCATCTGGAGAGTTATTGTTTCAAAAATGAGGCTGCCTCCCTGGCCTACAAGGCCCTGCACGTCTGGCCGTACTTTATCGCAAGCACCATCTTGTACTCCTTGTGCTTTGCATGCTAGCCATGTGACCTTCTTTCACTTCCTCAGACCTGCCAAGCATATAATTGCCACAGGGCCTTTGCCCACACACTATTAGTACATACTCAGACTACAATATTCGTGCCTGTTCTGTTTCACCTGGATAATGACTTTTTGTCTGTAGATTTTAGCGTGAGTGTCACTTCTGGAAAATGCCTTCTGAGTTTCCTTAGTAGATTCTTTCCTCCTTTTACCTCTAACATAGCAGCACTGGCCTCTCCTGTCAATGACTGTCTCCTACTCGACTGTAAGCTTAATGAGAACTGGAATTATGCTTATTTTTGCACCTGGCACAGGGTATGCACTCAATAAATATTTGCTGAATGAGCACAATCCTATATTCTCTTTGTAAGGCGTTCATATCTATTTGCAGCTCTCCTTTTTCAAGGCTTCTCCTGCATTCATTATTTACGTCTGAGCATTTCTTTGTTCTTTCTTGCGGCATGTTAGAGTTTTCTTTTTTTTTTTAATTTTTAATTTTTTTATTAAGTCATTTGTACATAGATCATAAATACATTTATGCCATTATGGGATTCGATGTGTTGATTATTTGTACAAATTGGAGCGCTTACATCCTACTAATCAACATAGCTTTCACCTCATTTACCCAATTACAGCATTAAGACATTTGTATTTGCACATTGCAAGTACAAGTTGGATTTATCAGATGTTAAAAGTTTTCTTCTAACTAGATAGTACATTCTATAAGGACGATTGTAAATTCTGTGAGGACAAGGAGAATTTTCATGCTTTGAAAAGGCCCTTCAGAGTGCCCAGAATGCTTTTGAGTACGCAGCAAGTTTTTGAACCAAGAATTGAGGATCAATTTACCTTCCTTCGAATGTATGTGGAAGGTCAGCCATAACATTTTGCACATGCCTCCTCTTTTCTGTGCTTTCTCCTTTAGCCCCTTTAGATGTAGACCAGGTTGGAATTGGTGAGAGGGGCAAGTAGAACCATTGATCTGCTCCCCTTCTCTGTGGGAGCTTTCTGGAACCTTTAAGAGCATAGGCTTCAACTCCTTACCTGTCATATCAAGAAATTCAG
The DNA here is from genome assembly GCF_027406575.1 of Nycticebus coucang. Taxonomy (NCBI): domain Eukaryota; kingdom Metazoa; phylum Chordata; class Mammalia; order Primates; family Lorisidae; genus Nycticebus; species Nycticebus coucang. The sequence goes on from NC_069786.1 coordinate 29,455,202, forward strand.
ACCCAGAAAGGAAAAACTCTTGAATTACATGGGGCAGGTGTTCAGTAATTGTACCAGGTTGCATAACTAATTAGAAGAAAGGCTGTGGCCAGTCACCTGTGTCCCTTGACTCCAGGCCCATTGTTTTTTGCTGGGTTGTCTCATTTAAATTGGGAGAAGAAAGATTAAGCACTCGTTAATATGATGAGGAGCACATGCTGGGAATTAAAACTAATAGGGAAAGGGAAAGCCATGAAGACCCTGAGAGAAAATACGGATCTGTGGGTGAAGCCAGGTGGAGCAGTGATGCATTATGTATTGGCCTAAAACTATTATCTAGAATTTATTTTTGTTGGAAGCATGTACGTTATCTCTATTTTCCTTATGCCTTACTGCTTTAATTGTTACAGAATAATTGTACTTCAAAGCATCCCTTTAAAAATATCCTTTTCCTATTGCTCCCTATATTTTTATTATACAAGCTCTAAGTTGTGACCCTCCTGGGTATTGTGGTCTGTAATTGTGAGCATTGGTGTGTGTGGCTTAGTTTATGTTCATACACAGGTCTGGTGGCTTTTCCTCTTATTCTTTCCTGGGCACCAGATGTCACGTTCTTCCTTTGTGCCCCAGTGTGTGCACATGCACACATACGCACACACACACATCTGAATGTGCACAAAGGTTCAACTGAAGTGAAATACTGTGACATACGGTACCTGAAAAACAGTCTCAATAACAGAGCTGTAATCAAGGGTGCAGATGTTTAGTATTTGACAAATGAAGTTTTTTATGTAAAACTGTTTTAGTACATTAAGTTAAAAGATGGAGAATTAGCTGCATACTGTAATGAGCATTTTCTTCCATTGAAAAGGACTAAAATGAGAAATTTAACCAAACAAATACGTTATGCCCCCAGTGATCCTCTGAATATGTTTTTCCAAGTACTCAGATTTCATTTTTATTGCCTCCTGGGGGTTCTGTTCTTCTACCTTCATTATTCAGCTTACACAAGTAGTGCGTTAAGGTGCTCTGAGTTTTGTTAACCGTAAAGTACTTGGAAATAGAGTTTCTATAGGATTCTGTAATGTTTTCTCTCTCTGATGTTTAATTTTCCTATAAATGTAATTTTTTCATCTCTCTACTCTTTCACACTTTGTTACTCATTTTCTCTTACTTTCTAAAAACTCGTTTCCTTTCAGAACACCTTTTCTTAGATACTTTAAATGGATAACCATGTATTTTTCAAATATGTTTGTCACTGTTATTGTCATTAAATTTAGTTCTGTATACCACTCGGTGCTTAGTTATCCCCGGTATAGAGTTGCTCCTGGTTTAATGTGTACTATTCTTTTACTCCACCTTAATTGTAAATCCCTTGAAATTAGGAGTCAGATCATCAAGTGATCTATAAATACTCCTTGATTTCTTTTAGGTTGTTTTTGGAAAAGAAAGGAGGAGCACTGCTTAGCAGAAAATGACATATGTGGATCCATTATAAATACATAAAATGATAATCAACTGGTAATTGCTATCAATAAAATGATTTGGCACTTCTCTCAATCTTTTGGAACTGGGCCACCTAAAGTCCTAGTTTGGCTTATTTGGTTGGTGCTCTGGAATTCTTGGTCTACAGAATAATCTTTTTATAGCCATATTCACTTTGCCAATGGATTTTTTTGGTCTTCTTTTCCTTAGAGGCAACTCAAAATGGTATTTCCTAAGAAGAAATAAGGATCTCAGTTAAAGATTAAAATAACATTTACTTTTAGCATTTAATATTTAGATTATAATATTTTCCTTCATTTTCTTATCTGACCAGTAGAATAACCTAATCTTATAAGTAGACAGGCATTTATAGTCTCAGTTTATGAGTGAGGAAACTGAAGTATTAGGTGATCAAGCAAAGGCCATATAGTTGTTTAATAGCAAAACTTGAACTTCAACCCAGTCATCTGGTTTCAGATACCTTTGGGCTTCCCACCTACATTGCATCTTTGGTACAACAGCTAATCTGGAAGTGGACACTGTTGTGTCTGAAGCAGTATAAAGAGATAATCTCCAAAGTACATGATAAAGGCATTTATTTATGGTAAAGCCATAAGGTATTGCAATATTTTCATAGTAGCACAGATTTGATCAGAAAGACACGGACATCAGATGCTGGTGGATTTGCCAAAAGTTGGTGTACAAAAGAAATTACGAGTGGTTAGAGATAGATGATTTTGGAAGCTTTAGGACAATTTAAGGCCCTACCAAATATTACTCTTTGGGGATGTGCTCCTTGGTCTTAGCGAGTGACACTGGGTCATCATCTTCTTAATCTGTCCTAATCCACTTGTAGAAAGTTTATCCTTCCTTCAGACCTAGTGCAGCCTTTCTATGGCCTTCCTCCATGTTGCTCAGGACACTGTGATCTCTTCCTTTTAGGAAGCTCCACAATAATTAATTGTTTGCCCTGTTCATTTATCACTTAGCCAAAGTGTTAGCTTAATTTTTTTTTTTTTTTTTTTTTTTTTTTTTGGTAAATGTTCTGCTTCCTCATCTAGATTTAAGATCTCTTAAGGATGGAACCATGCTTGTAATTTTTTTGTATTACTAGTTTGTTTCTTAAACATACTAGGCTGTGATAAATACTGGTTGAGATATTTGTTTGGCTTCTCAAAGGGGAACAGAACCAATATATTTATCTATATCATCTACAGAGAGTGCCAAAACTTTATACACAATTTAGGAAAGGAAAAAAAAAATTTATTAAAATTGTAATACTCAAGTCATATTTGACTTCTGCAATTATAAGAGATATAAGATACCATATAAAATATAATAAATGTTATTGGTATATATTGAGTATTACAATTTTAATGCAATTTTTTCCTTTCTTAAAATGTGCATACATTTTGGGGGACCTGCTGTATATCTATCTGGGAACATGGAGTTGTTCTCATGACTAACATACATTCACTTTCAGAGGAAGAGAGAGGAAATTGATTTACTATGAAGATTGGATGCATGCAGTTGTGGAGGATGAGAAGTCCCATGAAATGTCACCTTCAACCTGCAGACCTGAGAGAGCTTGGAATGTAGCTTAGTCTGAGTCTGAAAGGAGCTGATGGTGTCAATCTGAGGGCAGAAGACCGCTCATGAACTCAGGCAAAAGGAGTGAATGCTACATTCTTTTTTTCTTGTGTTCTACTAAAGGCCTCAGTGGATTGGATGATGCTTACCCACATTGCAGACCACACTCTACTAAATCCACTGATGTAAATGCTAATCTTGTCCAGAAGCACCCTCATGGACATACTCAGAAACAACATTTAAATGGGGCACCCCATGTCCCAGTCAAATTAACATAGAAAACTATTCACAGGATGGTACTGTCCACAGTGGCCTTCGTCACTTTGCCTTTGGCCATCCCTGTTATTCCTACAACCTTTATAGGCATCCTTGCCTTACATATTATATCTGACACTATGATACTGTGCTGGATCCTTATGGTGTTAGGCTTTCCATTTTGTAGCTGAGACACTGAAATTTAGGAAGTTAAGTAGCTTGCCTGAAGTTAACAAGTAAGAAGTGGAGTTGGAAAGCCTGGCCAGTGTTCATCCTCCAGATCAGCGGTTCTCAACCTGTGGGTTGTGACCCCTTTGTAACAATGAAACTACATCCTGCATATCAGATATTTACATTACAATTCATAACAGTAGTAAAATTATAGTTATGAAGTAGCAATGAAAATAATTTTATGTTTGGGGTCACCACAACATGAAGAACTGTATTAAAGGGTCACAGCATTAGGAGGCATTAGGAAGATTGACAACCACTGCTCTAGATAAATTTTAGGCTGAGTTTTGTCTTTGCCAATTTGCCTGGGTGCATTGGTAGCTGGAAAAAAATTTGTAGATTTTCCAGATAAAACTATTACTCTTCTTCTAATGATCTCTTAATGGACTCTGTTTGTGATGACTAACTATCATACTGGTAGAAATTAATACCATAATAAGTTTCAAAATAAAGGGCAATTATGTGTATAGATCTTGATTATTACTGGTAACTTATTTTTTCAACAATTATCTATTTGGTTGTTTTAATGACCTATTTCTCTCCTTTCTAGATTTAAGACAATAATTAGAGCTGATCTCAGCTGGGTGAACTATGAAAGGTCAAGTGTGGGTCTTATGATTAAAAAAAATTTGTAATGAATATTCTGAGAAATACTCTACTTTGTGATGCTACTTTTGTGTAACCAAAGTCACATTGCTGAAAACTGCTGATCTGGAGCTTGGTTTATAGAAGGGGGTGTTTTATACTCAGGAAAAGTACAAAAGGCCAAGTAGAATAATTTAGATTATCATTAAGTATTTTTCTTTTGCAAATATCATAGGTCTCCTCTCTCAACCTTTGATGAGGGCAAGGAAATGAAAAAAGTTTGAGAGCAGATAGGAAGAAGTTTGCTGAGATGTGGATAATCACTTTAATTCATAAAAATTTTAAAATTCATTAAAATTAAAATAATAAAAATGTTCACTAAAATTTCTACTTACCTACTTACCTAAAATGTATAGTATAGCCTCCAAATTCCACTAGATTTTTTTTCGAGATTTATTTGTGGAATTTTTGAAGTTTAATAATTTAGGCAGAGCCCCTATCAGTATTTTTTTCCGCTGAGAAGTTGCTCCTGTGACTAATAATGTAGCTACTAACAGCAGTCAAACTACTGAAATGTTTCCATATTGGTTGGTAAATTTCGCTATCCTGGTTCGCTGCCTCAGACCCCAAGAGCTAGAGTTCATGTTTAGTACAATAGAGCCCCCCAGGGATCCTGCTCCTGGCCAGTATCCATCCAGTTGGTGGTGAAGTGTTCTGAGTATCACCTCTGGTTATTTCTGCACAGGCTCTCTCCACAGAATATGCAAAGTTTTGTAGCTCAAGTGGCTGTGGCTCTTTGTCAAACTGAGAGTTGACTTTTGTGTGTTATTTGACAGATATTGTTGCAATTTAGAATTAGTAGTGAAGTCTTTTCATTTGTAGAGACCATGCCTTAAAAATGCCCCATATATCTAGGCGAAAGTAAATGGATCCATGCTTGTTGTTGCTTGTTTATTTTGTAACCAGCATTGTTTTCCTTAGAAAACACATGTAGGTTGCCTATGACTATGTCAGATATGGGTGCAGTTCTCAAAGTTTTAAGCTGGAGGTTATCCAGGACTGGGGAGTAGAGGTTTGGTATCTGTGCATAGATGGCAACACAATCCATGAATGGTGAAATGCCTTGACTCCAGGGTTTATAAAAAGAGATGGCCTTTTGACACAAGTCCAATAGTAGCAACAGGGGCAGAACAGCAAAAGTCAGCACTGACTCAACACCTACCACAGAACATCAGGTATTGCATGTACAATTGGCCTCTGGAAAATGCCAAATTAATGTCTACTAATATATCTATGTTACTTTTCTCTTTTTTTATGTGATCATAAAATGTTTTAAATAATGAATGAAACAAGTTTGGATATAAATAAATGTTCAAATGCACCCATTGTCTAATTTTATCCTCATAAAACAATGAGAAAGGTCCTACTTACTCCTTGTATTTTGCAGATTAAGTGGCTTGATGGAAGCCAGATGCTTCTGCATGGTAGAGCTAAAGCTGAGGTTTAGATATTCCTTTAAAGCCCATGTACAACCTGCCCACCCCTACTCTGGTACCAGGACATCTTCCGTTATCAGAACCCCATCTCCATGCAGAGCTTAATATTTTAAATGAGACTATTTATTTATTTATTGACAGAGTCTTGCTCTGTTACCCAGCTCGAGTGCAATGGCGTGATCATAGCTCCCTGAAACCTCAAAGTCTTGTGCTTAAGCAAGCCCCCTGCCTTATCCTTCCAAGTAGCTGGGACTACAGCATGTACCACCATGCTTGGCTAATTTTTCGATTTTTGTAGAGATGGGGTCTCACCCTTAGCTCAGGCTGGTCTTGAACTCCTGACCTCACACAATCCTCCTGCCTCAGCCTCACAGAGTGCTAGTATTATAGGTGGAAGCCATTTCCCCTGGCCCTAAATAAGAGGCTTTTAAGGTTACAAAGTTATAAGGGTCATGAAACAAACCAAAACAAAAACACCTCTTTAACAAAAAAAGAGGAACGTATTTGTGGTTTTTTCACATAGTTCATACAATGAGAGAGGAGTAGGATGATACTTTGAGCTTTTTAATTGAGTCCAGGCATAAGTCTCTGGTGACTGCTAAGCTATATTTTCCTTAGTTATTGAAATAAAATGGTTAACCACTGTGATAAAAATGTGTCAAATGGTCTATGAAGCGAGTGTATGATGCCCCATGATCATATCAATGTATACAGTTATGATTTAATAAAAAAAATGGTTAACATTAGTTTCCTCATAGGAGATGACATTGAATGTTGAGATACTTTAAAAATAGGAATATTGATATAAATTTCATGATGCAGAAGGTAAATTCATTACATTTTGTAGCTGTGAGAAGGCTCCGCCTGAAACGTCTGTCCCTCCATTCATGTCAGGAGTAGATTAGGTTCTTTGGCAAACTGACCTGTTCCTTCTCTCCACTCCATGGGAAATCTTTTGAATTATATCCTGGGTCTTCTTGGGGAGTAACTCTTTAATCAGAAATTTGTTTTGGCATTTTCATGCTAAGTTATGAGGACTATCTGAAATATTATCTCTTAGCCTTTCTGTTTCCACACGAACAATAGAGAGATAAAAGACTCAGATACATTTTTTCCTTATTGAAAAACATGCCATGCTTCCTGAATGTTCCAAGCTCCAAGAAGAGAAACTGGTACACATTCGGGTTGTTAGATAAAGGACTGAATCTATCCCTGATATTGATAAAAGAACACAGGGGGTTGAGTTGCATAAAGACAGAGAAAATAACTGAGAATTAATGTCTGTTTATCTTTGCTTCTGGGGAAGAAATTAAACTAATCTCATCAAAGTTATTTAGGAAGTTTCTGACTGTACTTTTTAATCTTTGTTTCAGAAAACAGCAGACTGCATTATTAGAAAGGAGATCATTGCATGTGGGAAGAACATTCAGTTGGTGTCTGTTTTCAAACATAAATTAAAGAATTTGAAATTAATTTCAGAGCTGAAGAAAACAGCATAGGCCATTTTTGAAATGTTATTGCATTGTTTAAAACAACATATTTATTCAAAAACTGTGCTGTACAAACATCCTATGGGTGTAATCACAAAGTAAAACTTCACTGATGCTGATCTCCATCTCTTCAAATTGGACAAAGGGACTCGAGGGTGTTAATTTAGTCTCTCTTTTGTAGTTGGTCCTTATTGACTCTCTTACCAGAGTTGGGAAGAGTATTGAGAAGTCCTTTTTCATCTTTACTGTCAAGAGGCATGTGTATGCAAATACTCCTGCAGTATTTTAACTTCATATTGTTGACCCCTGTGGCGAGGAGGAATGAGATTTGTTAGTGTTGTATACATTAACTTTTTGAATATATTACAGTAATTAGTAAAACCACCTGGCAATTGAGTGTCCTCCCAGGGAGTACAGCACTTCACTAGCTGTCCTTTCTCATCACCTTTTCTAGATCCCATCTCCTGTGTTGACTTCTGAATGTTGGAGTTTCCCAGGGCTCAGTTCTTGGACCACTCCATCTATCTAACTGTACTCATAACCTCCTTGGGTGACTTCATCTAATCCCATGACTTCAAATGCCATCTACATGTTGGAGATTTTCGTACTTTATTTCTAGTATCAGTAGTTCCTGAGTTTCCATCTTTGTGTCTACTGTTTATTACATATTATATATCTCTCCTTGGATGTCTAAAGTCATCTCAAACCTAGTGCATCTAAAATGATAGCTATTCATTTCTCCCCCACCCACCCTCCCTGTGCTTGCTTCCCTCTTTTCTTCCTCATCTCCTACATGGTGCTACCATTTACCCAGTTGCCCAGACCAACCAACCTTGAGATTATTCTTGAACTTTCTCTTTTTCCTCCATTTCATTTCAGTCTGTTTCACTTCAAGTCAGCTGTACTTTCAAAATATATTTCCAAATAAATCCCAGGAACTCCACTGCTATCTTCTTAGATTCTTCTGGCTTCATCTTTCCAAAGGCTGTCTGTGTCCAGTCTCAACCAGATGACGGTCAGTATTCCATGCTCTGTATTCAGAGTGGATCAATGAAAATACATAATTAATCTTGCCATCCCCTGTTTTCTAATGGTTTCTTATTTTACTAAGAAATTAAATCTCAAGATTTCCCTGTGGCTTGCATGGTTTGCTGTGGTCTGGTCATTGCCTGTGCTCTTTCTTCGTTCCCTACCACTCTCCTTCTACACCTACCTCAATCACTCTGCTGTAACCATCGCCTCCCTCTGGCCAACCAACTTTCTACCTCAAGGCCTCTGCTTATAATGCTCTTTATCCAGATATATGCATAGCTTATTCCCTCCACTCATTCAGAAATCTGTACCCTTCTCTCCAGTTCCTGCAAGGCTTCCTTTCTGATGGAAGAGTAACTTACTGTATCTAAAATAGCAACTCTGCCCCTCTCTACCTTGTTTAAAGCTTTATAACACTTCTCATCACCTGAAGCAGTATTGGTTATTTCACTTGTTCATTGTCTGTCTCCTTGGTGAGTGTGGAAGCTCCATTTGGATGTGGCACTGTGTGTGTTATTCACTGCTGTCTCAAGAAACGTCTAGCATATGATGAGAGAATGAATAGATGATATAATTACATTCATATTTTTCTTTTATATTCTTACTCTGTCTCTAATCTTCATCTTGTGATGGTTTAAACTGTTTCTTTATATCCTGTCTTACATTGCTGTGAATGCTCAACAGTATTCTGGTTCTTTTAGAATAGAGGAGAGTGTCATGTAAGAGGCAATGAAAAGAGTTTTATGGGCTCAAGCATAGGACTTGAAAAGAGACAGGCTGGTGTTAAATGCTGGTGTCTAATTACTGACTTCAAGCTTTTTTGAATGTTTGTTTCATTTTTCTTGATCTCATTTTCCTTGTTTGTAAACCTAGAATAACGACATTATAACACGTTTGTTATGAAGAGTAAATAAAATCACATGTGTACAACTCTTGATTTAGAGCTAATGCTCAGATATGGTTATTGAGCATATTGAGCATTGTTATTGGCTTTCATCCTAAACAATTATGTAAACCGATTTTTAGTGATCAAATCATTGATATCCAGTGATCGTATTTGTTAATCATTTTTGTCTGATGATCTGGATGTCATTCTGATTTTCTTAGGATATGCTTCCTTGGGGTGGGATTGTAATTTGGGTAGAGGGAAGGGCAGTTTGCTGGCCATTCTTGAATGAGAAAAGTCATGTTTTGGGCTTAGAGACACTAAAAGGAAGTTTCTCTTTTATCATTTAAATATGCAGCAGGGTCAATGTTTAAACCACTACAAATCAAGCTCTGCAATAAATGTAGACCCTGAAATTTCTATAACTGAGCTCATCCTGCTTGCAACGCTTGCTCCATTGGGCCCTAGGGCTTGTAGGAACATAACTTGCTAATTTGGGGTATATCAATGTCTTTTGGTCAAAAACATCATATTTGGGGCATTTAATTCTTTGCTTATAAATATCTGAGCTTTCCAGAGTTTCTCTCTCTTCCCCATCCTTCCCAAGATTGGGTTCTATATAAAGAGGAACTTATGAGGCTGACAGACAAACTTCTGGTTTTTGTTGGTGTCTGATGGGCTGTGCCATTTTGGTCTGGCTCTGAACGTCAGGCCCTGTACCTGCAGAGGTATCTATGCCGGACCTTCAGTTTGGGGGGCATCGTGTGGGCACTCGCGCTGAAATGTTTTTTTTTTTTCTTCCCCAGTTATAAATGCTCATTTTCCTGTCTGAAGCCCCTACTTACACAGCTACCTTGTTTTCTAAGCCCAGGTTTCTTTAGTTTTCTCCATTCTCTCAGCACTTGGAAAGCCCTGGATGGTGGAGAGGATGCTAGGACTTGCCAGCTGCTTTCATTTCATCATGCTGAATATTCCAAGTTCAGTGAGAGGATGCTTAGTCTACCCACCTAGAGACTTTGGTCACATATGTCTAAACGACCCTTGAAACATGACCATGTTGCTCCCATGCCATATTGGACAAAGGAGTGAACAAGGGGGTTTCCAGACTTTTCTAGACTATGCTTTGAGGAGCAAGGATGAAGCCACCCTCACACTGGACTTGGCCCACAAATGTAAGGGTTCCCATCACACCTACCTCCTCTCCACTGTCTGAGGGTCGCCTCTGGCTTACAGGATACTCTTTCCTCTTCTGACTTCCCCTGCTGTCTCCCTATCCTCTGCTAATGAGGAATGGAAGAAGAATTTCTGCTTGCTGGCTAGTGAGAGTTTCATACCCTCAATTCCCACAACATTGTGGCTTGTCAGAAAACCCTATAATCTGAGTTCAACGTGTTTACTTTAGATACATAGATGGGCAGTTTTATAGCAATAATAATGATGATTAAAAGAATCCCCAGAACATTTTCTTTAGCTTCAAAGTCTGACCTTCCAGATTATGGTTTCACAAGGTTCCCATTAATTTTAGGCTTTGAGACTCAGCATCTAGCACTGCCCTCCTGGCTTTAGGCAGAACCTCTCTTCCCCATCTAGGAGATACATGAACTTCACAGTGGAGGGTGTGAAGGGAAAAGATTTTCTAAGAGATAATCAATGCTTCTCTTTAACCTCTTGCTAATATTATCGTGTTGAAATGTTTTACAGTTTTCCAGCTGGTGTGGTGGGGCCAGATCATACCTGTTTATATCAGTCTTGCAGTTCCTGATTTTTATCAAAGAAATAAAGCAGACCTGGACAGAGACACTTGCTTGAGTTGAGTCAATGGGGTCTGAATTGTTATCCCTTATATACCATTTCAAGGATATGTATTCAATAAGCATTTATTGAATGCCAACTATGTGCCTACTATTGTATTATGGACTGAGACTATTAAATTGAAATTACATAGACTTGGAGTAACAGCTTCCTTGCATCTGGGCACCATGAGTCTGGGGAGATAGGACTCCAGGCATCTCTGGCTGGTGGGATCTGCCTATCATCACCCCTGTGAGGATACAGGGAGTCAGCGAGAGACTTCTGGACCCCAAGAGGAGGACTAAAACAGTGGAAAAACGGCAAGTGGTCGCGTGTGTTCTATCTGTCTAAACCTGCCCACAACTGTAAGTTCAGTAGCAGCGAGACTGCAAACCAGAAAGGCCTTACCTGTGAACTGTTTTGGTGTCTTTGGACTTGGCACTCAGTTGAACTGCCTTGGGGAGAGCCTGAGTGGGAGTGTGGAGAACTTTGGCTGTTGTCTAGGGCCCCAGTCTGAGCCGCTGAGCCAGACGGAGCTAATAGTGTTTGGCTGTGGGTCACAGGGAGCCATTGTGAGTGATCTGCCCCAGCAAACTCCGCACCCAAGGTCGCAGAGCTGGAATCGGGTGGGAGCTGGTAACCCAGCGACCGAGTAGCCTAAGGGTGGGGTCTGAGCCGCCTTGCAGCCCTAACCCTCAGGGGCAGAGTGAGACCAGTTTTGGCACACTGGGTAAGCGGATAGCCACTTCAGCAGTGATTCCAGAGACAAGCACTTTCCTGGGAAAGCTTCTGCTCAGCAAGTTTACAAGTTCAAAGTGCCTTTTAAGTGGGCTGAAGAGAGATTTAGGGTGTCTACCTGCTGGGGTTGGAGAAATCAGCAGCCTCCAGTCGTATCAGAACTGTGATTAACATCTCATACCCCAGAAGACCATGTGTTGCCTAGACAATATTCAATAACATATACATACTGCTTTGTTTTTGGTTGTGTTTTTTTTTTTCTTTTGTTGTTTGTTTATTTTGATGTTGTTCATGTTGTTTTGTTTTTTAATTTCAACGTTTTCTGTGCAGATCCTTTTTCTTTCTGAATTTTTCTAGTTTAATTATAATTTCCCATTACTGCCTTTTTCAATAACTAGAACTTCATTTTTGCTAGTGTTTCTACCGCTATTATTTGGTTTTTCACCCAATTTTATTCCATAAAGTTTTCTGTTTGCTTGTTTTGGTTTGATTTATAGCATTTTTGCCTTTCCTCTCTACTTGGTGGAGATGGGGTACTGTGTCTGATCAGGTTAGCAAAGAGTTGCTGACCTCAAGGGAACCACCCAACCGGGCACCCCCAGAAGGTGGGGTTTTTTTTAAGGTTGTGTCAAAGTACCCTACTGTACACCTATATTGCTCTGTCTCCCTCTTTCTGTGCCTTTCTTCTTTTTCTCAATATTCTTTTTACCCACCCCCTCTCCTTTCTCTATTTTTCTTTTTTTTTCTTATCACTCGGTCCTCCTTTCTTTCATCCCTTTTTTGCTCTTCAACCTTCTCACCCTTCTGGTCCTGTAACCCTTACTCCACAGGCACAAGAACTTAAAGATCAAGAGGAAGTGAAAGGAAAATTAGGGCAAGGAAACAGATAAAAGAAATCACTCATGAGGAAGAATCAGCAGAAAACTCCAGGCAACATGAAGAACCATTGCAGAACAACCCCGCCAAGGGACTATGACGTTGCTACTGCAGATGATTCCACTTATAAAGAAATGTTAGGAATGACAGAAAGGGAATTTAGAATACACATGTTGAAAACAATGAAAGAAATGATGGAAACAATGAAGGAAACTGCTAATAAAGTGGAACATAACCAAAAGGAAATCCAAAAACAGAATCAAATAAGAGATGAATGATATGAAGAATATAAAAAGGATATAGCAGAGCTGAAGGAACTGAAATAGTCAATTAGGGAACTTAAAGATGCAATGGAAAGTATCAGCAACAGGTTAGACCATGCAGAAGAAAGAATTTCAGAGGTAGAAGACAAAGTTCTTGAGATAACTCAGATAGTAAAAGAGGCAGACAAGAAGAGAGAGAAAGCAGTACGTTCACTGTCAGAATTATGGGACTTTATGAAGCGTTCCAACATACGAGTTATAGGAATCCCAGAAGGGGAAGAAGAATGCCCCAGAGGAATGGAAGCCATATTAGAGAATATTATAAAAGAAAATTTCCCAAACATCACCAAAGATTCTGACACACTGCTTTCAGAGGGATATCGGACCCCAGGTCGCTTCAACTCTAACCGAGCTTCTCCAAGACACATTGTGATGAACCTGTCCAAAGTCAAGACAAAAGAAAAGATTCTGCAAGCTGCCAGGAGTAAGCGCCAGTTGACCTACAGGGGCAAATCCATCAGAGTGACCACAGACTTCTCTAATGAAACTTTCCAAGCAAGAAGACAATGGTCATCTACCTTTAATCTACTTAAACAGAACAATTTCCATCCCAGAATTCTGTACCCTGCTAAGCTAAGCTTCAAAATTGACAGAGAAATCAAATCATTTACGGATATCCAAACATTGAGGAAATTCGCCACAACAAGACCAGCTCTACAGGAAATACTTCAACCTGCTCTGCACACTGACCACCACAATGGATCAGCAGCAAAGTAAGAACTCAGAAATTAAAGGACAGTACCTAACCTCCACACTGATGCAAAAGATAAAACTAATCAATGGATTCTCACAAAATAAGACGAATAGAATACTACCACACTTATCAACTATCTCAATAAATGTTAATGGCTTGAATTCCCCACTGAAGAGACATAGATTGGCTGACTGGATTGAAAAACACAAGCCATCCATTTGCTGTCTGAAAGAAACATACCTGGCTTCAAAAGACAAATTAAAGCTCTGAGTCAATGGTTGGAAGACAATTTTTCAGGCAAATGGCATTCAGAAGAAAAGAGGAGTTGCAATCTCATTGTCAGATACATGTGGATTTAAAGCAACTAAAGTCAAAAAAGACAAAGATGGTCACTTTATAATGGTCAAGGGAAAAATACAACAAGAAGACATTTCAATTCTAAATATTTATGCACCCAATTTAAATGCTCCCAGATTCTTGAAACAGACCTTACTCAGTCTGAGCAATATGATATCTGATAATACCATCATAACAGGGGACTTTAACACTCCTCTTACAGAGCTGGACAGATCCGCTGAACAGAAATTAAACAAAGATATAAGAGATTTAAATGAGACCCTAGAACAACTGTGCTTGAGAGACGCATATAGAACACTCCATCCCAAAGATAAAGAATATACATTCTTCTCATCACCCCATGGAACATTCTCCAAAATTGATCATATCCTGGGACACAAAACAAATATCAACAGAATCAAAAGAATTGAAATTTTACCTTGTATCTTCTCAGACCATAAGGCACTAAAGGTGGAACTCAACTCTACCAAAAATGCTCGACACCACCCAAAGGCATGGAAATTAAACAATCTTCTGTTGAATAACAGATGGGTGCAGGAAGAAATAAAACAGGAAATCATTAACTTCCTTGAGCATAACAACAATGAAGACACAAGCTACCAAAACCTGTGGGATACTGCAAAAGCAGTTTGGAGAGGAAAATTCATCACTTTAGATGCCTACATTCGAAAAGCAGAAAGGGAGAACATCAACAATCTCACAAGAGATCTTATGGAATTGGAAAAAGAAGAACAATCTAAGCCTAAACTCAGCAGAAGAAAAGAAATACCCAAAATCAAATCAGAGATCATTGAAATTGAAAACAAAAGAATCATTCAGAAAATTAATGAAACAAGGACTTGGTTTTTTGAAAAAAATAAATAAAATAGATAAACCATTGGCCAGACTAACAAGGAATAGAAAAGTAAAATCTCTAGTAACCTCAATGAGAAATGATAAAGGGGAAATAACAACTGATCCCACAGAGATACAAGAGATCATCTCTGAATACTACCAGAAACTCTATGCCCAGAAATTTGACGATGTGAAGGAAATGGATAAATATTTGGAATCACACCCTCTCCCTAGACTCAGCCAGGAAGAAATAGAGCTCCTGAACAGACCAATTTCAAGCACTGAGATCAAAGAAACAATAAAAAGTCTTCCAACCAAAAAATGCCCTGGTCCAGATGGCTTCACTCCAGAATTCTATCAAACCTTCAAGGAAGAGCTTATTTCTGTACTGCAGAAATTATTCCCAAAAATTGAGTAAGAAGGAATCTTCCCCAACACATTCTATGAAGCAAACATCAACCTGATACCCAAACCAGGAAAAGACCCAAACAAAAAGGAGAATTTCAGACCAATCTCACTCATGAATATAGATGCAAAAATTCTCAACAAAATCCTAGACAATAGATTACAGCTTATCATCAAAATAGTCATCATCATGATCAAGTAGGCTTCATCCCAGGGATGCAAGGCTGGTTTAACATACGCAAGTCCATAAACGTTATCCACCATATTAACAGAGACAAAAATAAAAATCACATGATCCTCTCAATACATGCAGAAAAAGCGTTTGATAAAATCCAGCATCCTTTTCTAATTAGAACACTGAAGAGTATAGGCATAGGTGGCACATTTCTAAAACCGATTGATGCTCTCTATGACAAACCCACAGCCAATATTTTACTGAATGAAGTAAAACTGAAAGCTTTTCCTCTTAGAACTGGAACCAGACAAGGTTCTCCTCTGTCACCTTTACTATTCAACGTAGTGCTGGAAGTTCTAGCCAATACAATTAGGCAAGACAAGGAAATAAAGGGAATCTATATGGGAGCAGAGGAGGTCAACCTCTCCCTCTTTGCCGATGACATGATCTTATACTTAGAGAACCCCAAAATCTCAACCATAAGACTCCTAGAAGTCATCAAAAAATACAGTAATGTTTCAGGATATAAAATCAATGTCCACAAGTCAGTAGCCTTTGTATACACCAATAACAGTCAAGATGAGAAGCTAATTAAGAACACAACTCCCTTCACCATAGTTTCAAAGAAAATGAAATACCTAGGACTATACCTAATGAAGGAGGTGAAGGACCTCTATAAAGAAAACTATGAACTCCTCAGAAAGGAAATAGCAGAGGATATTAACAAATGGAAGAACATACCAGGCTCATGGATGGGAAGAATCAACATTGTTAAAATGTCTATACTTCCCAAAGCGATCTACCTATTCAATGCCATTCCTATCAAAATACCAACATCGTACTTTCAAGGTTTGGAAAAAATGATTCTGCGTTTTGTATGGAACCGGAATAAAGCCCGTATAGCTAAGGCAGTTCTTAGTAATAAAAATAAAGCTGCATTGAAGCCGACCTTGTGTCCTCTCTATGAAGATTAATATGGTTGGGCATTGGAAGTTTGAGGGATTGGCAGAAAACAAGATTGTGAGAGTAAACAGAGTCCAGATCAACAAAGGCCTTCGATGTCTTAAAAAAGAACTTGAATTTTATCCTACTTATAAAGGTCACTGGAGGATTTTAAATATAGAAGGGATGTGATCCAACTTGTTTCCAGGGAACTTGCTCTGGATGTTGCCTGGAGAATTAATTAGAAGAGAATGAGCCTGCTGGATACCAGGGAGAAGATGGCAAGAGATGATGGAAGAGAAAGAAAAAAATACATAAAATCAAGAGGGATACAATAAGTTGAATGACAGGACTGGTGATTAGGGCTATGGGGAATGGGAGGGAAAATATGGAAGGACTCCAGGTTTTTTGGTTTGTCTGATTAGGTATTTGGTGGTGCTGCCAAAAGAGAGGGTATATGACCAGAAGAGTTTCCCATCCTGTCATCAATGCAGGGAACATATATTTAGCACTTGTCATGTGCTAGACCCTTTGCATTTATTACCCTTAGGTAATTCTTCCAATAGCTCTGTGAGATAAGAATCGTTACTAGCCTCATTTGACAGATCTCTGTCCACAGTCATACAGTGGGAAGTATTTAAGCCAAGACTTGAACCCAGTCTGTTCAAGTCTTGAAATTTAAAATATATTTTAAATTTATATATTTAATGTTTAATATTATTCAATTTTAAATGTAAGTGCATTCATCACAGAAATGAAAAAAAATCTGAAAGCAGGAAAAGGAGAAATGTTGTTCATTCAGAGTCTTACTACACACAAAAAAACAAGTCTTGGCTTTATTTACTGGGTAAACTTGAACTTCCAGGTGCAGGACTTTGTGATGTATATAGGTTACACAGCTGGGGATAGTCTGGGTGGTAGCTTCTGACCTTGGATCTCAGACTAGTGGGAAGAGGTAGAGTCACATATTTGGGATTCATCAGTGCATAAGTAAATTGTAAAAATGAAGAAGAGAAAAACCAAATTTTTCTTAACAATTGAAATTGTATGGATCCTGAGTTGCAAAGACAGTAAAAATTCACAATTTTGTGTGAATAAATGAAAGGATGAGTTCATGTAAACAGATTTGTATACAGAACAAAGATTACATCAGTGAATCTGGGTATTTCTCCTCTTTTTTCATGTTACTTTGTTGCTACTATGTTGGTGTCTCCTGTTTTCACCAATCCTAGCAGGCTAATTGAACTATAAAAATGACACCCTGAGAAAGCTAAGTCTGTGGAAGCATGAATTTATCAAATAAAGGGATTTAAAGACAATCATTTTTAAAGAATGTTCTGCACTCTTGTGTTATCACTTCTTTTTTCATCCAAATGATTTCTGTGTTCTTCGGAAAATACTAGCATTTGTCATTGTTGAGTTGGGAAAAAGAATTGTGCTGGGTCATTTTGTAGGTGTCAAAAGCTACACAGGAAGTAGAGAGCACCATGAGGTAAGAACAGTGTGAAACCGTTTGTGTTCCTTGTACCTTGTCCAAAAATAATTGACTCATTAATCTCAACTACATCAATCTGGCCCCATTATGAGAGTCAAAGATCGGTTAATTCTAATAAGTAGATGAGTATCAGCTCACAGGCATGCATTTAACAGAGATTATCTTTGAAAGACAGCAATAATGAGAAAAATTATTTAGTGTGATGATCTCAGGAAAATGCCTTAGTGAAACCTTTAGTTTCTAACTCAGGTTTATCAGGAGAAAACAAACAAACAAACTGAGCTATGTTCTAAAAACTGACATTTGGAAGTAGAGCACAAAGCAAACTTCTTTCCACTTTGGGAAATCCTTCTATGGAGGTTATAAAAAGAACACTTTCATTAGGGAGAATAATTTCACCCAAATATTCACAGAATAGTTGGGGCGAATAAATGTGGGATTTGATGTGAGAACCCTGTGGCTTTGGTTCCTCACGTCATCACTTCAATATGTCACTTTGAGCAAGGAACTTAATCTTTACAGACGTCTGTTTCCTTCTTCATGAAGTGGGACAATAATCTATTTCTCAGACTTCTTTTAGGAGTTGAACAATAAAATGTATGTGAAGGCATCCAGCACGATGCTTCATGTGCCATAATTGTTCAGTAAATATTCTCCTCTTGTGAAAATGCACTTGATCTAGTACTGACTGGCATAGTCTCCCTTTCCAGAAAAATGTTATTGTAATTTTGAAGTTGAGCAAAATAACTCTTCACTCATGCCAAGTGGTTTCTTTTTTTTTCTTCTTTTCTTTGCCTCCAACTAAGACATCGCTTTCTTTTCTTTCATTTAACTTAACAGATAAAAGCAGTGTTTATACTTCTGTTGTCAAGGGTAATCATTCATTTGAAGTAAGGCAGTGTCCCATTGTTACAGTTACTGGTGTCTATTGGGGAAAAAGTTAGAATTTTATTAAGTCAGCTCAAACATTACATTTCTTACATTTCTCACGAGGAATCCTAGCTTATTTAAAATTCTCTCTGATGATACTTATATTAACATGCTTATCCCTCATAATGGAATCATATTCATGAATGCCCCATTCTTTCCTCTTAGCATCAGAACCATTCCATATTCATGGCGAAGCCATGAAAAAGGAGAAAAACATTAAACAAAACTGCCTTAATATTTAAGAGAAAAAGCACGGACATGAGAATGTACCTTGTGGATTTCTGCTTCCACCATGTGGCCCCAGCTGCTGAGCCATGTACTTTCTTTCTTTCTTTTTTTTTTTTTAAGAGACAGAGTCTCACTTTATCACCCTCAGTAGAATGCTGTGGCATCACAGCTCACAGCAACCTCCAACTACTGGGCTTAGGCGATTGTCTTGCCACAGCCTCCCGAGCAGCTGGGACTACAGGTGCCCGCCAGAATGCCCGGCTATTTTCTTTGTTGTTGTACTTTGGCCGGGTGGGGTTGGAACCCACCACCCTTGGTATATGGGGCCGGCACCGTACCCACTGAGTCATAGGCGCCGCCCTGAGCCATGTTCTTCTAAGAGTGGAATTTGATAAATAAGACAGTTATTTCCATACCCCATGGAGGAGAGAGGCATGTGAAGAACCAGTGGTGAATCCACTGCTATCCTGGAGGCAAGCATCTGCTTTTAAAGATATCTGGGGCAGCACCTGTGGCTCAAAGGAGGTGGTGGGTTCAAACCTGGCCTTGGCCAAAAACAGAAAATAAATAAATAAATAAGTAAGTAAAGATCTGAAGATAATCCATGCGCAGTAACTTACTACTTGGTTTGCAGATGAAAGGTATATATTTCAGTAAAACTCTTTTTCTGTTCTGGGCAGGTGAGGATTGGGCCCCAAATAGAGAACCCTGAGAGTTTTTAGCTGGCTGCTTCTCTGATGGTTAGGTTCTGGAATACTTCTTGTTTTTTTCCTAGGTGCACAGTATCCTTTGAACACTACTGAATGATTTCACCATCCAACAGCTATTCACTGTCCCCAGATGTGGGGGCAGTAACGGAGGATCCTCCATTGTGAGGGCCCAGAGGCCTCTCTGGGACAGAAAGCACTCTGCTTCCAACCCCCCTTTGGGCAGAGGACCAGGATTCGGATATTTTTTACACATTGGGCTTCTGCATGTGGTAATCTTCCTGAGAGTTCAGTAAGTCTAACAAAAACCATGCTAGATTCTTCAGAGTTTGACACAGGGGTTGTTCATATGGGTAACAAAAGAGCTGAGAAGCCAAACACTGGACAATGTGGTAATCATGAGGTGAAAGCCGAAAGCTACTACCATTCCAAGATTTGGAGGAACAGGGGTGGGATAGGTGTTGCCACAGCTCAGCAGCTGGGGCCATGTGGAAGCAGAAATGACAGCTGGATCTAGCCAGAGCAGGAGTTTTACCCGAAGGAGGCTACCAACAGAGAGATGGGAGAGATGTGTCTCTCAGCTTCTCCCTTCCTCCTGCTCTCTTTCCTCCTTTGGACACTTCCTAATAGCCAAGACTTGCAAGGGAATCCAAGACATGTGGAAGGTCATTTGAAGGAGAAGGGTTAAGATTAGATCTGAGTGCAAATAGGTGGTGACCACTGAGACCTGGAGATGAGCCCTCCTTTAGGGAGGAAGCATCATCATGTGCGGTTGGCAGACAGCTTCCAGCTGTCAATTTCTTCCATCTATCTCAGCTTCTAGAGCCTGCTTCCTTGAGGTCACGCCAATTCAGGGCAGCCCACCTGTGGTGATTGAGCTAGGAGAATGTATAAAATCCTGGCCAGCAGAGTGTGAGGTGGCCACACTCTAATAAGCAGTATTTCCAGAGCTCTGAGGTGGGTTAGCTGACACTTGACAAGCTTGAATTGCAGTTCACCCCTTCTCCCCTTGCCCTGTTCAACTTCTTCCTTCCACAAATGTTGATACTTATAAACGTCTTGCACTGCAAATTCCATCTCAGCATCTGTTTCTAGATAACTTGGAGTTGGATGGAGACATACTTATCAGCTCAAACCTCAGACATGATCCAAGGCAGAGGGAGAAAAGAACACGCTTTGGGTCTGAGAGGGGAAACAGGATTATAATTCTCTTTACATATTTGAGAAGCCTCAGAAAAGGGAGAGACTTTTGAGCATTGGGGCAGCTGGTACATGATCACAGAGGAGGTAAAAGCATTGTGAGATTTGAACAGGTGGGTAGTGGTGAAGGGAGGATTCTGGAAGAGATGAAAAACTCAATTAAAAGTATAACTGGGAATTATGCTCAGTGCAGGAGATAGTGCAAGAATTTAGGACCTGGCCTTGATACTAAATTCTGCTCCAGGGAAGGATGAGAAGCCTTGATAAGTGAAAGAAGTTTTTCTTTTTAACTTTGCAGCATCTGGGGAAACATATTTCACAGTGTGGTGGAAAGAGGTGTGCAGATTTTAAATAAGCTTTCTCGTAAGATGTACCTGGTTCATTTTTTTTTTTTTTTTTTTTTATTCCATGAAAACCTTTAATCACAAAAGCATAATTGAGCCAGGTAGAAGTCATTGTCTAGATATAAATTCTTTTTATTTTCTGGGGTTTAGCATCAAAAAAGTACTGTTATAAGTAGTAGCCTTCAAACCCACCTGGGCTGTCGGGTTTGAACCTGGCCTGGGCCAGCTAAACAACCATGACAACTGCAACAAGAAAATAGCTGGGCGTTGTGGCAGGTGCCTGTAGTCCCAGCTACTTGGGAGGCTGAGGCAAGAGAATTGCTGAAGCCCAAGAGTTGGAGGTCTGTGAGCTAGGGTGACAAATTGAGACTCTGTCTCAAAAAAAAAAAAAAAAAAAAAAAAAGTTATTCCTGAACATTTGGGAACTTAAACAGAAAGTTCTCACTCATTTCTTTGGACATTCTATAGCTCCTGTCATGTGCTGTTTACATGAAGGAGTATTAGCCATTTCTGTCATTGGCCACAGTGTGGATGGCCTCATGTGGGGACTCTGGTAAGCACAGGAGGTAGTCAGATATCTTCCTGTCACTGCCTCTCATCTTGGCTCAGGGCTGAATCCTTAGACTTCCTGAAACCAATGAGGAGTTCCCTGTTTTTGTCAATGGGGCATGCTTAACACCATGGGCCAAATCAAGAGTGACGTCTTCCTGATAAAGTGAGGCCTTTGTTCCATTTTTCCATGGCTGCATCCACAGTGATTTGTCTTGAGACATTAGGTTTCCCACGGCCTCTTCTGATAGGAGAGACCATATATGAAGCAAATTCTAAAAGCCACTCTTAAGATTTTCTTTTATGCTTAGTGTCAGTGGGAACGGAGGTGTAACTAGAAAATGCAATCATATCATTCATTAAAGAAAAGAAAACACTTTCTGCTATAGTAATTTAATAATAAAATTGATATATTGCAAGGAGCAGGGGCAACACCCTAGTACCTGCCTGATTTTCTTTAGTTATAAGACTGATACTAAATAATTAACGTGAGAATCGTTTATAGATGCCTTTATTTTAAAAGCACTCTGTGATTTTATTTTGACCTTACTTAGTAATTCAGACAGAATGCAACAGAGGTATCATCATAATCATACATTGAAAACTGTCCTACTAGGATATATTGTTTCTACTGTAGAATTCAGTAAGAACATGACCAGAACTTGGTATGGGGAGAAGAAAATCACCCATTGAAGCACTGTATAGGTTTTATGATATGTGTGTACACAGATTTTTATATTAACTTTAGGATAGTGCCAGAATTTACTAGCAACTCTCTTCCCTAGGACTCTATTGATGTGCAGTAAATATCAATAATAGTGAAAAGTTGAGACTTTGTCTGTACACATGCTGCTGGGTCTGTCTGCAATGATATGGCTTACTTAGAGTTTATGTAAAGCTTTGTTCTGGCCACAAGAGACATATTTGCAAATCTTTCATTGAATATAATGTTTCTAATTTATTTTTCTTCCTATGTAGAAGATTTTTACTGCTGAATTAAAAGTGGGAGTGGAGATGTCTTGTGAACTCATCTTCATTTGGATGGAAATAAATGGAATCATTTTGATTGGAAACAAACCTGTGAAGGAAGGCTGCTACCCTGTTCTGCCATTGGCCAAGATGCCACTGTGTTAGTAAAATAACAGAAAAGTGAGAATGAGGGCGGCGCCTATGGCTCAGTGAGTAGGGCGCCGGCCCCGTATGCCAAGGGTGGCGGGTTCAAACCCAGCGTCGGCCAAAACTGCAACAACAACAAAAAAATAGCCGGGCATTGTGGCGGGCGCCTGTAGTCCCATCTGCTTGGGAGGCTGAGGCAAGAGAATCGTGTAAGCCCAAGAGTTAGAGGTTGCTGTGAGCCGTGTGACACCATGGCACTCTACCGAGGGCGGTACAGTGAGACTCTGTCTCCACAAAAAAAAAAAAAAAAAAAAAAGAAAAGTGAGAATAAATATAGACTGAGAAAGTTAGATTTGCTCAGTGAGGTCTGAGAGTGGAGAACTTTCCATGATGGAAAAGAACAAGTGTTGAAGATTGTTTGATTTTTAGTTCCGTCCAGAACTCTCTGCAAAACAGTTCTTGGAATTAGGAAACCTCTGCTGGGAAGGGACTGCAGGCTCAGGGAGGATAAAATATGTTGTAGAGTTTGGAGGTGATTTTCTGTCTTCTGGAGCAAAGGGGATGGGCACCATGACTTTGTGGGACAGTCTTTAGTGAACAGTTCAGAAAAAGGTGAATATATGTCTGGGTTTAGTATCAACGTGGAAATGATAAAATACATGTTTATAGTTTTTCATATGGAGTATATTAATATTTCTTTTTTCTTTCCTTTTTTTTTTTTTTTGAGACAGAGCCTCAAGCTGTCACCCTGGGTAGAGTGCTGTGGCATCACAGCTCACAGCAACCCAACTCCTGGGCTCAAGTGATTCTCCTGCCTCAGCCTCCCAAGTAGCTGGGACTCCAGGCGCCCACCACAATGCCCGGCTGTTTTTTTGGTTGCTGCCGTCATTGTTGTTCGGCGGGCCCGGGTTGGATTCGAACTCACCAGCTTAGGTGTATGTGGCTGGTGCCTTAGCCGCTTGAGCCACAGGTGCCGAGCCATTAATATTTCTTTAAGAGATTTCTCTCTAGTAAATCTGAAGAAGGAATGAATGTACATGATTGTTGATTGATTGTCAACAGTGGCACAGAATCCTGGACTTGACAGGGTCTCTGTGTTGAACCGAACCAAGGCAGTCTTATCAAGTTCCACCTTTCAAAAGAGCATAGAAGCAGTTATTTGGCTTTTGAGATTATTAGGTATGTCTGATTTTTATCTTATACATTGGCAGGGTGATTTTTCTACTTCAGGATTTTATTTAGTTTGAATTATAAGCAAAAGATATTGAATTCTAAAACCATGCAGCCCACATAGCTTTCTTTTCTAACATTTGCTAAGATTCTGCATGCGTTTGGAGGTTCCCCTCATGCTAGACTATCACTTTTGGGATGGAAGGGACCAAAAAGATCATTGCATGCAACTCATCCTCTGTGTTTTTAAGCACTTTTTACAAATAAAGCACTTTTTACCATTATTTGTAGTGTGAAAGATGTAAGGGATCTTAGAGATATTTAACCCAGGCTGCCAGCCAATCAACAAATTCCTTGTACAGTGCTCCTCTGCCAGATATGGGCAGAACACCAAGCCCTTTTCAAGATTTGGAAACTATGGATCTATGTGACCCAGTGCTTTTCAGATTTTAGCATGCATCAGAATCACCTGGAAGGCTCCTGAAACAGATTGCTGGGCTTCACTTCTGAAGTTTTAGATTCAGTCTGTCTCGGGTTGGGACCTACAATTTGCATTTCTTTCTTTTTTTTTTTTTTTTTTCATTAAATCATAGCTGTGTACATTAATGAAATCATAGGGAATAATGTGCTGGTTTTATATACAATCTGAAATATTTTCATCAAACTGGTTAACATAGCCTTCAGGGTACCCTCTTAGTTATTGTGTTAAGACATTTATATTCTACATTTAATAAACTTCACATGTACCCTTGTAAGATGCACCATAGGTGTGGTCCCACCAATTACCCTCCCTCCATCCATCCTCCCCATTCCCTTCATATGAAAGCTATAAATTGGTTTCATAGTAGGGCTGAGTACATTGGACACTTTTTCTTCCATTCTTGAGATACTTTGCTAAGAAGAATATGTTCCAGCTCGATCCATGTAAACATGAAAGAGGTAAAGTCTCCATCTTTCTTTAAGGCTGCATAATATTCCATGGTGTACATATACCACAATTCATTAATCCATTTGTGGGTCGATGGGCACTGGGGCTTCTTCCATGACTTAGCAATTATGAATTGGGCTGCAATAAACATTCTGGTACAAATATCTTTGTTATAATATGATTTTTGGTCTTCTGGATATATACCTAGTAGAGGAATTGTAGGATCAAGTGGCAGGTCTATTTTTAGATCTCTAAGTGTTCTCCAAACCTCTTTCCAAAAGGAACATATTAGTTTGCATTCCCACCAGGAGTGTAGAAGTGTTCCCTTTACTCCACATCCATGCCAACATCTCTGGTTTTGGGATTTTGTGATGTGAGGTACTCTTATTGAAGTTAGATGACATCTCAAAGTAGTTTTAATTTGCATTTCTCTGATTATTAAGGATGATGAGCATTTTTTCATGTGTCTGTAGGCCGTGTGACTGTCTTCTTCAGAGAAGTTTCTCTTCAAGTCCCTTTCCCATTCTGAGATGGGATCACTAGTTATTTTCTTGCTAGTACATTTGAGTTCTTTGTGGATTCTTATTATTAAATCTTTGTCAGAGGCATAACCTGTAAATATCTTCTCCTATCCTGAGGGCTGTCTGCTTGCTTTAGTTACTGTGCTCTTGGCTGTGCAGAAGCTTTTTAGTTTGATCAGGTCCCAGTAATGTATTTTTGGTGTTGCTTCAATTGCCCAGGGGGTCCTCTTCATAAAATATTTGCTGAGGCTGATTTCTTCAAGAGTTTTCCCTGCATTTTCTTCTAGTATTTTTATAGTTTAATGTCTTAAGTTTAAATTTTTAATCCAGTGAGAGTCTATCTTAGTTAATGTTGAAAGGTTTGGGTCCAGTTTTAGTCTTCCATAGGTCACCAGTCAGTTCACCCAGCACCATTTGTTAAATAGGGAATCTTTTCCCCATTGAATATTTTTAATTGGCTTGTCAAAGATAAAATAATGGTTAAGTAGTTGGGTTCATCTCTTGGTTCTCTATTCTGTTCCATACATCTACCTCTCTGTTTTTGTGCCAGTATGATGCTGTTTTGATCACTATTGATTTATGGTATAGTCTGAGGTCTGGTAGCATGATTCCTCCTGCTTTGTTTTTTATTTCTGAGTAATGTCTTGGCTATTTGAGGTTATTTTCTGATTCCATATAAAATGAAGTATTATTTTTTCAAGATCTTTAAAGTCTCACAGTGGGGCTTTAATAGGGATTGCATTAAAATTCTATATTGCTTTGGTAGTATGGACATTTTAACAATGTTGATTCTGGGTAGAGAGCAAGATGGCGGCCGAGTAACAGCTTCCTTGCATCTGGGCACTGTGAGTCTGGGGAGATAGGACTCCAGGCATCTCTGGCTGGTGGGATCTGCCTATCATCACTCCTGTGAGGATACAGGGAGTCAGTGAGAGATTTCTGGACCCCAAGAGGAGGACTAAAACAGTGGAAAAATGGCAGGTGGTCGCGTGTGTTCAATCGGTCTAAACCCGTCCGCAACTGTAAGTTCTGTAGCAGCAAGACAGCAAACCAGAAAGGCCTTACCAGTGAACTGTTTTGGTGTCTTTGGACTTGGCACTCAGTTGAACTGCCTTGGGGAGAGCCTGAGCGGGAGTGCGGAGAACTTTGGCCATTGTCTGGGGCCCTCGTCTGAGCCGCTGAGCCACACGGAGCTAATAGTGTTTGTCTGTGGGCCACAGGGAGCCATTGTGAGTGATCTTCCCTGGCAGCTCCACCCTCAGGGTCGCAGAGCTAGAATCCGGATGGGAGCTGGTAACCTAGCAGCCTAAGGGTGGGGTCTGAGCCGCTTTGTAGCCCTAACCCTCAGGGACAGAGTGAGACTGGTCTTGGCACAATGGGTAAGTGGATAGCCACTTCAGCAGTGATTCCAGTGACAAGCACTTTCCTGGGAAAGCTTCTGCTCAGCAAGTTCACAATTTCAAAGTGCCTGTTAAGAGGGCTGAAGAGAGATTTAGGGTGTCTACCTGCTGGGGTTTGAGAAATCAGCAGCCTCCAGTCGTATCAGAACTGTGATTAACATCTCATACCCCAGAAGACCACGTGTTTCCCAGACAACATTCAACAACATATACATACTGCTTTGTTTTTGGTTGTGGTTTTTTTTGGTTTCTTTTTTTTGTTTATTTTGATGTTGTCGATGTTGTTTTGTTTTTCAATTTCAACCTTTTCCATACAGATCTTTTTTCTTTATCAATTTTTCTAGTTTAATTATAATTTCCCATTGCTGCCTATTTCAATAACTAGAACTTCATTTTTGCTAGTGTTGCTACCACTATTATTTGGTTTTCCACCCCATTTTACCCTGTAAAGTTTTCCGTTTGCTTGTTTTGGTTTGATTTATAGCATTTTTGTCTTTCCTCTCTACTTGGTGGAGATGGGGTACTGTGTCTGATCAGGTTAGCAAAGAGTTGCTGACCTCAAGGGAACCACCCAACCGGGCACCCCCAGAAGGTGGTTTTCTTTAAAAGTTGTGTCAAAGTAGCCTACTGTACACCTATATTGCTCTGTCTCCCTCTTTCTGTGCCTTTCTTCTTTTTCTCAATATTCTTTTTACCCACCCCCTCTCCTTTCTCTATTTTTCTTTTTTTTTCTTATCACTCGGTCCTCCTTTCTTTCATCCCTTTTTTGCTCTTCAACCTTCTCACCCTTCTGGTCCTGTAACCCTTACTCCACAGGCACAAGAACTTAAAGATCAAGAGGAAGTGAAAGGAAAATTAGGGCAAGGAAACAGATAAAAGAAATCACTCATGAGGAAGAATTTGTTGATTGGCTGGCAGCCTGGGTTAAATATCTCTTTAATAGGGAATTGAAATTTTACCTTGTATCTTCTCAGACCATAAGGCACTAAAGGTGGAACTCTAACAAAACTCTAACAAAAACGCTCTACCCCACCCAAAGGGCATGGAAATTAAATAATCTTCTGTTGAATAACAGATGGGTGCAGGAAGAAATAAAACAGAAAATCATTAACTTCCTTGAGCATAACAACAATGAAGACACAAGCTACCAAAACCTGTGGGATACTGCAAAAACAGTTTTGAGAGGAAATTTCATCGCTTTGGATGCCTACATTCGAAAAACAGAAAGAGAGCACATCAACAGTCTCACAAGCCATCTTATGGAACTGGAAAAAGAATAACAATTTAAGCCTAAACTCAGTAGAAGAAAAGAAATATCCAAAATCAAATCAGAGATCAATGAAATTGAAAACAAAAGAATCATTCAGAAAATTAATGAAACAAGGAGTTGGGTTTTTGAAAAAATAAACAAACTAGACAAACCAT
The DNA here is from genome assembly GCF_027406575.1 of Nycticebus coucang. Classification (NCBI taxonomy): domain Eukaryota; kingdom Metazoa; phylum Chordata; class Mammalia; order Primates; family Lorisidae; genus Nycticebus; species Nycticebus coucang. Next base: position 29,483,379 of record NC_069786.1, read on the forward strand.
TGGCCAGACTAACAAGGAATAGAAAAGTAAAATCTCTAGTAACCTCAATCAGAAATGATAAAGGGGAAATAACAACTGATCCCGCAGAGATACAAGGGATCATCTCTGAATACTTCCGGAAACTCTATGCTCAGAAATTTGACAATGTGAAGGAAATGGATCAATATTTGGAATCACACCCTCTCCCTAGACTTACCCAGGAAGAAATAGGGCTCCTGAACAGACCAATTTCAAGCACTGAGATCAAAGAAACAATAAAAAATCTTCCAACTAAAAAATGCCCTGGTCCAGATGGCTTCACTCCAGAATTCTATCAAACCTTCAAGGAAGAGCTTATTCCTGTACTGCACAGATTATTCTAAAAAATTGAGGAAGAAGGAATCTTCCCCAGCACATTCTATGAAGCAAACATCACCCTGATACCAAAACCAGGAAAAGACCCAAACAAAAAGGAGACTTTCAGACCAATCTCACTCATGAATATAGATGCAAAAATTCTCAATAAAATCCTAGCCAATAGATTACAGCTTATCATCAAAAAAGTCATTCATCATAATCAAGTAGGCTTCATCCCAGGGATGCAAGGCTGGTTTAACATACACAAGTCCATAAATGTTATCCACCATATTAACAGAGGCAAAAATAAAGATCACATGATCCTCTCAATAGATGCAGAGAAAGCATTTAATAAAATCCAGCATCCTTTTCTAATTAGAACACTGAAGAGTATAGGCATAGGTGGCACATTTCTAAAACTGATTGAAGCTACCTATGACAAACCCACAGCTAATATTTTACTGAATGAAGTAAAACTGAAAGCTTTTCCTCTTAGAACTGGAACCAGACAAGGTTGTCCTCTGTCACTTTACTATTCAACATAGTGCTGGAAGTTCTAGCCAATACAATTAGGCAAGACAAGAAAATAAAGGGAATCCAAATGGGAGCAGAGGAGGTCAAACTCTCCCTCTTTGCTGACGACATGATCTTATACTTAGAGAACCCCAAAGACTCAACTACAAGACTCCTAGAAGTCATCAAAAAATACAGTAATGTTTCAGGATATAAAATCAATGTCCACAAGTCAGTAGCCTTTGTATACACCAATAACAGTCAAGATGAGAAGCTAATTAAGGACATAAGTCCCTTCACCATAGTTTCAAAGAAAATGAAATACCTAGGAATATACCTAACGAAGGAGGTGAAGGACCTCTATAAAGAAAACTATGAACTCCTCAGAAAGGAAATAGCAGAGGATATTAACAAATGGAAGAACATACCAGGCTCATGGATGGGAAGAATCAACATTGTTAAAATGTCTATACTTCCCAAAGCAATCTACCTATTCAATGCCATTCCTATCAAAATACCAACATTGTACTTTCAAGATTTGGAGAAAATGATTCTGCGTTTTGTATGGAACCAGAATAAAGCCCGTATAGCTAAGGCAGTTCTTAGTAATAAAAATAAAGCTGGGGGCATCAGCATACCAGATTTTAACCTGTACTACAAAGCCATGGTGGTCAAGACAGCATGGTACTGGCACAAAAACAGAGACATAGACACTTGGAATCAAGTTGAAATCCAAGAAATGAAACTAACATCTTACAACCACCTAATCTTCGATAAACCAAACAAGAACATACCTTGGGGGAAAGACTCCCTATTCAATAAATGGTGTTGGGAGAACTGGATGTCTACATGTAGAAGACTGAAACTGGACCCACACGTTTCCCTACTCACAAAAATTGACTCAAGATGAATAAAGGACTTAAATTTAAGGCATGAAACAATAAAAATCCTCAAAGAAAGCATAGGAAAAACACTGGAAGATATTGGCCTGGGGGAAGACTTCATGAAGAAGACTGCCATGGCAATTACAACAACAACAAAAATAAACAAATGGGACTTCATTAAACTGAAAAGCTTCTGTACAGCTAAGGAGACAATAACTGAAGCAAAGAGACAACTTACACAATGGGAAAGGATATTTGCATATTTTCAATCAGACAAAAACTTGATAACTAGTTTCTATAGAGAACTCAGATTAATCCACATGAAAAAAGCCAACAATCCCATCTATCATTGGGCAAGAGATATGAATAGAACCTTCTCTAAATATGACAGACAAATGGAAAACAAACACATGAAAAAATGTTCATCATCTCTGTATATTAGAGAAATGCAAAATCAAAACAACCCTGAGATTTCATCTAACCCCAGTGAGAATGGCCCACATCACAAAATCTCAAAACTGCAGATGCTGCGGTGGATGTGGAGAGAAGGGAACACTTTTACAGTGCTGGTGGGACTGCAAACTAGTACAACCTTTCTGGAAGGAAGTATGGAGTAACCTCAAAGCACTCAAGCTAGACCTCCCATTTGATTCTGCAATCCCATTACTGGGCATCTACCCAGAAGGAAAAAAATCCTTTTATCATAAGGACACTTGTACCAGACTGTTCATTGCAGCTCAATTTACAATTGCCAAAATGTGGAAACAGCCTAAATGCCCACCAACCCAGGAATGGATTAACAAGCTGTGGTATATGTACACCATGGAATACTATTCAGCTATTAAAAAAAATGGAGACTTCACATCCTTCATATTAACCTGGATGGAAGTGGAAGACATTATTCTTAGTAAAGCATCACAAGAATAGAGAAGCATGAATCCTATGTACTCAATTTTGATATGAGGACAATTAATGACAAGGTTATGGGGGGGGAGAAAATGCAGAAAATCCATATCAAATCAAATCAATCAATATCAAATCTATATCAATATCAATTTCACAGATGTTCAGGGATGGGGGGTGGGGCCTTGGTGTGTGTCACACTTTATCGGGGCAGACATGATTGCAAGAGGGACTTTACCTAATAATTGCAATCAGTGTAACCTGGCTTATTGTACCCTCAATGAATCCCCAACAATAAAATGCACGAAAAAAAAGAAAAAACACACAAAAAAGAAAAACAATGTTGATTCTTCCCAGCCATGAGCCTGGTATGTTTTTCCATTTGTTAACATCTTCAGATATTTCTTTTCTTAGAGTTTCATAGTTCTCTTTATAGAGATCTTTTATGTCCTTTGTTAGGTAAACTCCCAAATATTTCATCTTCTTTGGCACTACTGTGAATGGAATAGAGTCTTTGACTGTTTTTTCAGCATGACTATTGTTGCTATATATAAAGGCTACCAATTTATGAGTGTTGATTTTGTAACCAAAGACTCTGCTGTTTTGTAGTAGAATCCCTGGTGTTTTCGATTTATACAATCATATTATCTGCGAAGAGTGAAAGTTTGATCTCTCCTGACCCTATTTGGATACCCTTGATAGCCTTTTTATACAATTTGTATTTCTAATAGGTTTCTAGGTTGTGTTGATGCTGCCAATCCAGAGACCACACTCTTGAGTACCAATGATATAACCTGTAGTTTTGGATAATTGCTGATATTTGAGACTAGCAAAAGAATATATACAAGGGTCACTATGAAAGTTTTGAGATAGACTGTTATGGTCTATTATTTCACTTCCAAGAAAAATAGTTGACAGCGTCCTTTCTGATTCATCCATGAAAGTTTCGACTTGCTGGGATTATTGGTGTTACTAGGAGAGTTTCTTTTGTTTACATCCATTCAGATTTTACATTTTCTGATTTTCATGTATCAAAACTTTTGTAATGATGCATGTAATAAAAAGACAGATGCTAAATTAAGTATACAATGTAAATTCTAATAACTTTTTCAAGAATGTTTCTCATTTGAAAATCTTAAGTTTAGATTTTATTATGATTCTCTGAGTGTATTTGTTAAGGACAATGATGACTTGAGACCTAAGCATTTCTTGTGTCTTTTAATTCACGTTTTCCCCAGAAGTAAGTAAATCTGAATCATTTGGAGAAAGCTGTAGAGTTTTAGTTATGCAAAATTTTATTGAGAATGAGAAGTTCTTATTCTCTTGAAAGTTCACGCAGAGACATATTAGATTGAACAAGACTTTTAGTAGTTTTAAAATTCATAATTAATTTCTCACTCTGTGATCATAAACTCCCAATTCTTCTCCTCTTGTTTTTTTCTCTCTCCTCTTAGTTTTTGGAGATTGATAATATTGACAAAAACAATGATAATAGAAATGACTTGCCATTGAATGCCTTTTTAGGCCTAGCACTTTAATTTATCGTACCTCTGAGTCTTCGAATAGCTCTGCAAGTTATATTTTGTTGTTCCCATTTCCTAGAAGAGGAGATTAATGTTGGGAAATGTCACCTGACTTATTCAAATACACGTACGACCTGGTATCTTAGGTGTAAAGAGTCATATATTCATTACCAAACACATTTCTCCTTACCACAAATGATATACAGCATCTGGTTTCTGAAGAATTTTGTCCTTTTATACATCATCATTGCTTAAAGGAAGTTTAAGGGACTAACACATTGAGTACCTGTTAGCTATCATACATTTTGTGTAAGTTATTTCATTTATTTCCCACTATGCATGTGAAGTATTATGAACCTCATTTCAAGATTAATAATTCTAAAGCTTTAAGAAAGTGAAGAAACAACTTGGTGCCTGTTGCACAGTGGTTAGGCACCAGCCACACATACCAAGGCTGGTGGGTTCGAACCCAGCTTGGGGCAGCTAAACAATGACAACTGCAACAAAAAATTGCTGTGTGTTGTGCCAGGTGCCTATAGTCCCAGCTACCTGGGAGTCTGAGGCAAGGAATGACTTAAGCCCAGGAGTTTGAGGTTGCTGTGAGCTATGATGCCATAGCACTCTATTGAGGGTGACATAGTGACACCCTGTCTCAAAAAAAGAGAAAAGAAAGAAAGAAAGAAAGAAAGAAAGAAAGGAAAGAAAGGAAAGAAAGAAAGAGAAACATGTGTAAATAATTTAGGCTGGGCATAGTGGCTTATGCCTGTATAAGGGAGGCTGAGGTAGATGGATCACTTGAGCTCACGAGTTCGGATCAGCCTGAGCAAAACAAGACCCCCTATTTCTGGAAAAAAAAAATAGCTGAGCATTGTGATGGGTGCCTGTAGTCCCAGCTACTCAGGAGGCTGAGGCAAGAGGATCGCTTGAGCCCAAGAGTTTGAGGTTGCTGTGAACTATGACACTATGGTATTCTATTGAGGGCAACAAAATGAAACTCTGTCTCAAAAAAAAAAAAAAAATACTTTGTGCTGGAGTATTTGAACCCAAGTCTTTCTGGCTCCCAAACCTGGATTCTGTTCAAGACACCAAAATGCTTCCCTAAGGCTTGAAATGTTCTTATCTTAAATGTTATTCAGATTGGTAATTGTTGTGGTTAGTTCATCTAAGCATGGTCAGACATACTTTTAGGTAAAACAGAGATACTTCTTGCTAGAGAGACTTGAGGGATACCAGGAAGTTCTGAGCCCACCTTAGCTCCCTAATAAAACACGTGGGGGCCAGCAGCCTGAAGTTTGTCCTTTAGTGTTTCATAGCTGTGAATGCAGCTTCCATTTCTCCAACTGTCTTCTGCCAATGTGTCCACCCCTGGGAGGGCTGATGCACTGAAACACCCTGCCAGATTGCATTTCATTCTCTATAGAAATAAGGTTTAAAACACGTAAATATTTTTATTATAGAATGTTAGATTTATACAGAAAGGTAAAGCAAATAGTGTGACTCCTATGTATATTCCACTGAGCTGCATCAAATCTTTAGTTTTTTATATTTGCTTTAAAAGTTTTTTTATACCCTAACATTACTTTTTCACTAGACGCCTCATATATATCTATATCTATATCTATCTATCTATCTATCTATCTATCTATCTATCTATCTATCTATCTATCTGTTTGACTCAGAGTCATTTTTCTCCAATTCCTGCCGAGTTAGGTACTAGCCTTTATTTGGTGTTTTAATAATTCTTGTGTGTATTTTAATACTATCACTGCTTATATATATGTTTACAAAATATATTGGTTGATGTTTTAAAACTTAAATGGATTGATACTTTATCATTCTGCAATTTGCTTCTTCACTCAGTCTTAGGAGATCTATCTATATTGATGAATGTAATTTTATTGTATTGATTTATACAACTGTATAATGCTATTTACATATTGTATGAGTACACTAAAATGATTTATCCCTTCACTTTTAAGGGATAAATCACTTTTAAGTGGTCATTTAGGTTGTATCTGTATAATGCTATGGAAACTGTGTGTGTGAATACTCTAGTGAGTACTTAACAAAGACCCTACCTGTATAGCCTTCCTAATCAGGAAATCAACATTGCTATGCTATTATCTATCTTCCTAACCTCACTTGAATTTCACCATCTGTCCTGTCAGTATCTCTTATTCCTTTGTGGTCTGTATGCAATCTAGGATCATGTGTTGCATTCAGTTGTCAAGTCTCAGTAGTCTCTTTCAATTTGGAACAGTTCCTCCATCTTTCTCTATCTCTTATGTACTCCAGACTTTTAAAGAATACAGGCCTTTATTTTGTAGGATAATGCTTAATGTGGGCACGTTCAATGACATTCAATCATTCAATGACAAGTAGTCATTGAATGCAAACAATGACATGTAAACAATGTAAAGGCATTCGATGACAAGTAGACATTAAATGTAAACATTCAGTAAACATTCATGGGTAAACATTCAGTATTTATCCATGAACAAACTCAGCCCAGGCCACAAATTCTTGCCAGGATACCATAGAAATGATTCTATGTCTTTCTTACTGCATAATATCGGGAGGCACGCCTGTTGACTCATCAAATCACTGGTGATTCTAATCTTGATTGCCTGGTCAAGGTGAAATCTCAGTTTCTTACCTTTAAAATGACCTCTTTTCCTTTGCATTTGAGTAGCATTTTGTGGGGGAGATAATGCTATATTATGCCAACTCTATACTTACCAGGCTTGGCATCCATTGATGACTCCATTTACTACTCTCCCAATTGCCCTCATTCTGCTGTGACAAAGGATTTTCCCCTCTGGCTCCATCATTTATTCAGTTATATCAGCGTGGACTCCTGGGTTCCTATTTTATTCAACAGGATGTAAGGGTATATGTAATCTCATTAGGTTTCTTTCTTTCTTTTTTAAATGTTCATCTTTTCCTAGATTTGGCCAGTGGTAGCTCTTCAAGCTGGTTTGTGTCTTTTTGACTTATCTCTGCCTTACCCATTCTTTCAGTGCTTCCTTACTTTCTGGCATAATTGGATGCCCCGGGTTTATCTTATCATTTTGTACCATTTCAAATGCAGCCTAGAATCAACTGTTTTTCCTAGAGCATGGTATTTCAAAACCAGATCAGGTTGCTTACTGTGTTCATTTGCCCATTGCTAGAGGAATGTCCTAGGTTTTCTTATGTAATGAAGCAGGAGGAAACACACACACACACACACACACACACACTCGCGTGCGCATACACTCATGTATATACCTATATCCATGACCATTTCTATGGTTGTCTATATATTTTTTATATCTTATGAATTTATACCAACACTCTCAATTCCAGATGAATGGTTTAGAATTCATTTTTAGTCTTTTATCCATGTTTGTAAATCCCTTCTTAGATAGTGAGAAATGGCTCCCATTATCTTTCAAATGATTCTTTGCTCAGTTAACACATTCCTTACTTATGTTTCCAGCCCCTTTTCTCTCTCCAGGCCTATCTCTGGTGACACCCTCACTTGGCCCCTCTGCTCTGTCCCACTTTTCCTCTGAACAGTCATGGATGCAGTGGGCAGCTGTTTCAGTTCTTGGGTGCTAGTATCTTTATCATCTCTCTTTCCCACGTATATATTTTTAATATATATTTTCTGTCAGCCATTGCCCCAGGTGATTGTCAGCAGAGGTTTTTATTTTATTTTTTTTAGATTTCTTTTAAATATAAAGAGTCCTTTTTTTTATTAGAGACAGAGCCTCACTTTGTCACCCTCAGTAGAGTGTTGTGGCGTCACAGCTCATAGCAACTTCCAGCTCTTTGGCTTAGGTGAGTCTCCTGCCTTAGCCTCCTAAGTAGCTGGGACTACAGGTGCTGGCCACAATGCCCGGCTATTTTTTTGTTGCAGTTTGGCTGGGGCTGGGTTCAAACCCACCACCCTCAGTATATGGGGCCGGCGCCCTACTCACTGAGCCACAGGCGCTGCCCTATAACGGGTACTTTCTTAGGCATTGGCTTCAAATTATTAGGCTCAGTGCAGTAAAGCATTTTTAGTTTCCTTTTTGTACGTGATGAATTTGTGGCTGCTTCTTCCTGCTGCCATACCTAGAACTCAGAATGCTTATGACTTTAGTCTTCCTGCTCATTTATAGAGATATATTTCTTTCATTTCTGCATATTTATTTATATTTTTTTTCTATTCAGATTTTATTTAAATGCGTATAATGAAGAGTGGATATATTTTGACAAAACTGTGAGTGCATTTTTCCCAATATACATGAGATCATATCACCTCCCACCCCACTCCCACCCTGACAAACTTATACCACTTAAAATCTTACAATGACTTCTTATTGTCTTGAAATAATTCCAAAACACTTACCTTTGCTTTAAAGGATGTATATGATATGGCACCTGCCTGTTTCCCATAATTCTTCTTTTATCATTCTCTCCTTCATTCATTATGATCCAACCTCAGTGAGTGCCTTTTTGCTCTCAAGTGCCCACTCTCCTTGTGGCCTTTGCAGTAACTAACTCTTCCCTCTACCTGGATTGCTTCCCGCCACTTCCCTAGATCTTCACATGTTTGGTTCCTTCCTATCATTCAAGTATTGAGTCAAAAGCCACCTTCCCAAGGAAGTTTATGGTTTGTATATCCAAAGTCCATATTCCCATCATCACTCTTTATTGCACCACCCTCATTCAGAAATAATTTATCATTTATCCCTTTCAGAAATATTTGGCATATTTGTTTACTTCTTAATTTCGTCCATGTCACTGAAGAGCAGGGTGCTTTTGTTCTTGGACAGACACTGGCCTATAGTGGACTCATGCTCGTTGAATGGATGAATGAATGAAAATGAATGATTTCCACATAGCCAAGAGGTTAGTGTGGATAAATATGGTCAGTTAGAGAGTCAGGAGGGCTCAGCTGTAATGAGAGCTTGAGAAGTCTTTCAGAACATACCCAACTACCTTTTTTAGCAGGGTGAGGCCCGTTATTTTTATGTGTTACTGAAAGGCTCCTATTACTCCATTTAGGGTCACAGTTCTTTTCCAGATTTTCTTTAAAATGACTTTTAATGCAAGTGCTAAATCTTCTCTTGAACTTAGATCAATTTACTTAGCTCTTGACCAGATAGATCATTCAATTATAATAAGCTGGGTGTTGGAGTGGCATTCAGACTTCCTGTTAATTGTTTTGCTTGAATCTTCATTTTAATATTTGCTTCTCTTTAGAGGAGCTTTAGAGGAGCTGGGGGAGAAAGAGAGAGGTCCGTGGTTTCAGAAAATGACTTTTCTGAAATTTACTTAATTTTACCTTTCTTAATTTTTATTCTTTTAGAATAGAGATGTAGATTGGTTTCTTGATGTGATGTTTTGAGAATTTCATTTTGTTTCAATAGTTTTCATTTCCACTTTGATGATTTTCAATATCAGAAATGTGGCTTATCCTCTATAAAAATCATTAGATGTATAAGAATTAAATTAAAACTTAAATCGGCATTTCTGACTTTAAATTGCCACCAATTTGGAAATTTGAGTTCATGAAATTATGTGATCAAGTTTAACAACATACAAAATGACATGCTCTGGCATGGTCTGTTTTTTGAAATTATCTTTTTTTTTATTTATAAATATTAGTTGTCTATTTTTTGAGACTTTGGAAAAAAAAAAAAGAAGTTAACTGATGACTCCATACTGAACCTCAGAGTCAAAGCATTCTATGATAGACATACTTTTATCAGACAATGTGAATATTACTTTTTTTGCATATTATTATTATTGCTCAATATTTCATTGCAGCAATTGTCAGATTTCTTTTCCAAATGTATTTATCTTCATTCATTCTTTACGAGGTTTTTGTTTCTAGTCCTTATCTTAAACATTGTTATTGTTATTAAATTCTAAGCCTTTTTAATTCTGTGAAGGCAAAAAGTGGAAACCAAATAAACACATGTACATGTATAGAGAAAAAAAAATGATATGGCCTTGCATCATCAGAGTCAGGCTCTCCCTGTGACACTTGGCATATCTACCTTGGGCTCAGGGCTAAGCTGGAAGCACCCTGATCCTATTAGATCCCACTGGGCCTATCTTCCTAGGGCAAGCCTTGTGCTTCTGTTTCCACCAGATGCAGCAACCGTACTCTTTGGTTCCCTAATCCTGAAAGAGTTAGAGCAGATGTCCCTTTTCCAAGTCTTTTTAGGCAACTTATATTTTTCCCCCTTTATTTAATTTTCACTTGGATTTGTCCTATTGAATGTCTCTAATGTGTTTCTATAGCTTTGTAAAATTTGATAATTTATATAATTCATTATATATAGGAATGAATTTAAGCCTTCTTAAAACAAATCCATTGCTATCAAGTGGAGACAGAAATCATGTATCTGGAGAAGTGATCAGAAAGGTCAGATATGGATTGGTAAATTCACACAAGATGACTCCAACAAAATCTAACACAATACCAGCTATTTGGGGGGCTGAGATGGGAGGATTGCTTGAGGCCATGGTTTGAGAACCATCTGGGCAACATAGCAAGACCTCATCTCTAAAAAAAAAAAAACAAAGAAATTAGCCAACTGGCATGCCCATGTAGTCCCAGCTACACAGGAGGCGGAGGCAGAAGGATCTCTTGAGCTCAGAAGTTTGAGACTACAGTGAGCTATGATTTTGTCACTGAACTCCAGCCTGGGGAGCAGAATGAAACCCAGTCTCTAAAAACCAACAAAAACCCAATAGAGTTCATGTCTTTCATAAGAATGGTTCTCTATAGTTGGACATTGGTAGATCATCTTCCCGCTGTCTCAACCACATCTTATCTCCTGCACCTGGAATTTGAACTGTAGAGAATAGCTGACTGCTTGCTTTGTCTATCTTTTACCCATGGTAGTGCTAGAAGTTTTATATTTATGCAGTGGCTACCCTCTTTTGTATTCTGGAATATTTTTAGTTCCTGTAGCCTTTCTTCTTAAGTCTAGTATCTGAACTTACAATTTTGGATGGGAGTAGCATTACAAACAGTTATCTTAAGAACATAATTAAGGAAAATAATTATGAGATATTTTAAAAACATAATTTGAGGAAAATAATGATGTAAGTGAACATAAATTATTTAGCAATGCTAATTAAAACAATTTAAAAGTGATTATTATTCAATAAATAGCATTCTTCTAGTTTTGGGCAATACATTTTCACTATGATTTTACAATTTTTCCTTTTGGGGATTGAAAATCGCTAGTTTGAAAAAAATTCACAAATAAGGCCAATTTCAAAAAGGACGTATAGGTCTATCCAGTGTGGAAATTGCAGACATGCCGAAATGTGGTGGATTCCAGGTTTATCTTGAATTGTTATTGCTGTTGTCTATTCATTCCACACAAAATGAGGCTAATAGTCCTTCACATTTTCGTCCATTTCCAGATCATCCTTGAGCATCCTGTTAAATGCTTAGGTAACACATCAGAAATATGTTCTTTTACACAATACACACCCTATTTAGATAGTGATACTTTGCTTGACAGTAGCTTCTGCTAACACCATATTTTATTTATATGATCTAAAATAGTGATGCCACTGTGAACATGTAGTTTCAAAAGTCCAATCCATTTGCGTTATTATTTTTCTATTACTTTCAAATATGTATTGGAATGCTTCACTGGGAAATTGACCTGATATTTCCAGGTATCAAGTACTCTTTTCCCTCCCATGATCTGAATTGCTTTTGTCACCCAGTGTGAAAATGGAGGAAACTTAGGCTTATGTCCCATAATATCTTCCCATGGTGCACTCTAATTGAATTATTTCCAGGTGGATGGGACAGATGTTCTTCAAGTTGCTCCCGGCTTCCACTCTTAATTGAACCGTAATGGGAGTAACAGCAGGGAAGAACAAATTATAGGAGTAGAAATACAATTTGAACTCTGGGTTCCCATGACCTTTCTGGAAATGATATTGTGCTGACAATTCCTGCTTCATTATTATACAATGGAAGGGATGTGAGATTGTTTCTGCAATGATTTATCAACCAACTAATGTCCCGAAATTAGTTGTATCTTACTGTTAACACCTGTTATCAATCAACTTGTTATTTCCTTAACTGTGAGGTGTTAACATGCTACTAAATCAGGAGTCATAAGTCCTAAATGTGAATAATGTCTTTAGAGAAGTCATTTAATCTTGATGAGCCATCATTTCATCATTTTCAAAAGGAGCAAACATTACCAGTTTTAATGAAAATGACATGCCTGTGAATATTTTTTTGCAAGGAGATAAGTGCTAGGGATATACCCGGCTATTAGTTAAGTGACTACTTTAAAAGTCGCTTAACTAGAATTAAGAATTCTCAACTCAAATAATTCAATTTGATGCAGAGAAGATGAACTCTGACTCAAAGTTGGCCAAGTTTAACATGCCTTTGATGTGCTAGTGAAAACTATAGTAGCCAGCAGTTAAAGAAGCTGCTCTCTTATAGAAGAATTTGGACAGTTCCTAGAGTTGAGTTCTGAGGTCAAATGAGTGATAGTCATCAAATAAATAGGATATAAAGGGTGTGGCTGGAAAGACAGCACACAACTGTGTGTGGCATCCAAGAGGGAAGATTGAATGGCCAAGCATTCATGGCCAGAGAGTGTTCTATGTTCATTATAAACAACCTGCCTACAAGTTTTTTGGTATATTTTTAAGAGGAGGAGTGTGGCCTTAGAAGGGAATCCCAGAACTAAAAGTGTCAGGAAAGAAGGGAAGAAAGAATTGAGGTCTATTAGCTGAACTCTACTGGAAGCCTGCAGAACTGATTCCATCTCCCAGGTGTGTCAACCAGCGAAAAGATCAGAGAGCAGCCAAATCATTCCAGAAAGTAGTACTGTAAGAGGTAAGTATGGAGCCCAGTTTAACATTGAAGTGGGTTGTAAAACACAATTTGTGCTTTGAGGAGTTGAGGGTGGTAGCTTGGGAGGCCAGGGGAGTGGAGTGAGGAGAAAGAACTCAGAAGAGACAGAGGTTTGGGGGGAGGGCTTGTGTTTGTTCATGGTGGTTCAGTGCTTGGTCTCCTGCTCTATCCATGCTCACACCACCTCAGGGACCTCATCCTGTTGGTGAACATTAAGGAAGTTGGGATTATGGGAATGGAGTTAGATTGATATAATAATGAAATGATTGTACGAAGTTTTGTAATTGGGGTCAGGTATGCAGATAATGTGGGCGAGGACATGTTGCCTCCACCAAGAAATAAATTGGTGAAAAACAGATGTACAAACATACCATTCTGGGGGCTTCATGAGACAACTCGACATGAACATTAAAAGACTTTAGGAAAAAGCCTGCAAGGGCCTGGCTGAAGCCAGAAAAGACCCCAGGAGAAAGGTCCATAAGGGCTTGGCTGGGGCCCAAAATGGTTTGGGAAAAAGGCATAAAAGCACCTGGCCAAACCTGACCTATTGTCTTCAAAGACCCACAGAGTTACTGGGGTTTGTCCCCAACATCCTCCTACCTCAGACTATTTGTAGCTAATAGCTCCCAAATTTACCCCACCTACTCAGTGCACTTCTCTGAACTACAGACTCATCTATACCATTTCCTATCTGCCATTTCGACCTGCATGTATTATTATACATTTCAATATAGTATACATTGAATATATACACACATTGAATATATATTAAAATATGTATATATACACATGCATATTTTAATCTTCATATCAGAAACTGAACTCCTGCCTCTCATCTGTTCCTCTTACTTCACAGCTTTCCCTTATCTGTTAGTAGCAATTTTACTCTTCCAGTTGCTCGTGTTTAGAATTTCAATGTGTGTTCTTTTTTCTTACTTACATCTAATTGTTCAGCAAATTTTGTCACTGCCTTCAAAATATTTCTAGAACTTGACTAATTCTTTCTACCACCATTCATAATTACATGATCTCCAATCTCTTGATTTCTATATTTCTCCCTCCTAAGTTTACTCTTACCACAGCAGACAGGTAGATCCTGCTGAAATGTAAGTCACATGATGTCACTATTCTGTCCAGAATACTCCAGTGGCTCCTGTCTTACTAGTAGTAAAAGCCGAAGTTATTATATGGTTTATAAGGGCCCCATGTCTACTCTGTGGCTTTTCTGAAATCATTCTGTTTCTCTTCTTGCTCTCCTGGCTTCCTGCCTCAGGACCTGGGCACTCACTGTTACTTCTGCCTGGAATGCTTTTACCCAGATAGCTGCGTGGCTCATCTTTTGTCTGAGTTTACTTTATTTTGTTTATTGCAGTGTTCTTAGTAACAAAACAATAGTTAGTATATAGGAGATACTCTCTAGAGGTATATTGAGAGAATTCATTTATCTTGAATTAGGATATACGCCAGAAGACTGGCAATTTGGGCAGCATGGTGGGGGTTTGTGGAAGAAGCAAGATAGACCTATTCCGTTATACATCTGGAGTAGGACCTAGCATAGAAATGCTTAGTATGAGGCAAAAGTCTAATTTTAAGATCTCATTGTTCTGTGGTTCATCCTCTATAGCGGTTTCTTCCACTTATTGCTTAGCCTTTTAATCTGATGTCTCTGAACTTTCTTAAGATTCATACTCAATTCATGTTTGCTGAGCACCTACTGGGTGTCAGATACTGTGTTGAGTGATTCGGAAATTTTATCTCATTTCAGACAACTCCACACTAAATGTTTGTATTAGGCATTACATTCTCATTTTTGCAGGCAAAATGGGGTGAGGGGGAGGGCAACAAACTTTCAGAAGGATGTACCCAGAGTCACAGAACAAGCCAGGGCAGATGAGGACTTGAACTTGGTTCTCCTAGTTTTGCATCTGGTTTGCTCCATTCTGCAGTCTTTAATCCATCAGCAAAACACTCAGATTTCTCTGTAAGAGTCACTATTATTGACTATCCCTTTATATCTTCTTCTTCTTGGGGACGTGATCTAGAGAAATCGAGAGAACCTGAGGGTATTAGTTATTTATTGTCATATAACAAATTACTCCAAAATTTAGTAGTTTTAAAGACCAGTAAGTGTTTATTATATCACATAGCCTGTGTAACTCAGGAGACTGGGAGCTGCTTAGCTGCGTGGTTCTGCCTCAGGGTGGCTCATGAGGTTGCCATGCAGACAGACACCAGCCTGGGCTGCAGTCTTTTGATGGCTTGACCAAGGCTGAAGGGCGTGAGATACTGCACTAGGAGTATGAAAAAAATGATAAGGCAGGATGTTGAAGACTGTGCAGCTCACAGTCCTGTAGGTGAAAGATAAATGATTGTCTTGATAATGATAATCACACAACATACTTTAGGATCATGAACTGGAGAGTGAATAAGTCTGTCCAGATGAGCTAGAGGAATAACTCTATACAGATGAGATGCTGTTTATACCAGCCCTTGAGTTTTACAGAGAAGTTCATAATGCAGTCAAGGAGAAAGAGCCTTTCCCTGGAAGAGACAGCATGAGCAAAATCTGTTTCTTTATCCCAAAAGTAAGCAGACTACTTTTAGTCTTCTGCTCTTTCATGTGGAGAGATTGCCCTATTTCCTACTTTCATGGACTTAACTGCCATCTTAGTGGGCCTGATTTTCCAAATCCATTGCTTATTGAATAATATTAGAAACTTTCACATTTCAGATCCTTTACCACATGACTTTAATCAACATTTAAAGCTTTATCTCAGATTTCAGCACTTTAATTTATGGTATTCCCTTGCTTCTATTCCGTATGTCTTCCCATGCCCCAACCTTGTCCAAAATCACCTGCTCTTTTACAGTCTTCTCCTGGAAGTCATCCTTGGAGCACCTACAGCACCCATGCTCTGTAATGGGAAACTGGCACTTACACAGGCTACTTTGTTAATTAAATCTTTATTATTACAGGTCCCCTGAATGGACCTTAGTTGGCAAGCATTCTGAAATGAGGGGCCTTGATTTTACCAATCCTTCTTGTTTTTACCTGAGCCCAGCACTCCAGTTTGTCTCTGAATTCCATTATCAATAATTATATGTTGATGGTAATGTTTGATATGACGTATGATGTTAGAGGCGGGGAGGCATCATGAGATTCTATTCCCTGTGTTGCTGAGACTTAATATCATGCAGATATTAATTGTGTGACAGATTTTAACTTCATTCAAGGGACCTTGCAGATTCTTTTGCATTGGCAATCCATCTATTAAGTGAAATCAGCTGGCAGTTGGCTAGGGTGGTGGCTGTTACTATGCTAGAATTTGGCCTCAGTTCCTTGAATGGACAGTTAATTGGAGCAGAGACTATTGGGAGGAGAAGGTATTACAATCGATTTTGGTTGGTTTATGGTCTTAGGAAGGGGCTCCTTGGCTAACACAAGTATGAGGGATGGGAAAGGAATGCAGAGACAGATAGCCATCTCCATCTCTGTCTGGACTTAAGCTTTCATTATTGAGCACAGGAACAGCTTCAGTGAAAATAAATCAAACTGATATTAACTTCTTGAAAGGGACAAATCATTTAAACTTATTTTAATTTTCATGATAAAAGCTGTAAAAGTTATCTGGCTACACGCCTCAATTATATACAAGGGGCCCTGAAACCCGAGGGTCCGCTGTGTGGCTGGTTGCAGGCATTCCCATTACGAGCTGATGTTGACTCCATGTTTCGACAGCTTTTAGGAGCACAAAGGAGGGGGGCGCATGTCCCCTCTCTACTTGGAAAGGAATGGCTACATGGGGAAACAACACTATTTTTAAAGTAGTCATTAAAGTTTCTTTTGCAGCAGGTTATTTTGTTTCCTGGGAAAAACATCATTTCACTGACAAATTGCCAAAATCCACACAGAGCAGTGAAATGGCCTTGCTGAGTTGGCGTCTTCAAACAGGCGGCAGATGTTTATTAAGGACTCAATGTGTACTCAAAATTGTGCCACATTTGGTGTTGTGTGTTCCCTGGATTTTCATTTAAAAAAATCAGTAAAATAAAGGTAGTCTGAATTGTACATGCTAATTAAAAACTTTTTTTGAAGCTTGAACAAGTAAGAGGATGAAGACCAAAATCTCACATATTTCTATCATGCAAATTGGGGCATTTCCCCCAAAATTTTAATATACAGATTTTTGCTCATAATTTAAGTCAAATATAATATTGAGGTTTTCATTCAGCTTATCATAATCCATTAAAAAAAATCTTGTTCTGGGAGGTGCCTGTGGTTCAAAGAAGTAGGGCGCTGGCCCCATATACCAGAGGTGGCGGGGTCAAATCCGGCCCCAGCCAAAAACTGGAAAAAAAATCCTGTTCCATGTTTTTGTACTCTCTGTAACTGCATAATATGGCTACATAATATTCTATTGAGATGGTATAACAAAATTATTTCCCTATGATAGACATTTAGTTTACTGCCCTTTCTAATTAATATTATAATGTGTTTAATTAAAATTAATAATAAACCCTGATATGAACACTTCTGTGCACAGGCTTTTTTTTTTTTACCTCTTTTCTCATATTTAGGATTATTTCTGGGGCAGACGTTGCTCCATTCAAATCCCTTTGCCTGGCTAGGTACTGCAAGCTGATTGCTGATGACTCACAGCCTCACCCTTCTCAGAGCATGGCCCTTTGCCTCCTAGAGGAATGACTAGAAAAGGAGTCATTTTGATGAAGGATAAGGGAAATCATGCTTTGTGGATAATGGCTGAGATAGTGGACACGTTTAGTCATAAAAAGGAGACAGAGTTTTAGCGCATGGTGGAAAGATGAGACATGCCTTAACTGTAATTATAAAGAGAAGAATTAAGATCAAAGGCTTTGTATTAAGGAAGGAAAACAGCTATTCAATATGAGATGTGCATCCTAATATTTGAAGCTATGCAAAAGTGGAATGGGCTGCTTTGTGGGACATTGAACTAATTCTCTGTCACTGGAAATATTCTATTACTGCAGAGTATTAGAGAAACTTAGAGTTGTAGAATCTCTTCCAATGGTCTTTTAATTCCTTGACACTTCAAGTGCTGGTGCCAATGCTATCAATGTTCTCTTTTATGTGTCAGCACTGACTTCAACATTCATTTCTTCTTGTGCTTGTGACTTAGAAGATGAAAGAAGAGTTTTTCTAGAGGAAAAGGTGGAAGGCTTAGAAAAACAATGGCATGGACTAGAAATGGTTGAGGGGAGTCAACATCATCAGTTAGAAAAATATTATCCCTAGAAGCCTGCATCACCAGTCAAAAATGTTGTTTTTCTCATGAGAATCACTGTATTATATGTGTTTTTAAAGTAGTGACAAAGATGTATTTAGTGCATCACCTATCCTTGTCTAAGCTTCTTCAGAATTCCCACTCCATGGCCAATGACAAGCATTTATAAAGCAGATGGAGGAATAAGATGCAGCTGTAGCCACAGAACAAAAGGAGAAATGACCCACAAAGTGACAAATTGTGTTACATTTTAATAAACAATTCGGTGAAAGTATGATTTAATCAGCTTACATGAGGCACTTTACCTCTGGGTCCCCAAAAGTACTTTCAACACCTATGAAGTGGGTATGATTATCAAATTTCCAGAGATATTCCCAACATGGGAAACAGTGAGATTTCTTTTTTATTCACTTCCCACCTCTGTCAAGCAACAGAGAAATAATTCAGTTGGGCAGAGATAGAGATTTCTTTTTTTAAACATTTGTGAGAGTGTCTATTTCATTCTTGTTATTTACCCGGTTTTTCATAAGCTAACTTTGCATTTGTGCTAATGTGCATAGAATGTGTGCTTTTCATTTTAGTGCTTTTAAAGAAGTTTCTGATATTTCTTTCTTCTCTCTCAAACTCCTGACCTTCAGACTTCTTAGCATTATTTTTTCTTCCCCTACCTGACAGAGGTCATGTCGGTATTGCTGTTAATAAAATATCAGGTGTGTACAATGTTCTATTTTGAACTTTAATAGAAAATGACTATATTAAGGCATGTTATTTTTAATGGTCCGGGTCCTTTGAAAGCTTCATGAAATTCACTCTTAACTCCAGATTAAAAAAAAAAAAGAGTGATTATTTGAAGAAATTATAAGGCATCTGACATTCCAAGATTATTAATCTAGGGAATGTGACTCATTTATTTTATTTAAGAACTTTGCCTAAGCAGGAATTAAAGCTTACTTACTAACGCATCTGTTTGGCATTTCATTTTTCATAGACTGTCACATTCAGAATATTTTTCTTCCTTGAAGCCTTAGAGATCTTCCAATACTGTACCTGTTGGTGTTCATTTCAATTTTGGAATTGGCAACAACCTTGAAAGTGTTTGCTATAAAATGTGTAATGTTGACAGAGTCGATGGAGAAAAGTTAGGTATCTAAGAAAATCTGTGGGAAATGGAATTTAGCAATGTTTTAGGAGTGTGCCTGGTTATCAATTTTCCATCCATGTTTGAGGTTTCTGGGTTTCCTAGGCCAATTCTGTTTTGTTCACTCTAATTTTATTATATCCTAATCTTTTATTGGAAGAGAATGTGCCTGCTTTACCTATTCACTTCATCCTGTCCTTTACTTATTCAACATGTACTGTGTACCCACTGGGTTTCAGTGCTGGGCCACAGGATGGGAGTGCAAAGATGAGGAAAATATGGCCCCTGACTTCTAGGAACAAATTCTTGTCTGGACTCTGTAGAGCCCACAGAAATATTGTTGAGGCTTTGAAAATGCATGTTTTTTACATACTATATCCCAAATGTGTAATTGTGTTCTTAACAAGAATAAAGTCACAAACAAGCTATCCTCTTGGCTGTCTCTACTGGACTGCTGCTGATTCAGCGGATGCTCTGGTGCTCACTGTTGACTCCATCACCTTCTTCTGAAGCCACTGGGTCTCCACGCAGAGCTACCTCCTTCCAGTGTGGCTCACAAGGGCAGCATACAAACAAATAAATGCTTTTCAATTCCCCACATATCTTCAGGGGACCTCTACCCACCCCGCCCCGTACCCAATTTCTGCCTTCATGTCCCAGAGTGAAAGGTTTAAATGTACTTTTCAGAGTGGAATAGTTTCAAAGAATGTATTATATAGTAAATAGTTTTAATGAACTGAGGGTAACAGTAATATCATTTCACAGAAGAGATCCATCCTACTGCTGTTTAATTAAAATCTTTCTGCTGATGGAAAGTTCTCTCTCTGGTGTTTTCTTTTAATGCATTCATGATGCATCTGTCTGGGCTCCCTTGCTAGAGATATCTTTCATTATAATCCACTTATCTAAGTTTGTAATTAAACTTATAAATGTAAAATTTCCAGTGCTAAATTGCCAGGATACTAGTGAACTTTTTTTTTTCTTTTTCCTATTTTTTTTCATTTTTTTTTTTTTTTTATTGTTGGGGATTCATTGAGGGTACAATAAGCCAGGTTACACTGATTGCAATTGTTAGGTAAAGTCCCTCTTGCAATCATGTCTTGCCCCCAAATCACACTTTGAAAATTTTGATTTTTGTCTTTTGGCTAGTGTATTATTTAAAAAGGTAATTAAATGTGAAATGTCCTATTTAGAATCAAAAGTTTACTTTATTCTATCTCAAACAAGAAGCAGTACAATTAATCAAAGTTTGTGCTTTGTGCGTACATACACACTTTAAAAGTGTGATATAGTAATGGAGATGAAGAGGTATTTTTTTTTTTGAAATTTAGTATCATGAATTGTGCCTATTTCTGTAAAACTGAAGGTAGATAGTATTGATTGAATGAATGTATTGACTTTTGTAAACATAGGAAAATGGTAAATCAAATATAATTTAAGACAACTGCCATCAGGCTTTGTTATCTACTTAAAATATCTCGACACACACATTACACGCACACTACATATACAAAACCTCGAAGAAGCAAGTAGAAGGAATAATATTATCTGTTTTCCATTAATCAGTCAAACATGTTTTTACAACTTGGAATTTATACAATACAAAAGGAATCTGAAAGTATCTTTTACATTTCAACTTAATTTGGGATGTTCTCTTTCAGACATTCCATTCTCTTGGGAAGAGATGACACAGAATGAAAGTAAATTCTATTAAATCTCCTGATTCTAATGAGCAGCTTATTAATGGTCAATGTCTAGCTATCATAAATAAAACTTAGATAATGGAAAAGACTGCTAAAAGATATATAGATTATAAACGTTATTTTCATGTCAACTGTGGTTGTATTTTTAATCATTTCTTTGCAACAGTAGGTGCATAATTAATCAAGAGAAGGCAGAGCTATATTTGTAGTTTAACCAAATAATTCTCCTGACATTAAATATTTAGAATCCTACACTGGAGATAATATTAATGAGTAATTAAGTATTTTTTTTTAATTTCAAAGGTTAACCGCATATGAGAAAAGGAGCTTTTCTTATTCACACATTCTGAATTCTTATAAATGTTTTTAAACAACTGTTAAATATAAACCCACATGAAATCACTTTCCCTCTCTACATCATCTATGTGTGTGTGTGTATATGTGTATGTGTATGTAAATTTGGCAAAAGGAGGATATCAGATTCTTTCCTGCACCTTCAAGCAGAATGGACTATAGACTAACATCTATAAGTATCTCTCTTTTTTTTTTCTCAAACTATCTGCAGAAAATGATTGTGTCAATTTCATTACTTTTTTTAGAAGGTAAGGTCTTCAAAATAGGAGATCATAGAGGTTTCATTTTTCTTCTTTAGTGATTGTTTTTTTTCCTTTTTTCTTCTTCTTTTATGTTGCTCATGCTAGTCACAGCCTCCTGGGCTCATACAATCCTTTTGCCTCAGCCTTCTCAGTACCTGGGATTACAGGTGTATGCCAACATGCCTGGCTTTATGTTGTGATTTTTCATATTATTTCTATTAAACTTTTTAACTTTCATTTTTTACTACTTTGTAAAAAGAGAGCCTCTCTCTTGAGGATTGTTATAGACAGTATGAAATTCTATTATTTTTCTGATCTTTTGGGGTTGGTGGGATGTTCATAACTTATTTTTGAGTAGGAGATTTTTTATCATTATTATTGTTGGGAAATCATTGAGGGTACAAGGAACCAGGTTACACTGCTTGCATTTGTTAGGTAAAGTTCCTCTTATAATCGTGTCCTACCCCCAAAAGGTGTGTTACATCTCATGATCCCCCACCCTTTCCTCTCTCCATTCCCCCAGCCCCACCACGTACTAGCATCAATTGTCCTCACATAGGAGTTGAGTACATTGGATTCTTGCTTCTCCATTCTTGTGATGCTTTACTAAGAAGAATGTGTTTCAACTCCATCCAGGTTAATACAAAAGATGTAAAGTCACCATCTGTCTTAATGGCTGACTAGTATATTTACACTAGGATAGTAAAACTAAATTAACATTTCTAAGTGCAAAGCAGAGAATTCAGGGACTCAAATCAAGAGACGTTTCTATAATTATAAAGTTTATGATGGATCTGTGCAAAACTTAATTTAAATGTTGTTTAAGAGATAACCTACTGCTGTTCTCAATTTAAATACTTCCTATTTTTCTGTAAACTAAATAAATTACACTGGCAATTAAAATTAAAATGCTAAAAATACATTTTAATCATTTTTTTCTACCTTAAATGCAAAGATTAGGAACCTGCCAACAGCCTTTATGGAAGCAGAACAGCATTCAGTAGTGCCAGTAGCTACCCTTGAAAAATAATACATAGAAGCCCCTGAGATGAGAAGTAGGGAATTATACATTTTAGAAATCATTCTTTTTGA